>NC_058132.1:330530082-330544777 GCF_016433145.1 Gracilinanus agilis
GCGGCGGCGGCGGCGGCGGCAGCGGCGGGGGTTGGAAGCGTCGATTCAAGATGGAGGCCGGGAGCAGAGCGAGCGAACGAGCGAGAGCGGGGCAACGGGCGGGGGAGGGGAGACCGCGGCGGGGCCTGGACGGGTGGCGGCATGACGGGGGAGGCGGCCCTGGGGGAAGGGGGAGAGGAGGGGGGGCGCCCGAGGAGTTTGCCGGTGGACGCAGCGGGGACCCCGGAAACACGGGCTCCCTGGTCTCTCTCCACCGCCTTAAATGTTTGTTCTCCGCGTTCCCCCCGGCCCGACTTGGGGGCTGGAGCGGGACTGGAGCCCATAGCCTTTGTGACTGGCCCGGGCCCGCCTTCAGAACCCGGCCGCGGCCCCCTCCATTCCCCACTCGGGGCCCTCGGGAAGCAGTCCGCTCGCCGTGGACCTCGAGTTGTGTCGGGGGGGCGGGCGCGGGGTGGCTGCGTTTCTGCGGTGCTTTCACCGCCGCCGCTGCCGCGGCGTCACATGACCGTATCTCGCCGCGGCCGAGGGGGCCTGGGGGTCGTCCAGGCTCTGCAGTCCGCCGCGTCTAAGGCCTCTTGTTCTTTGGGGTGGGGTAGGGCAGGGTCAGGTTTTGCCCGGGCGGAAATGGGGGATATATGCGTTTGTGTATGTATGTATATGTGTGCGTGTGTGTGTGTGTGTGTGTGTGTGTGTGTGTGTAGGTGTAGATAAGGGAGTGGAGGAGGGGGAGCTTGGGGTGTTTGGCGGGAGGAAAGAAGGGGGTGCCTTCAAACCGCTCTTTCCCGCTATCTTCTTTCCCCACCCCTTAAAAGTGGTCCTGTGGCAATAGCGTGCCCTGGCCTTGGGCGCCGACCCGGCTTGTTTCCCAACCCACCTGGAGGCGAAACCTATAAAAGTTGTTTTCCCTCCATAATCTGGGGTTGGAGAGAAAAAGCTTATAAATTGATTTCGGTATAGAGAAAACCCTAAAGGTTACAGTTGGGTTGTCCGTAATGGGTGATTACACTCTGTTTAAGGGATTGGGATATTTGCAGGAATTAAAAGTTATTGTTTCGGTCCAATTTGCTCATATATTATTTGATATTTACTGAGTTTTTATTTTAGGGATTACAAGTTTTCAGGAGACTCTAGTCTCCCAACTACTACTCAATAAAACAAGGGCTACTATTTGTACTTAATGAGAGAAGAATTTAAAGCAGGAAGAATGTTTACTGTTAAAGTTTGGGTTCTGAGATTTCAAAATAGTTTACACATTTTTAAAATTTCAGATCAGACCCCCTACTTCCTTGTTAGTAGATAACTTGCAAAAATGTGATGTGAATTGATAAACAGTTCAACAATTTATCAGTCTGACATGAAATTTGAATAGGTCTTTAAATTTATGGGTTTTCCTTTACTTTTGTATGTAACACGAAGTAGGTGCTTATCCAGTATTTGAGTTGAACTTCTCTGAGACTTGCCTATAAAGCCCCTGGAGGCAGGAAGACTTGGCTTTCAGTCTTGCAGTAGACACCTGTAGACTGTGATCATGGGAAAATCACAACTCATCTTTACCTTAGGCAACTTCCAAAGACTCAAAAATTAGAGATTGCTGAAAAGTTCTTAGCTCTCTGAAGTGACAGGTCTATGACCTATGGAATGCCAAAGAACTATATATACACGTCACCTTTTATTATTATTAGTTTGTGGTGGTGTTAATCCTGAACAAATGATTAAACTTTAGTACAGTGCTTAGATTTAAAATAGAAATGACATTTTATTACATAGTATCTATCTAACCTGATTTGAGAAAAATTCTAACAGACTAAGAAACTTGAGGAAAAACTACATTTTCATAAGAAATTATGTTGAAAGAATTTAGAAGTTTTGCCCCAAGTTTAGTGGAAAGAACACAGAGTTCAAGTTCTGTCTTTGTCACTAGCTTTGTGACCTTGGAAAAGCTGCTTGGCTTTCCTGACATTCTCTGATAAATAAAGGGGTTGGCATAAATGATCTCTAAAGTGCTTTCCATCTCTTAATCTGGATTCTCTGCTACTTGATTTTGCCCCGTCTTGAAAATGTTGGAGACGTGGTAAAAATGTTAAAGTTTTTGAATTTTTAGAAAACATGTTTTTTCTTTTTTTCTACTCTTACCTTCTGCCTTAGAATTAATACCATGTATTGGTTCCAAGGCAGAAGAGTGGTAAGGGCTAGGCAATGGGGGTTAAGTGACTTGCCCAGGGCCACACAGATAAGAAGTGTCTGAGAGCAGATTTAAACCTAGAACTTCCTGTCTTAGGCCTGGCTCTCAATCTCCTGAGCTACCCATTAATAAAATGGAAAAAAAATGCTAAAGGCTCCTAAGGGCTACAAATTAAAAACTAATTGATAATTTTATTAGTAAGTTACTTTAGAATGAAGACATGAATCAGTTTTTTATTTTAATATTCTAGTAAAATTAAGGGATGCTTAAGCAGATGCAAAATATTACTGGGAAATATACTAAATTAGTGCATATTAAAAAGTTTTTTGCTTTATTTTTGTCTATACCTTTGAGGACCAAGATTTTGAGAGATTTAGGTAAGCAAACTTCTTCTAAAACAAATGTTATGTGTTATATAATTCTTAGTCTTAAAAGAGTTGCCTAGAGTACAAGGTCACACAAGATCAGTGACAGAACTTAAATTTTTAAGTCTTGAAGGCTATGGTCTACTAAAAGTTAGTTCTATTCTGCTAATAATTTTAATGGTTATCTTAAGAAATGTACAACTTGCTATGTATGTGTTTTGCCCCCAAATGAGCCCTTTGTATATATTTCATATTTTCCTTCAGTTGGGGATCTGAATTGGACAATTAAAAGGGGAAAGGCGAACTCTTCATGCTGACTGTCTCATGCCCTTTATTTAGAATGAAAAAAGTTTATTTTGTCTTGATTGATAAAGAAGAAATAGCAAACAGAGCTTGAATTTCCTCTTTAAATCTTTGCCCTTTGGAAATTTCACATCTTGATGCTTCTTTCTGTTTCAAATACTCATTAGTTATCAAGTTACTTAACAGCTTAGTTCAGTTATATATTATTTTAAGTTCTCCTTCACCAATTCCCTCCCCTCCCCTGAAACTCCTCAACAGTATAGTTACTAGGTGCTATGAGAAAAACTAAAAGTAGTAATCAGAATTCAAGAGAAACTAATACAACTATTCAATAACTTACCAAGATAATCCATGATGGATGTACAGAGAAATAGACTAGTGCTAACCTAAGTAGGTACATTTTTGCAGTATATCTTAAATCCCTTGTTGAAGCCTTCATTATGTTCCCCCCTCTTTTAAATAGCTTCCAAACCAGTTTCTGACCTCCAGTCTGCCCTCAACCCGTTTTACATACCACTCTGAGAAGAATTTTCTTAATGCAAAGCTACGTTGCATCATTCCACAGCTCAGACAAAATGCTTTAGTGTCTCCTCATTGCTAAAAGAGTTTTTAGGCTGGTATTAATAATTCTTCAGAATTTATGCTGCCTTCTCTTATACTGTCCAATGTTGCCTTCTCTTATACTGTCCAATGTCTCATACTCAGGTACAGACTGGATTAATTTGTCTTCTTTATGCCCATACTATGTTTCTTATGACTTTTACCTTTTTCCACCTGTTGAAATCTAGGCCATTCTTGAAGGAGCAGCTGAAATGCCAATCTTTCATGAAGCCTTATCTGACACCTATAAGTTGGTGCAGTGGATATAAAGCCAATCCTGGAGTCAGGAAGACTCATCTTCCTGAGTTCAAATCTGGTCTCAGACACTAATTCTGTGACCTTAGCAGGTCACTTAACCCTTTTTTTGCCTCAGATTCCTCATCTGTAAAGTGAGCTGGAGAAGGAAATGGCAAACTACTCCAGTATTTCTTTGCCAAGAAAACTCCAAATGGGGTTGAATAGGCCTGAAACTACTGAACAATAACATGAGCCAATAGTGATCCCTTTCTCATCACAACTCAGTAGTTCATACCTCTATTATATAGCTGAAGTGAAGGTGTGGTTTATAAAGTCTGGAATTCAGGAACCTAAAGAGAAGGAAGGCTGGCCTGACCTTGAACCCTCCAGGTAATGGAGACTCCTGTGGGAAAAGGTTGAGTAAAAATATTTCAATAGTCTTTGGATATGTATAGTGTGGAAACTCCATATGCTTTTTTGGTTGCTAATAGGTGGGGGGTTTGATGCACATGCAAATAATTCTAAAGTGAAATAATGTTTAATACATTAGAAATTTGCAAAATGCAGTGTTTGCAGATCTCTAAGGAAGAGGAGGAGGTGGCATTTGAATTGAACTTTAAAAGCGAGAAGACAGTATTTTAGATTTAGGCAACATTGTACTAATACAAGACATATTCCTGGAGCAGAGATTAATCCAGTTTGTCCAATGTATAGACTAATGGCCAGGAAGTGAATGATGGTAGGAGGGAAAAAATGTAAAGTTAAAGTGGTTCCAGATCTAAAAGACCTTGAACAATAATAACTCAATTTACATAGCAATTTTAGATTCAAAAAGCATTTTTTAAACAACTAGCTTGTTAATAAGTTAATTGGGACAATTTTTTGAAGGGGAAATAGGCCTGCAGAGTTTAAATGAACTTTTTCTCCTTCCTCTTTAATCCTTCTTCAGACTCTCCTTTCCTCTCCTTTTAGTTTTGAGATAAAATGAAGAAGGGATCTGGTTTTAGTGTTCTTTCTGCTACACCATTAGAACCTCTAAATGCCCAGCAAATAAATTTGACTCAATGATGAATCGCTGAAGATTTTTGAGTATAGGATTTTTGTGATCCAAGCAATAGTAAGACATTTATGTAGTATAAATATTATTCCTATTTTACAGTTGAGTAAAATGAGGCTTTGCCACATTATTCCAATTCCAAGTCTTTATCCATTTTATCCATTTTGCAGTGCTTCTTTTCCATAAAAACTGAAACTTTTGGATAAACTATGCATAGTAAATGTTAATCTGCCAGTAGTGTGGAAGATGGAGCTGAATTTGGAAAGAGTGGAGGTGGGAAGGCCCCTTAAGATACTATTTTTGTAATCCAGGCAAGATATAATCAATATCTGAACGTGGTATTGCAGAAGAAGTAGAGAATAGGGAGATGAATTTGAGAGAGATTATTGAAATAAATTTGACAAAGACTTGCTAAATAAATAATTGCATCCAAGAAGTAAGGAAGGAAATAATTGAAGAATACCCAAGAATTTAAAAATGGAAAATGGGATGAGTGCCATTAAGAAAAATAATTAAGTCAGAGGGAGGAACATATTTTTGGGGAAAGATAAAAATTTAGCTCAGTTTTGGATATTTTTAGTTTGAAGTGCTGATGGGATAGCAAAGTGGAGACTGTAGGGAGTTGGATGAATTTGTGTATCAGGTGATCTGCTTCTTCTCTTCAGTGGGAATGATTCAAAATTATCAGGTATCATAGGTCCTATAGACTTGGAAGAAACCACTCAAGGAAATTAATTATTGTGGAGAGATGGCACACATGTAGTGTCAGGTGGGATTTGAGCCTAAAACATCTTGACTCTTGTAACCTTTTATAATACTCCGTACCCAGTATTTGATCCACTGTCCTCCAGATTCTTCCCCTTTATTGAACAAATTGATCTTTTCTGAACTGATGATTTAGATTAGCTTTGTGGGATATGTTACTGAAGGTGAATTTACTAGGTATACTTCATTTTTAGAATGTAGTCCATCTTTTTCATGTTGATGAGGATAGCTTATGTGATTCCCGACTATTTTTTGTTGATATGTGCTAGACTGGTACTTGGTGCCTGTAAATTTATTATTTAATATCAAAACTGAAGCTTGATCATATTTCCAGATGAGTGAGTTCAGGATTTCTTTGTTGATATTCTGTAATTTCATACATATATATGTATATATATATACATATATACACATACATACATACATGTAGAGCCAGAAATAAACAGTTTAATCTGTAAATCCTATCAGATCCAGCTGTAGCTGATGATTATAACCAATTGATGACTCCTTTCATTATTAAAAAGTTTTCTTGTGTAATAAATCATTTTATTCAATTTAATTTAAAAGTGGGAGAGTGTTAACCTTTTAGATGCTGGTCCGCTAGGAACCTAAAGCTCTTCAATAAGGCCACAATATTTTTTAACAAGAAATCACAAGGATCACAAAAGGGGTCAAAAGAGGAGTCTCACATTTTTATCTATTCTCTTATTGGCTTCCCACACATACATACTTTTACTTTTTTTCCTATACTTCTGGTAAATTCTTTTGTATGATTTCCTCAACTATTGTATTCAAGCATTTTGCCATGTTTTTCTGACAATTTTGATCCTCACTAATAGTCTAGCATAATTTGCTTTGGCTTGTAGAGATTTCAAACATTCGGGTTTTTTTGGGGAAACCTTAGTTTTAATAAGGTTGTTTTGAAACTCTGAATTTTAGGGTTCCAAATATGCTGACCTTTTTTCTAGTGTCAAAGCCTTTGGCTTTCATACATTAGTAATTCCCTGATGTTTAATATCTTGCCCACACTATCATTAAACTTTCCCTTGTAATAAATAAGAATGAGCATACAATGAAATATATTAATATATTGACAAAAAACTAAGCAGAAAAAGATTATAGATGAATATCATTAAATATTGACACAAAAATATTAAACATTAGCAGGGATAAAAGCATTCATAAACTATTCACTATTCTAGGAATGTGTTTGGTTCATTATTATGAAACTATAAACATAAAGGCCACATTAATAACAAAACAAAAATTGCATGATTAGATATAGAAAAATTTTTTTGATAGACTATAATACCTATTTATATTAACACTAAAAAGCATAGAAATAACTGGATCATTACTTAATGTGGCAGATAGTATATTCTTAAACTATAGAGAAATGCTAGAGTCTATTCCAGTAAGATTAGAGTAAAGAGAGGTGTTCATTATCACTCTTATTTAATATAGTACTCTAGCTGCTAACTTTAGTAGTAAGAAATGAAAAAAAAATTGAAGGAATAGGCAATGGGGTAGAAGGAATACCTTTTTGTATAGATGATATGGTGATCTTAGAACATACTAAAGATTAGAACAATAACCTGCAAAGTAACAAGATATACAATAAATTTATACATTAATGACCTTCATTTCTCTGTTACCATGAAAACCCTATGGGAAGAGAGAAATTTTGAAATAAGTACAGAATATATAAAGTATCTGACGTCCAATTATGAAGACAGACATAGGAACTTATATAAATATGTATAAAGAAATATACTAAAGATATAAATATATCTACTAAATTAAAAAAAGGGTTTTGATTATTAATATTTAAATGAGTGGTCGCCAAGGAATTGATTCAATTCCTAAATGATTTTTAATAATTTATTTATAATATTTAAGGGAGAGTGGAAGTAGAGGGACAAGAAGAGGGTAGAGTAAGAGGTCTAACTTAACACACTAAGTAATTTGCTCTAGCCCCTGGCTCAACTCAGGCAGGGCTAATTAGTCCTCAGCCAGGGAAGGCTCAGCCAAAGGGTTAATGAAGGAAAAGCTTCACAAGAGTTCCTTCAGAGAAATCTAGGAAGAGTCAGTCTTTACACTCATCATGTGTAGTTCTAAGGGAGAGATTCAAGAACAGCCTCACCAAGTCCAAGGTCCCAGCCAGACATCCTCCAGGTCCAGTTCCAGGCCAAAGAGAAGAGCAGAACTCCATTCAAGCTTGAGCGCTTCAGCTCCAGAAACCTAACAAGAACTGACTTATAGGAAATTGTCACTCCCTTCTTTTGAGTCACTTTCTGTCCTTCCTCTAGTTTATGTATCCAATCATAACAAGCATTTTGCTTAGGACTGCCCAGGGGGCAGTTAGTCAATTTTGATTCATCACCCACGCTTGCACATGTGGATTACAGACCTCCCTCACTAGAGAATTAAGTGGTGGTGTTTTACACTTTTGGTGATTGAATCTAAAAATGGGCAGGGTAGGCAAAATCTCATTATCACAAAACTCTTTATGAAAATAAAACACAGACTGCTGTAAGTGGAGAGAGAGTAATATGTAATGGGGTTGTGCCAGTGCAGTAAAATAACTTAAGACCCAAGTTAACTGATACTTTTGGTGTCATATCAAGCTAGCAAAATATTATGTTATAGAACTGCAAAAATAATTAATTTGGTGGAACCAAATTTAGGTCAGGAATCTCAGGGAAAATTTAGAAAAAATTTGGGAAAATGTAGTACCAGATCTGAAACTACACTACAAAGCAGTAATCATAAAAATCAATTTGGTATTGATTTAAAAATAGAATAGAATTGTAAGAACAGATTAGAAACAACATACAGAGAAGCTTATATATATATATAGTTGCATAGTATTCAATAAACCCCAATACATCAATTATTGGATAAAAAATTAGTATTCAACAAAAACTGTTGGGGAAAATGATAAAACAGTTTGATGGAAATTAGATTTAGACCAACATTTTGCAACATTACCATAATAAGCTTTAAATAGATATGTGTTCTAGCCATAAAAAGTCCAAGTTACATCAAAAATAATGACTTCTAGCATATATATGGTGCTTTGAGTTTGCAAAGTGCTTTACTTATATTTAATATTTCACTTTATCCTCAACAACCTTGTGCTGCTATTATCCAAATTTTACAGATAGGGAAACTCAGGCTGAGAGAGATTCGCTCAGGGTCACTCAGTAAGTGTTGGTTGAACTTGTCTTCCTTATTTTCTCCACTCTACCAAATTAGAGGAGTAAGGAAGGAGACATCTTTCACAACTGTGATAAAGGAAGAGTGAAGATAAAATGGACAATTTGGATTACCTAAAAATGAATAGTTTTTGCACAAAAAAAACTAATGTACTTAAAATGAGAAGTAAAGTAACTGGGGGAAAAATCTTCACAGCAGGATTATTTGGTAAAGGTCTGTTAAACAAGATGTATAAGAAACTGGTTCAAATATACAAAAACAAGAGCCAATTCCCTACAAATAATTGGTCAAAGGATATGAACAGGTATAGTTTTCAAAGAAAAAAAAATTTAAGCATTTAAAAACCATAAGAAAGAAAATCTCTAAATCATTTTAGAGATACATAAATTAAAACAACTCGAGATTCTACCTCACAAATATTGCAAAGAATAAGGAGAATGATAGATGTTGGAGGGACTTAGATACACCAAAACACTTTTGGTGGAGCTGTGGATTAGTCTTAACTATTCTGGGAAACAAATTTGAAACTATACCCAAAAGTTACTGTCCATTCCTTTTTACTTGTTGATAATTTTACTCAGTACATACCGGTATCCAGAGGGATCAAAGAGGGAAAGAACCTATATGTACTTAAATATTTATAGCAGAACTTTTTGTTTATAACAAAGAACTAGTAATAAGGTGGTGTTATCACTGTTCAGTTATAGCTGAACAATTATGGCATATGAATGTAATGGAGTATTGAGCCTTAAAAAGTGTAATGGTAATAGATTCAGCAAAACTTGGGAAGACTTGAGTGAACTGATACATTGAAATGGACAGAATAGGAACAACTTATACAGTGACTATACCATTGTAAATAAAAACACATTTGAAATACTAAAAAATTCTGATAAAACAAGCAACCAAGATTGCAGAGAACTGATGATGAAACAACCACTAATTATGAGGAGGAGGGAATCTCAGTGCAGACAAATATTTAGTTTGGACATGACCAGTATTTGGTTTTGTTTTGCTTGACTATGCTTACTTATTACAATATTTTTTTTCCTATTGTAGGGGATTTGGTAAGGGGAGAAGAAATATAAGAGGTGCTGAAAAAAAAATAGAAAGAAAATCATTGTAGTCTTTAAAAAAATGAATTGAAATAATAGCTGAAATCTCAGAAGGAGTTGTAGACCAGCTCAACATCTTTGCAAGTGGGGTGTTGAACTCATAATTTAAAAAAGAAATGCAAACTATACATAATGGAGATGTGAGGTTTCATATGCAGTCCTCTTTTTTCCTTTTTTTTCATATTTTGAAATAGTCATGTTTGTTGATATTTGCCAAATTGAGAATAATAGTAAAAAGAAATATTTTTTAAAAGCTAACACATCAACTGCATTATTTAAGGGCATGTGTAATATTATATATCCATAGTTTTTCCATTCTTGGCGTGAGAGAAGCATATTTCAATCATCTTTTTTTGGCCAAGAGTGGTCATCATAATTAGAGTTTGGCTACCTTTCAGTGTTTTATTATTTACATTGTTATAGTTGTATATATCCTATGTACTTCACTATGCATTATTTCATACAGGTCTTCTCTGGTATTTCCCAATTCTTCACATTCATCATTTCTGATAACAAAATAGCATTCATTTACATCTGCACAGTTTATTAAATAATTTCTCAATGAGGATCCACTTTTTTTGTTACTATAAAATTGATTATTTCTTTAGAGAATCTGGAGTTTAACAGTGATTGTACATTGTTTGTCCTAAATTGTCTGTTCTCATCTCTTTGTTTCCTTGAATTTTTTGAGGGTTTTGATTTCTATTTTGATTTCTTCTTTATTTAAAAAAAAAACACGAACTTATCAAGATTTTGTAATTGCTTCTTTATAACTTTGGTGGCATTTATGTTGTAGCTGTATTCCTCTACTGGAAATTTTGCATTTTTCTTTTAATCTTTAGTATTTTTCATTGTACTGGGGACTCTTTTGGGGTGTTTCTCCAGTATCACTATAGATTTATACTCTAAATAATTTGAGTACTCTTTCCAGGGATGCAAGTAAGTCTATCCATAGGCCTGCTCTACCCGTTTGACTGTGTTCCTGTCTACCCAAATCTTCTGATTGGGATTTCCAGAGCAAGGCTTTCTTCCTCTTTCTCCTGACATATACAGTGTGGTACCATACCACTAAGTTCTCCTTTGTAAGGATATATAAGGAATGCTTTGCTCTGTCTTTGTAAATGGCCCATCTTTGTAACCAGCCCATCTTTTATTTTCCCCCCTTAATTAGGCATTTCCTAATGTCTTCTATAACATTTCTCTGAAGTGTAATTATTAAACTATAATAGCATGCTATATACTGCTATACCTCTACATTGATTGCTTTTGAGTGATCTGCTACTACTTCTATTTGATTCTATGACTTGCAGCCATGCAACATTGCTGGAAGGCTATTTGGTTGTTTGTGTCTGGTCTCCCCTCCCTTTTTCTCTGTTGGTTTTTCTGGGAGATTTTTATTGTGATGAATTCTTTCCTGCTCTTTTTTGGTTTTTGTTTTGTTTTATTCAACACATTTGCTATTTTGGGGTAGAGAGGGGAGATGGACTTAGACATGACCTCTCGTTACCCATCTTAATGGAAATTTTTGAGTTGGACATTTGAGTATGGACCTCAGTGCTTGACATATTTTGATTTACAATCTTCTTTTAGCTGGTTTTTTTTATGTACATCTTTTCTTCCCTTGGTTTGGCCATGTCTTAGGCCAATTTTTCTATTATATCCTGCCTATCTGCTTTAAGAGAAAATCTTCAAGGCTGGCAGTGAGGTGTTGATTGAAAATTTATGAAATTTTAAAAATTCATTCAGAGTCTACCTTTTATCATTGAGCTCTCTTGAGCTCTTTGATCATTAATGATAGAACTGATGTATTTTGGCTGACTGCCATCCCTTGAAGTATTTAAACAGTCATCTTTTAGAGTCTAATGTAAAATACTATTCTGTTCCTTTCTAGACCTCCTAATTTTAATTAATGAGTTGATTGAGAGACTTCTGTGGGCCTTGCACAAATGCTAGAGAAAGTGTGGTACCATGCAATGAGCACTGCTAGAGTTCCTAGTTTTAAACCCCTTCGGTTTTTCCTAAGGATTATATTTTTGGACACTTTAGTTATTTAATGAACGGAGGAGTATGATAGAATGGAAAGAACTGGATTTAGAATGAGAGTATTGGTTCAACACCCAGGTCTACTCCTTATTAGCTGTATAAGTGTGGGCACCCACCATTTTGAGTGGAGGTTTTACTCATTTGGAGAGAGAGAGAGTGGTCTAAATTTATGATTCTATGATAGATATTGTAACAAATTCCCCTCTCTTGCTTTCCACTCACCCACTCTTTTTTAAAAAATTGGTGGATTCCATACCTATACTTGTTTATTTCTATACTAGATAATGAATAAAGTATATTATTAAAACACATCATCTTTTTTTTTTTTAAACCCTTGTACTTCGGTGTATTGTCTCATAGGTGGAAGAGTGGTAAGGGTGGGCAATGGGGGTCAAGTGACCTGCCCAGGGTCATACAGCTGGGAAGTGGCTGAGGCCGGGTTTGAACCTAGGACCTCCTGTCTCTAGGCCTGACTCTCACTCCACTGAGCTACCCAGCTGCCCCCTAAACACATCATCTTTAATTGCATCTATATACACCTGTAACTATAGTACATCTTACTATGTTTGAATTTTTTTCTTATATAAAACTAAGTAACTGATCAGTCTTTAATTTGCTCTCAATTAGAATGTTAATTTAAATTTTATTACATATTACATTTCACCTTATATAATTTAATATATCATTTCACTGTTTGAGAATGAAGTTCTAGAATTCAAGAATATCTTGAAATTCCTTAGGAGGTTCTAAAACTACTTGTTTTCTAGTCATTTATCTTATTCAGAAATCTCATTATTGAAACCTAATTTTTATTTAGACATCTAGGTGGGCCTGCAGGTAGGATGACTCATCTTCCTGGGTTCTAATCTGGCTCCAGACACTTCCTAGCTGTGTCACCCTAAACAAGTCATTTTATGCTGTTTACCTTAGTTTCTCACCTATCAAATAATCTGGAGAAGGAAATGGCAAACCACTCCAGCGTCTTTGCCAAGAAAATCCCAAATGGGGTAGGAAGAATCACACAGGCCTGAAATGACTAAACAACAAGAATTACAATTCAAAAGCCTTCACTTTTAAGCAAGTTCCTTCAGAATGTAGATGGAGGGTAAAGTTACAAGAGCGAAGTTTAGACTCACACGGTGTGGGAGACTATTAAACCTATGCCAGCTTGATTAAGTCTTAAAAATAGAATTAAAATCAATTTTTAAAGGGCAGTTAGATGGCACAGTATTTAGAGTGTTGGATTGGAGTCAGGAAAACTCATCTTCCTGGGTTCAAATCTGGCATCAGACACTTATCTGTGTGAACCTGGGCAAGTGGCTTCACCCTGGTTTTCTCAGTTCCATCATTCATAAAATGACCTGGAGAAAGGGAAAACCATTCTAGTATCTTTGCCAAGAAAACCCCACACGGGGTCATGAAGAGTAGAACATGACCCCAAAATGACAGAACAACAACAATGATTTCCATTTCCCAAACTACCTCTTACTAGATATGTGAACTTGAGTGAGTCACTTAATCATCTTCAGTTAGAGCCTGCAGACAAAACAGAGGATAATGAGAAGAGCATAAGAGACCTAGGTTGTTTTCTGAGTCTGCAAGTCACTTTTGGAGTACAATTTACATAAAAGTTTGCAGTAGATGACCTAAAATCCTTTCTAATTCTAAGAATTTTATGCTTTATTTTTGGAACTCATTTCTGTGATCTCTTATCTAAGTTCTGAACATTTTATGCTTTTTGGACACTTTATAATATGTCCCCTCCAAGTACTTGTTCATTGCAAGTAGATACTACTGTTTCAAAGAGGTGCCATATATAATTTATTTTTACATTCTTTTGATTTTCCCACACAATACTGCCATACTTCTAATCAATCATCCATTTCTTTTTTAAACATTTATTAATATTTATTTTTTAGAAAAGTTAACATGGTTACATAATTGATGCTCTTACTTTCCCCTTCACCCCTCCAGCTCCCCTCCCCCCAACATGGCTCATGCATATTTCCACTGGTTTTAACATGTGTCACTGATCAAGACATATTTCCAAATTGTTAATAGTTGCATTGGTGTGGTAGTTTTGAGTCTACATCCCCAATCATGTCCGCCTCAACCCATGTGTTCAAGCGGTTGTTTTTCTAATGTTTCCACTCCTGTATTTCTTCCTCTGAATGTGGGTAGTGTTCTTTTCCATAAGTCCCTCAGAATTGTCCTGGGTCATTGCATTGCTGGTAGTACAGAAGTCCTTTACATTCCATTTTACCACAGTGTATTGGTCTCTGTGTACAGTGTTCTGGCTCTGCTCCTTTCATTCTGCATCAATTCCTGGAGATCTTTCCAGTTCACCTGGAACTCCTCCAGTTTATTATTCCTTTTAGCACAATAGTATTCCATCACCAGCATATACTACAATTTGTTCAGCCATTCCCCAATTGAAGGACATACCCTCATTTTCCAGTTTTTTCCCACCACAAAAAGCGCGGCTATAAATATTTTCATACAAGTCTGTTTATCTATGATCTCTTTGGGGTACAGACCCCAACAATGGTATGGCTGGATCAAAGTGCAGGCATTCTTTTATAGCCCTTTGAGCACAGTTCCAAATTGCCATCCAGAATGGTTGGATCAGTTCACAACTCCACCAGCAATGCATTAATGTCCCAATTTAGCCACATCCCCTCAAGCATTCATTACTCTCCCCTTCTTTCATTTTAGCCAATCTGCTAGGTGTGAGGTGATACCTCAGAGTTGTTTTGATTTGCATTTCTCTAATTATTAGAGATTTAGAACACTTTCTCATGTGCTTATT
>NC_058132.1:330544785-330612843 GCF_016433145.1 Gracilinanus agilis
CACATCCCCTCCAGCATTCATTACTCTCCCCTTCTTTCATTTTAGCCAATCTGCTAGGTGTGAGGTGATACCTCAGAGTTGTTTTGATTTGCATTTCTCTAATTATTAGAAATTTAGAACACTTTCTCATGTGCTTATTGATAGTTTTGATTTCTTTATCTGAAAATTGCCTATTCATGTCTCTTGCCCATTTATCAATTGGGGAATGGCTTGATTTTTTTTATACAATTGGTTTAACTCCTTGTATATTTGAGTAATTAGACCCCTGTCAGAGTTTTTTGTTATAAAGATTTTTTCCCAATTTGTTGTTTCCCTTTGGATTTTGGCTACATTGTTTTTGTTTGTACAAAAACTTTTTAGTTTGATATAATCAAAACCATTTAATTTACATTTTGTAATTTTCTCTAACTCTTGCTTGGTTTTAAAATCTTTCTTTTCCCAGAGATCTGACAAGTAAACTATTCTATGTTCGTTTAACTTATTTATAGTTTCCCTCTTTATATTCAAGTCATTCACCCATTCTGAATTTATCTTGGTGTAGGGTGTGAGATGTTGATCTAAACTTAATCTCTCCCATATTGTTTTCCAAATTTCCCAGCAGTTTTTGTCAAATAGTGGATTTTTGTCCCAAAAGTTGGGTTCTTTGGGTTTATCATACACTGTCTTGTATTCTTGATCTTTTGTTATTCCAGATGAACTTTGTTAGAGTTTTTCCTAATTCAGTAAAGAAGTTTTTTGGTAGTTTGATAGGTATGGCACTAAATGGGTAAATTAATTTGGGTAGAATGGTCATTTTTATTATGTTAGCTTGTCCTACCCATGAACAATCAATATTTTTCCAATTGTTTAGATCTAGTTTTAATTGTTTGGAAAGTATTTTGTAGTTGTTTTCGTATAATTCCTGTGTTTGTTTTGGTAGATAGATTCCTAAGTATTTTATATTGTCTAGGATGATTTTAAATGGTGCTTCTCTTTCTACCTCTTGCTGCTGTGATGTTGGAAATATATAGAAATGTGATGATTTATGTGCATTTATTTTGTATCCTGCAACTTTGCTGAAGTTGTTGATTATTTCTGCAAGCTTCTTAGTTGATTCTCTAGGATTTTTTAAGTAGATTATCATATCATCTGCAAAGAGTGATAGCTTAGTCTCCTCATTGCCTATTTTGATACCTTCAATTTCTTTTTCTTCTCGAATTGCTACTGTTAGTGTTTCTAGTACAGTGGTAAATATTAGAGGTGATAATGGGCATTCTTGTTTCACTCCTGATCTTATTGGGAAGACTTCTAATTTATCCCCATTGCATATGATGCTTGTTGATGGTTTTAGGTATATACTGTTTATTATTTTTAGGAAAGGTCCTTCTATTCCTAAACTTTCTGGGGTTTTCAATAGGAATGAGCGCTGCATTTTGTCAAAAGCTTTTTCAGCATCTATTGAGATAATCATGTGATTTTTGTTTGTTATATTGTTGATATGGTCAATTATGTGGATGGTTTTCCTAATGTTGAACCATCCTTGCATTCCTGGTATAAATCCCACCTGATCATGGTGGGTGATCCTCTTGATCACTTGCTGGAGTCTCTTTGCTAATCTTCTATTTAAAATTTTTGCATCTATGTTCATTAGGGAGATTGGTCTATAGTTTTTTTTCTGTTTTTGATCTCCCTGGCTTTGGAATCAGTACCATATTTGTGTCATAAAAGGAATTTGGTAGGACTCCTTCTTTGTTTATTATATCAAATAATTTGTATAGTATTGGGGTTAGTTGCTCTTTGAATGTCTGATAGAATTCACTTGTGTATCCATCAGGCCCGGGCGATTTTTTCTTAGGGAGTTCTTTGAAGGTTTGTTCAATTTCTTTTTCTGATATGGGATTATTTAGGTATTCTATTTCTTCTGCTGTTAATCTAGGCAATTTATAGTTTTGTAAATATTCATCCATATCTCCTAAATTGTTATATTTGTTGCCATATAATTGGGCGAAATAGTTCTTAATGATTGCCTTAATTTCCCCTTCATTAGAGGTGAGGTCTCCCTTTTCATCTTTGATACTGTCAATTTGGTTTTCTTCTTTCCTTTTTCTTATTAGATTGACCAGTACTTTGTCTATTTTATCTGTTTTTTTCAAAATACCAGCTTCTAGTCTTATTTATTAATTCAATAATTCTTTTACTTTCGATTTTATTAATTTCTCCCTTGATTTTTAGTTTTTCTAATTTAGTTTTCATCTGGGGATTTTTAATTTGCTCGCTTTCTAATTTTTTAAGTTGCACGCCCAATTCATTAATCTCTGCCCTCCCTAATTTGTTAATATATGCACTCAAGGATATAAATTTCCCCCTGAGTACTTCCTTGGCTGCATCCCACAGAGTTTGGTAGGATATCTCATCATTGTCATTCTCTTCAAAGAAATTGTTGATTGTTTCTATGATTTCTTCTTTGACTAGCTGGTTTTGGAGAATCATACTATTTAATTTCCAATTAGTTTTTGATTTGCCTGTCCAGGTGACCTTACTAATTATTATTTTTATTGCATTATGATCTGAGAAGGTTACATTTATTATTTCTGCTCTTTTGCATTTGTTTGCCATGTTTCTATCTCCTATTACATGGTCAATCTTTGTGAATGTACCACGTGCAGTTGAAAAGAACGTGTATTCCTTTTTGTTCCTATTTATTTTCTTCCACATATATATTAAATCTAATTTTTCTAGGACTTCATTCACCTCTCTTACCTCTTTCTTATTTATTTTTTTGGTTTGATTTATCTAGATCTGAAAGAGGAATATTTAGATATCCCACTATTATGGTTTTACTATCTATTTCCTTCTTGAGATCTGCCAGTTTCTCCTTTACGAATCTGGTTGCTATGCCATTTGATGCATACATAATGAGCAATGTAATTTCCTCATTGTCTATAATGCCTTTAATCAGGATGTAATGACCTTCTCTGTCTTTTTTAATCGTATCTATTTTTACTTTTTCTTTGTCAGAAATCATATTTGCCACTCCTGCCTTCTTTTTCTCATTTGAGTCCCAAAGGATTTTGCTCAAGCCCTTTACCTTAAACCTGTGTATGTCCACCTGCCTCATGTGTTTCTTGTAGACAACATATGGTAGGATATTGGTTTCTAATCCACTCTGCTATTTGCTTCCTTTTTATGGGCGAGTTCATCCCATTAACATTCAGAGTTATAATTATTAGTTGTGTATTCGCCAACATTTTTGTATCCTCTCCTAGTTCTACCCCTTCTTCTTACACTATTTCCTTTTAAACCAGTGGTTTGCTTTATGCCAGTAACCCTTGTCCCCTCCCTTGATTTATTTTCCTTTCTACCCCCTCCCTTATTATTCCCCTATTTTTATTTTTAGGGCCTAATGAATTTCCTCCCCCTTCTTCTCCCCTCCCTTTTTTGATCCCTTCTGACTTTCTCAGGGTTAGATAAAGTTTTATATCCCAATGGATAAAGCTACTCTTCCCTCTCAGGGTTAATTACACTGAGAGTAAGGCTTAACTATTACTTCTTAATGCTCTCTTCCTCTCCTTATAATAGTATTCATCCCTCCCCTTCCCATGCCCTCTTTGTGTGAATATCCTATTTTTCTTACTCATTCAAGTTTCTCTTGGTGTCCCCTAGTATTCACCTCCCTCTTTCCCACCCCCATATCATCTTAGTCCATTTAGTATTCCAACCTCTCCCTATGAATAATTCTTCTAATTACTATAATAGTGAATACTATAACTATGAATATAACTAAATACTCTAGTTCCTTACAGAGAATTATATATAACATTTCTCCACATAGGAATACCAATAATTAGATCATATTGAAGCCCTTAAAGAGGCAAATTTAAAAAAAAGAGTTATGTTTCTTATTTACTTTTTCATGTTTCTCTTGGATTTTGTGGTTGGATATAGAACTTTCCATTTAGTCCTGGTCTTTTCTGTGCAAATACTTGGAAATCTTCTATCTTGTTGAATGCTCAAACTTTCCCCTGGAAGTATATAGTTAGTTTTGATGGGTAGGTGATCTTTGGTTGTAGACCCAGTTCTCTTCCCTTTCTGAATATCATATTCCAAGCTTTGCAGTCTTTTAGTGTGGAGGCTGCCAGATCCTGTGTGAACCTGATTGGTGCTCTTTGATATCTGAATTGTCTCTTTCTGGCTTCTTGTAAAATTTTTTTCTTTTACTTGGAAGCTCTTGAATTTGGCTATTATGTTCCTGGGGGTTGTCTTTTCTGGGTCTAGTGTAGAGGGTGCTCTCTGGATCCTTTCAATGTCTATATTGCCCTCTTGTTGTAGAACTTCAGGGCAATTTTGCTGAAGTATGGAGTCCAAATTCAATCATCCTTTTCTTAATAGAATACCTAAAGATTACCTATCTGTAAGAACTATTATATCTCATTGTTTATTCAGTGGCTAACTTTCTCAGATTTCAGTGGCTTCAGAATTCCCACTTGTTTTCAAGCATTCTAGATCAGCCATTTCATTTTGTAAATTTTGGACAGTAGCCAAATGACTTAGATTTTCTTTGATCTTTCATATCTTCCAATTGTCCAGCTTTGTAGGTCAGCTCTTCTTCACCCCAATTTACTGTAAGCATGCCATGTAATTACTTCCAATTACTCTCTAGCATGACCTTATAACTTCATGTTCTCCCATACTCATTGCTCTTAATTTTTTCTTTTAATTTTAAATCTGTTCTATATTTAATGCCATTAGTCTGATAACATTTTTGGTTCAGGTGGAGTTTGGAGGAATTACTTTCAGCATGCCTATATTCTGTAACTGTTTCTGATATTTGATATTTTCTGATATTCTGCAAATCCCTTGCAATTTCTGAAAGGCCACATTTAGAAAGAAAAAGTTTAAGGTGGGGTACCTGTGAAATGTGCGTATAGTATCAAATCATGTTGTAAGGTGCACTTGTCGATAGGAGATTAATCCACCCAGAACAAAGAAATGAAAGAATATCCATGCTATTGAGGAATTTAGTAATTTAACTATTTATTAAATAGATATTTCGTTAAGTTGTCCAAAGACTTGTAGAATGATACATGGTGAATAGAAATAAATAGTCTTCATTAAAGTAAAAACTCATTGAATCAGTGAATCAGGCAGAAAAGACTTTGGACTTTTGTCCTTAAAATGTTTTCTAAAACAGTTTTTCTTCGATTTAGGAAGCAAATAAATATAATTTTATGAGTGATTATTGGAAATTCTATAGTATTTCCAGACCATCATTTTAATTTTAGTTATGATTGTGTACAGTCCTGTAGATGTAGTTCATAGAGATATGACTTTCAAAAAAAATCTCATATTGGGTCCTTTAGTCGGTATTGGCATTTGTCTGTTTTCCCAAAATTGGAATATAAAAAATTTTACTTAATTGACAGCAGCAATTTAGTTGGGGCTAAAGTGTTCATATCTGAATCGCCAACTTTTCATCAGATATTGAAATTCTTTTGTTTTGAATCTGAAACTTGAGTTTTTTTACATAATGCTTATCACTAGGCTTTATTTTTTCTTAAAGTATTTAAAAAAGATTTTAAAGGTCATTTGAACTTATTTTTATTTCTTGTTTGAACTCCAGTTTAATGCCTAGGTAGATTTTCAAGATTTTCTTTCTTTGGTAAATTTAAAATTCCAGTGTTGTTTTTTTATACACAGTTTACCATTGTTTTTTGTTCAGTCTGTATAGGACTTGACAGATGGTCCACTTGGAATGCTTAAAAAAATCCATTCAATTGCAGCCTTTCAGAATAAATTAGTATGGATTTTTTCTTCAACCTTTTGCTATCCTTTGAAATAATCTGGAACATAAGATGGCCTTAAATTGCAAAAGTGGCCAGATTCTGTTTTATCTTTGACTTCTCAAAGGACTACTCAGTATCTCATTCAGGATCTCTACTGTCCTAACTATGGTAATAGTTTCCATTGTAGTCTGTTCCAAAGGATTCCTCTAGTCCCTTGCAAAACTTACTCTTTTTCATTTCCCTTAGCTTTTGACATGGAATGTTGTTATCTTTTGAAGTCCTTCCTTTTCTTCTAGGCCCAACTGAGGCAGCCTCTTTGATTCTTTGCTTTGTCTAAGTGCAAGAGAATTTTGCCCTTGTCATATTTCTCATAGACCTCTTCTTTGCACTTATCTCACTTTTTATTTTAACTTAACTAATTGGTAACACATGCACATAAGTACTTCTTAAAGCAACAACTTCAATGCTTTTTAATGATTCGATATTTTTTACATGATTTCATGTCATACCTCAACTCTAATCCACTGAGCCAGGGTAGATTTTTAAAGCTAGATGAGAAAAAAGGAAACTGAATGGTGATATAGTTATTTTGTTTGTTGTATTCATGAAATGATTATAGCAAATCATCACCAGGTTATGGATGTTTATGACCTACAGACACATTCCAAAATATGAGCTTATGCATATAGATATGTTAAGTGTTGGTGCGTGAACAGTACTTAGCAATCTATTGCTGATGTCTTATTGCTAATGTCATATTGAGATGGCCAGGTATATTGAAAAGGAGATGCTATGCTGGATTCATCTTCATCTCTTCTCTCCTGGCCATATGCTACAATAATAGTTGTGATATGGAGGAAAAGAGGAACTCTTCTGGTATCCCATAGATTTTCCATCCCATCCTTTAGTGTTTTCCATCGGGACATAAATATTGAAAAGGAAGATTAGGTTTTCTGGTCAGCCTTTAAAGCATGTTTTATTGACAATATAGCTCATATGGTTATATGATAATATTAGTGTTTTTTACTACATATTGTCCTAATAGTTTTAATAATTAATAAAAGAAGTCTAGCTTTAGTTGCAGGTAAAAAAGGTTCAAAATGCCATATTGGTTTTTGTTATTGAATGTTGTTTGAATAATAACCTACATTTGTTTTAGACTTTGCATATGTGTTTCTTTACACCTTTTACAACCATTTTTTTTTAAACCCTTGTATTTCGGTGTATTGTCTCATAGGTGGAAGAGTGGTAAGGGTGGGCAATGGGGGTCAGGTGACTTGCCCAGGGTCACACAGCTGGGAAGTGGCTGAGGCCGGGTTTGAACCTAGGACCTCCTGTCTCTAGGCCTGACTCTCACTCCACTGAGCTACCCAGCTGCCCCTTACAACCATTTTAATAGGATACTATAGGTGTTATTATCTTTATATGTCAGAAAACTTAAGTTTCATTTGACCATGATTATAATCAGTTTCTTTTTTGAGGATTGCCTGTTAATAGTCTTTAACCAAATATATGTTGAACACTGGGTTTTACTTTGACAAATTTTTTCCAGTTTCATAAATTTTGAATATAATGTTTGATGCACTGATTTTTTCCTAGTATATTTTCTAGAGGCTTTTCCTTTTTTCAGTGCAAAATCTTTTTATCTTTTTTATCAGATACATCGTTTTTATCTCTTCTAAGTCATAGAATTATAGATTTTGAACTAAGTCTTTAGAGTTCATCTAGTTCCCAATCCCTTCATTTTAAAATGAAAACAAACAAAAAACAACTGAAGCCCAGAGAGGTTATGTGACATATTTGAGTGTTATTTTTTTTGCTCAATTGAAAGATCCTAAAAGCCCTGTAAAGTAATAATAATAAATAAAATCTACCATACACATATCTTTGAAATTTTCACCAGAGTTTCTTGACTTGAGCTTTTCACTTTGATCTGTATTAAATATCCAGATACCATAAATATTGTGTAAACTTGAGAGAAAGGGGAAAGGGGAATAGAGGGAAGAAGCCTTGGAGGGAGAGAGAAAAGGAGGAAGAGAAAAAGCTATACATGGGATGGAGAATGAAGAGGGAGGAACAAAAATTGGCAGGGAAGAAAATAGGTAAGGTTGAAGGCACTACAGGCAAATGTGACTTTATTTGTGTTTTTTGCCTGAGATTGACTACTCTTTCAGGGCATAGCTTGCAATTATTTTTTGAAATCTATTTGACCTAAGTCTCAGAGTATTAACAACCCAGGGAAGAAAAATAGCAAAAAAAAAAAAATTATTCCTTGAACTCATTTGGGGAGCTCAGTCCCCAAATTAGAGATTTTTCCATTAGAAATATCTTTTTCAGGTATATGGATTGAGGCAGCAATTGTTTGATGTTCAATTGAATAAAAAGCATTTCAATAAAAAATATGTGATCTTCATGGATTAAAATCAGGAGCCTTTCTAATACTGTTTTTGTTTAGTTTTAATGTGTAGTACACAGCTGTAAGGCAAACCAGTACAACTATTCCTATTGAAATTTTTGAATGAGTTGCTAGTTCTTCCTCTCCCATTGTATCCTTGAACTTTTTTGGCTCTGCATACCAGGCACTATGCTAGGCACTTGGGATAAGTAAAAAGAAACCACCCTCCCTTGTTATTGAAAAGCTTATTATATTCTATCAGAGGATATGTGCATTCCAGGGTCATTTGTACCAACTGCTAGACTGATCTGGAAAGGCTAAAAAATCAAGATTGCACTTAATTAAATTGAGTGAAGGAAAAACAGAGATTATAAAACGTGGAAATGTGGAAGGAATGCACTGGAGAGATATAGGAGAGAGCCATTGAAAGGTATAAGGATGAAAGATGGAATATTATATGTAAAGAACATTAAGAAAAATCTGGTCTGGCTGGACTATATAATACATTAAAAAAGGGTATACTTGTTTGTATAGTAAGGTTAGAAAGCTAGGTTAGGCCCAAGTTGTGTAGAACTTTAAATGCCAACAAGAAGAGTTCGTAATTGATCCAAATTTTATTAACTGTTTTTCTTTTTATTCTCTAATTCTTTCCTTTGTGTGCCAGTTTTATTAAACTAACTTGATTGTAAGTTTTGTCCTAATATCTACTGTGGGTACAACAAATAATGATTGAGTTGACTAGATGATCAAAGAGATAAAGTAAAAATCATTTAACTTGAAAGTTTTCATTTTATTTTTCAACTGAATTAAAGGATCTCAGAGTCCTGTGCTTGCATGTATTTTGGGCTCTAAATAATTTACTTGGGACACATTTCTCAACATTTCACTTAGGAAAAGCAGTTTGGTTACAAAGCAGATAGAGACAAAACCCAACAGTATTACTTGGAAGAATCATCAAAAGTAGAAAGATGTAGATTTAAAATTTCTAATGTATTGATTCTAGAATTGCAACTATGCTTTTGAGTATTTGAAGCTCTTCGTAAAAATGAGCAGAACAAGTGTGTCAAGATGAATTAGACCTAAATTATTAAATATGTATTTAGCTAATGTCATGGCAACTATTTTTTAAAGAATAAGCTAAATATACTTTAAAAAGGATATGGATGGAAAAATATTAAAAAGTTGGGAAATTCTAGCATGCCACTTTCTATGATAGATCAAACAGGAAAATAAATGAACCAAGTATTTGGAAATTAGGTCTGATAGGAAGAAAGGAATCAAGCATTTTTTAAGTGCTTATTATGTGCTGTGCTATGCTAAGAAATTTACAAATATTAATTAACTTGATGCTCACACTCACAACAACCCAGTGAGGTATTGTGATCACAATTTTATAGTCGAGGAAACTGAGGCAGACAGCGGGTAAGAGACCTACACTGGGGTCATGCAGCTAGTATAGGTCTGAGGTCAGATTTGAAATCCAGTCTTCCTGACTACAGACCCAGAGCTCTATCTGCTGTGTCATCTATTCATTGGGTAGGAACTAAAGGTGATTTTACATGAGAACTCGCTTATCAAAATGTGCAAAAACTGATCTTGCTTGAGGCATAGCATATGGAAATGCAGAAAAGTAAAATTTTAGACAATATTTTAAAATATTCAATTAGAATAACAATTACTAAGGAACATATCAAAAGATGAAGACATAAGTGGAGACTCAATGAGTTGCCTTAGGAATGATTGAATCAAAGATAAAATTTTAAAAATAATTAAAAAATTAAGGATAATAACTTGAACTGTTACATAGTAGTATTTATAGAGTGCTACTTAAGCAATTCTTAGAGACATTTATTTTCCAGAATGATTCTTTAAGAAGGGGTAAAAGATTAATGATAAGTGTTTTCAGGTTAAAACTATTAGATGATAAATTAATGTCCTGAAAAACCACACAGCTAACGGAATGGTTAAGAATTGAAAGTTAAAAAAAAAAAGATTCATGAAAATTTTAAGCCTTTTTTTGGGGAGGGGGAATAAATCACCTTATTAATTTATTAGTTAAATTAGCCATAATGAAGAGAGGAAAATCAGCTGAGAAAAACAAAAAAGAAGAGGAGAAAGAAATTAAAAGAATTTGAGAAATCATAAGGAATAATGAAAAAAAATCATTACACCCAATTGTTTTTCAGACCTGGAAATGGAAAAGAAATGGATGTATCCATAAAAATTCAAATTGGAAAAATAAGAGCTAAATAATCTAAATCAGAGATTCTTAATCCAAAGGTTCCATTGGTAGATTTCAGACAGAGTTGAATGAACAAAAATTGCATCTTTATTTCAATATAATTGATTTCCTTTCTGATCTCATATATTTTATGCTTTTAAAAATATTCTGATATGGACTCCATAGCCTTCCACAGACTGTTAAAGGGATCAATGGCACAAAAAAAGGTTAAGAATCCTTGATCACTAAAGACAGAAATTCAGCCATTAGTGAAATGGCACATTCAAAACAAAACACCAGAACCATAAGACATTTTCAAAGGATCACAACATTTCAGACATTTAAGGGATAAACCCATTTTATACACATTTTTCTCAAAAATAGAGAAAGACATCACTGTAAAATTCTTTTTATGAACCATTACCAGGGAATAAGAATTATAGACCAGTATCATTAATAAATACTTCAGTAATTAGATGGATCCACAATCTCTTTTGTGCTGTTTACAATCCATTCATCTGGACATACCCTAAATCTTGTCATCTCTCACTGTTCTATGGGAGTGAACTGTAAATTCCTTACCTCACTGCCCCCTTGCAATTCTAAACTCTATTCTTTGTCTTAATGGAGCTCACCAATCTTTCCACCTCTCAGTTCTTTCTCAGTTCATCACCTTTGTACTGACTCTCCTCTCCTCCCCACCAAATCCTTTCCTTGTAGTGAACCAGTTCAACATTACACCTTCCTTTTCATTTCCTTGCCCCTTTATCCTTTCCCTGATCTTGCCCTATAAAGGCTCAACCTCAGATTACTCCCACTATCCACTATCTCCTTTTATTGCTGAGAGAATCAGGAAACCATGCTGACAGTATCTACTACACATTTATGTTAAATAATCTTAACTCCATCTTTACTCTAGCAAAGTCAATCCTCTTACCCTTATACTTCACTATCCCACTCATCATTGTATACTGGTATCCCTTCAGTATTTTGGAAGTTAGGAGCAAGGCAATCTTGAATTTTCATGTAAATGAATCTTGAAATCTTGCCTGCAATCTTGAAAATGCATGTAAAATTTTCTTTGTACCAGAGAAGGAGTTTGAATTTTTTCTTTTTCTTTTATCAGATGTTTATAGTACCTGATTATAATATTTGGGTTAAGTATTTGGTCATAGGATACATGTAATTCAGTGTTAAGTAAAAGTACTGTATAAAAATTAAAATATGAAATATGAAAAAAAATTTAAATGAAACAAATTTAAGGGAAATAATACTGAACATATTGCATGTATTACAAAAGATAAGGCATTTTCTAACCTTCACCACAAAACACTGATGGAACCAGAGAAAGAAAAGAAGATAGGCAGATGGTACTTGTAATTTTCTTTCAAAGCTTGAGAGTTAGTAGCTTTATATATCAGGCCTGTATTATGAATCCTGTGACACTGGCACAAAAGAGCAGAATTATCCTATACCCACGATGGGGAACCTGTGGCATCCTTGCCAAAGACAGCACTCTGTGGGCACACCAATGCCCCTCCCAGCAGTTGCTCTCTTCCTCTCTGCCATGCCTCCTCTAGCCTCTCCTGAACTGTGTGCTCAGCCCACGCCCCTCCCTTTCTCCTCTCTGGCCACTAGCCTGGCCCCACCCCCTAAAAGAGCTCTACTTTCTTAGTCCTCTCCCCCCCACCAGCTACCAGTCTGGGGGAGTGACCCTGACCTCCAAAGGCTACCTGGGCTCCCTCTGCCCCCTGTTCCCATCCCCACATGGGTTGCAGCCCATTAGGCAGCCCTGGTGGTGATGGATGCAGGGGTGGCTCCCTGTGGCTGAAGGAGGTGTGCCTGCCCAGTGCCTGCCCTCCCCCTCCTTGGGGATGTAAGCTAGTTGGGAGCCAGCCTGCTTCCTCCCTGAAGGGAGGGGGTGTTTGTTCTTTGAGCCGTGCCCCCCCTCTTCTCTGTGAATCCAGGCTGGGCAACAGCCCCCTCCATCGGCCCACTGCCAGGGAGGCTGGATACAGGGACAACACCCTGTCTGCAGGAGGAGGCTTCCCCCTGGGCAGGCACAAGCCAACTGGGAGCCCACCCCCACAACCCAGAAGGCAGGGCACTCAGTCTCTAAGCTGCCTCCCTCCCCAGGCTTCTTTGGCAACAGCCCCCCCTTCACTCTGCTATGCGGGGCCCCCTTCCCTGGGGGTCCTCTTAGCTGCATGAGGCAATTTGGGGGGCAGGGCACTGCACACAGTGGGGGCAGGGCAGGGCATGCAGCCCCTGCCCAGCAGGAAGTCCCCCAAAAGGTTCACCATCATTGCCCCTATACTTTGCAACTTTAAAACCTGCATCTTCTGTTTTTCCTCTTGGATGATACTATGTCTTCTGAAGCATTCCCCTCCCCCCCCCCCCCCCTATTATGGGGCAGTTACATCAGCATTGAATATTTTGAAAATTTCTTGAAAAAAAGATATTGAAAATACCTGTTTTACTTAGTAAGCCGTTCTTTTCCATCTTTCCTCAGGGTTTCAGGAACCTCCCTAACTGCCTCTTGATTGGCATACACTGCCTCTCCTGTTATTTCTGCATTGCATAGGCTCAACCTTTAAAAAAAATTTCAAACCATCCTTTACTGGCCTGAAAATCCATAGGGGTAGACTGTTCATTCTCATTTTCCTTTAGGGAATCATATAAGGAGTTAGCCTTTTTTCTGTGATGCCAAGGTCTACTGCAATACCTTATTTATAACAATTCTGCACCCAAAAAAATGTTGCCTTTTCTTTGGAAGAGAGATGCCAATCTCTTGCAGATATTGGTGTAGCTGTAGCAGTCTTTGAGGACTTTTCTTTTTTTTCTTGATATGCTTCATGGTTGACTCATTAACCCAGCAGCCATTCTGCTTAAAGGAAGCATATCCAACAATTCTGCTTTTTCCTTCAGGTTTATCACTTTCTTCTGTTTCTTGGGAGCTCTTTCTAAACCACTAGGACCACTATGCTTGGGACTTATGATTTTAGTTAGAATTTATGGTGTTTAAACAATACACGATAAGGAGAAACTCAGGCTCACTGTGAAATATCACATGAGAAATTGCTGTAAACATGCTTTGTGTCCCGTTAAAAGTGTGTAGAACCACAATTCTTTTAATATAAATTTAATTTTAAGGGAAAATATATAGTTGTTCATTTATATTATTAAATAGTAAATTACATACTGTACAGGTAATATACATATAACAATACATACATTTTATGCATTTGTGAGTTTTTGAAATCTACATTTCTAGTTTGTTACCTGTTGGCTTTTGGTTTCTTGCAAATTTTAACTTTTTACTTATTTTAACTTTAAAAATTTTATGTGTTTATGGTATTGAAAGATAAACTAGGTTGATGATATTATAGAATAATATCATTATCAAAATAATATCATATATCAAAACACGTGTTTTAAGTATTTCTGAGTTTCTAAACTTTTTATGTGTTGTCTGTTGACCTTTGGGTGTAGTCTTCAGCTTCTACAAAACTCTCTCATAATTCCCATTTAATTTCTTATGCCAACCCACAATATTTCATAACCACAGTGGGGAAAAGTTGTGATGTAGAAGGGATGATAACTGTATTTTCCAAACTTTTTTGTCCCTCTTCAAATTCTCCCAGTACTCTTCTTCCTTCATATTTTTAGTTTTGTGTCTTGCCCCTTGTTTCACTGAAAAAAAAAATTTGATGAAAGCTCCCTTTTTCCTTCATCATATCAGATTTGTCGGATGCTTTCTGTCCCTAACCTAGAAATGGCATGGGGCATTATATTCCCAAATTATAGAAATATTTTAGACCAAACTGTAATCAAGAAAATTCCTTTGCTTCCTTACATCCTTGTGACTACTAATCCTAAACATCTGATAAGACCCTGAGAGGATTGTCCTTTAGGTTTTGAGATGGACATAGAGATACACCTCCAGGCTATACTTTGATACCATGAGGTTGTATCTAGGACATTTCTCTGTCTGCCAAACTATGAGGGTCCCTCCCTCTGTCTTCTGGCAGACTCCCCCCCCCCCCTCCCCCCCACTGTGCCTGAGTGCATACTCATCTTCTTTGTTGTAAAGAGTATAAAGACCCCCGGATTGATGACCTCTGGGAGGGACAACCTTCCATCTATGCTGTCCTCCCAGCCAAATTCAACATGAATTCCAAATTAATAAATTTCTATCTTTATTTTTAAGCGAAGTTTTAGAGTCTTGTATTCTTGCAAAGGGTACCCTTCTGGAACCCAGGGGGTTCACTCAAGCCCCCCACAACAGAAAGATGCAAAATGAAGTGAACATAATCAGGAGAATGTTGTACACAGTAACAGCAATGATGTAGAAAGGTCAACTATAAATAGCTTAAAATCAGCAATGCTGAGTCCCAATACAACTCCAAGGGACACATGGTGAAAAAGTCTATATCACACACTGCCATAGAAGGAATTGATGGAGTTTGAATGCAGATTGAAGCATATCATAGGAGGCGAGAGGAGAGGGAAGTAGAGAACATGCCATAAATGGCAAAATGTCAGAAAATGATTATTTAAAATTGCATTTTTGTATAGTCTGAAAAAGTACAATAAAAAAACCCAAATGGATAGATCCATGTCTTCTTCACCTTCAAAAAACCTTAACTTGTTCCATTTGTCCTCACTAGCTACTATCCTTTGACTCTTATTTGGCTAAATTCCTTGAGAGGGCAGCATATAATTGGTTTCTCTACTTCTTTTCCTCTTCCTGTTTTTAGTCTTAACTTTCTGCTGTCTGGTTTCCAGTTTCATCACTTAGCTGAAACTAATCTCTCCAAAGATACCAGTGATCTCTCAATTGTCAAATCTAATAGCCTTTTCTTAATCCTCATTCTTTTTTACTTCAGGGTTGCCTTTGACACTGTTGATACTTTGTTCTTTTGATAAGATTCTTTCTAGGTTCTCCACCCTCATCTCTTTTTTGGTGGCCTCTCTGGCTTTGATCAAGCCAGATGAAATCTCACTTTTTACAAGAAGCCTTTCCTTATTCTCTCTCTCTCTCCCTCTCTCCCCCCTTCTCTCCCTCTCCCTCTCCCTCTCCCAAGAAGATGGGAAGGTGTTTTCTCCCCTCCTCCCCCATTTATTTCTTAAAATATTTTTCCATGGTTACATGTTTCATGTTCTCTACCTCCCCTCTTCCTCTCTCCTGGAGTTGACAAGCAATTCCACTGGACTACATATGTATTACTACTCAAAACATATATTACTCATATATGTAATAGAGTGATCTTTTAAAACCAAAACCCCCAATCATATATACATATAAAGAAGCGATAAATCATATATTTTTCTTCTGAGTTTCTACTCCCACATATTTTTCTCTCAATCTCAGGGTGGTCCTGAGATTATTATTAGTTATTAGTAACAATGTCAATTACATTTGATTGTGCCACAATGTTTCACTTTCTGTGTGCAATATTCTCCTGGTTCTGTTCATTTCACTCCGCATCAGTTCATGTTGAAATCAAGCAATTCATCATTCTCCTGATCTCTCTTAATGCAAGCACCTTCCCTCTGTTGATGATCTGTAATTTAACCTGTCCATATTTTGTTTATTCATAGTTGTTTTCATGTCTCACAAGACTGAGCTTCTTGAGAGCAGAAACTGTCTTTTGCCTTTCTTTGCTCTTCCCCAAGCTTAGCAGTGCACCTTTCACATAATAAGCACTTATAATAACTCTTGTCAGCTTGATTGACTTGATACTTTTGCTTCTATTGCCCCTGATGTCATATGGGTGTTTTTAGGAATCTTCAATAAGACATGTTAACATTCCAGAATAGTTGAGTTTTTAAATAACAAGTCACTATCTCATTCTTTCCTGGACTACTCCCCAGGAGGGATCAATAGGAATCTTGTCAAAGATTAATTTTTTGCCCTAGAAATTCAGAATTTTTTCTGAATAAGAGATGGAAGAGAGGACTGTCCTTTCTGGGGAATAAAGGATACTTCCCCATCCTTCAGGGATAGGGAAAGCAATGATCTTCATTCATTCATTCATTCATTCATTTACTTATTTACTTATTCATTCATTCATTCATTCATTCATTCATTTTTAAGCTCTTAACTTCTGTGTATTGGCTGATAGGTGGAAGAGCGGTAAGTGTGGGCAATGGGGATCAAGTGACTTGCCCAGGGTCACACAGCTGGGAAGTGTCTGAGGCTGGATTTGAACTTAGGACCTCCCATCTCTAGGCCTGACTCTCATTCCACTGAGCTACCCAGCTGCCCCAGAAAGCAGTGATCTTAACTTGATCAGAATTAAATTTGATCTGTTTCCCTTAAGAAGGGCCATATCCAGTTTCCAAAAGGAATATTTTTAGATTGAGGGTAACTGCTTTGCCTCTTATTTCAGGTACAAAAAAGACTGGTTATAATTCTTCTGTTGATTTAAGTCATATGTGTCAAGGGACTTCTACTTGGGTGGTAGCAATGCTCTACTTATTGTATGTGTGTGGTTTTAAAAATTGAATTGAAATCTACTTCCCTTTAATTTTTACTTTTTGGTTTTTGTTTAGTTTGAAACCATAAAGAATGTGTTAAACTTAATCTTTGAAATGTTAGAAAACATTCATCATGGCTTAAAATGCAGAAACATTTTCTGGTGTGGTCAGTGTGGGAATTTTTTTTTTTTTTTGCTCTATTAGCTTTAAGTTTTGTTATTGTCTTTCCTTGGAGGAGCAAAGGGAGAAATAGATTATAAATGCATGTAAAATAACTTTTATTTTTAAAGAACTGTCATGTGTCCTTAAGTTTTCTTCAACTTGAGCTCTACTTCTTTCGGCTCTGCCTTTCCCAACAGTGTTCTTTCCTTCCTCAATTTCCTTTATTTTTTAATTTTTTAATTTTTTAAAAAAATTTGCCATGGTTACATGATTCATGTTCTAACTTTCCCCTTCACCCACCCCCCATAGCTGACGCGCATTTCCACTGTTTTAACATGTGTCATCTATCAAGACCTATTTCCATATTTTTTTAAATTATTTTTAAAAATAATTTTTATTTTCTATTTCCATATTATTGATAGTTGCATTGGTGTGGTCATTTCCATATCCCCAATCATGTCCATATCAACCCATGTGTTCAAGCAGTTGTTTTTCTTCTGTGTTTCCACTCCTGCAGTTCTTCCTCTGAATGTGGGTAGTGTTCTTTTCCATAAGTCCCTCAGAATTGTCCTGGGTCATTGCATTGCTGCTCAATTTCCTTTAAATATTTGACATATTTTTGTTTGTTCCTTACATTATATTATACTTAACTCTTTGTTATTTTCCAGGCAGTAGAATGTAAACTCTTCAAGGTAAGGGGCTGTCACAGAAAGGGGAAAAAAAATTTATATATATATATATGTATATATATATATATTTGTTTGGTTGGTTATTTGTTTGTTTATTTATTTATTCCTGGTGTCTAGTACAATGTCTCCAAAATCAGTTGAATTTGCTAATAGATTAACACAAGGGTCTTGATTTGGGAATCTTGGGAGATGATGGTACCATGAACAAAAAGAGGATAATTTTTTTGGAATAGCTCCTTTTAAAAATTCAGAATAGAATAATTTGAGTGTTAAATATGATGTAAATTTTAAACCAAAAGTCAGGTAGAATTGTTAGTCATGTTTCAGAGGGGTATCATATTGCCTTTATAAAAGTGTTTTGTGTGATAGCAATCTTCAAACTGTTAATCTTCAGGGGGCCATTCTTTCCTAGGGCTCCTGAACCAAGTGGTATCTGAAAATCAATTTGTTATATTAAGCATTTTAATTTTCAGATATGTTTTTGCCCATTGACCCCAAAAAGGCCCTCTGTTCTCCAGTTGATAAATAATATGCTCCTACTATGTGTCAGACACAGTGCTGAGTGCTGGGGATACAGAAACATTTTTAATTAAGATAAGAAATATCTTTAAATGATGCTAATGATATAACCATATGGATCTTTTTCTCATTCAAACATCATATATTACCTCAGTCAGGTGACTGAACAGAATAAATACTATCACTATTTTTGTTTTCTTTTTTCCCTTAATTTATTTTGAACATTCTATAAAATAAAACCAAACCACAAAACTTTTTAAGTCCCAGATTTTTCCCCCCAGTTGCTATCCCATTTATGTACAAGGCAAACAATGTATCAGTTATGTATATGAAATAATGTGATATATTTTCACATTTAACCATGTTATCAAAAAAGGCAAGAAAAAATAAGAAAGTAAAAAAAATTATATTTCAGTTTACAGTTTAGTTCATTAGTTTTCACTCTGGAAATGGATAGATAGCATTTTTTATTATGAGTCCTTTGGAATTGTCCTGGATTATTATATTGATGAGAAGCTAAGTTTTTCATAGTCGATCATTTTTATAGTATTGCTGTTACTTTGTATAATGATCTCCCAGTTCTCTCTTCATTCTGTTAATTCATATAGGTCTTACCAGATTTTTTTGAAGCCACCCCCCCAAGTCATTTCTTACACAATAGTATTCCAATATCATATATCACAATTTGTACAATCATTCCTCAATTTCTATCACAAAAAGAGCCGTTTGAATATTTTTGCACAGATAGGTCCTTTTCCCTTTTGTTTGTGTGGGTCACAGACTTAAAGTAGTATTGCTGTGTCAAATGATAGGAATATTTTTATAGTTGATATTGTTCCAAATTGCTATCCAGAATGGTTCTACCACTTCACAGTTCTGCTGGTAGTACATTAATATCCCAATTTTTCCACATCCCCACTGGCATTTGTCATTTTCCTTTTCTGACATTTTAGCCAATCTGATAGATGTGAGTTGTTTTAGTTTCATTTCTCTAATCAATAGTGATTTAGAGTGTTTTTTCATATGACAGTAGATAATAAGCTTTCCTCACTGGTGCCTTATTTCATAATTTAATTCCTTTGACTGAAAATCCCTCATCCTAACAAACTTTAGGAAATGAGGTCATCACCGATCTGTGTTCATAGTAGAGATCTTCCTTTTACATGATAATTTAGATTAGGTTTGAACTCACAAACTTTTCTGTGATTACTGTAAAGTCTATGGTATAGTTTTTAGACTTCAGTTATATTTATGTACTTTAAAATTTTACTAACAAATCTCTTCCTCCTCTTCGTAGAGAACTATTTTTTATAATAAAGGGGGAGGGGGAAGAGTCTTGGTGGAAAAAAGTAAGTTAAGGGGCACAAAAAAGCAGTTAGACAAAACCAAATACATAACTTAGTATTTTCTCATACTGCAATCATTTTGTGTTATGTCCTTCCCCCACTGAATGCCAATTAACTATATATATGTTTTATATGTTAGACAAAGCTAAACACATATCAGCTGAGTCTGACAATGTATATGCTCTTCCAAAACATAGTTTCTCTTCACCTCTGGAAAGCAGGAAGGGAAGGTGTTTTCTGAGTTCAATTTTTGAGGGTGGAGTGGGGCTGGGGCAGGCTTGGGTAGGTCTTGTAATGGAAAATACTAAGTAATTAGTTATTTATCTTTATATAGATTGCATTATAAATTTTCAAGGTTTGCTTTTTTTCTTCTACCTTTGACCTCCTTAGGAGAACATATACCTAGCCGTGAGGTCCCTGGGTCAAAAGGATCCATACCTTTGACACATTTTAATTACTTTCTTAGTATAATTCCAAATAACATAGTGTAGTCTTAAAAAAAAGTTTTGTTGTTATTGTTTTTTTCTTTTTTTTAATTTTTATTTTGAATATTTTCCCATAATTACATAGTTCATGTTCTTTGTTATTGTTTTTATTCTTTAGTTATTTCCTGTTATCCCCTCCCATTGAATGCTGAGTGAATGAACTATATATGTATGTGCATGTGTGTACATATTTGTATATACACGTGTGTGTAAACACACACATATATAGGATTTCATTGTGGTAGGGAATTTCAATGAGGAAACTTGGTCTTTGCAAGTGGTGCTTGAGCTGTTTCATAATGGAAGAGAGAAATTATGTAAGGTCAAGGTGAGAGGAACACATTCTAGGCACAGAATTGCAAAACACAGATTGAGAGGTATAGAGTTGTGTGGGAGGCAGATTTGCTTAGCTCCAGGAAGGGAAGTAGGTTTTTTTCTCCTTTGACAACTCTATAATTATAAGCTTGAAGACATCTCTTTGACAGAAGTAAGATCAATTGCATATTTATAGGGAAGGAGATAAAAAAGAGCAAATAAACTGGTGAGCAGAGGGCAAACTAATATTGTATGACATTGTCCACTGGTGTTTAAGAGAGAAACAAACCATGAACATTTCTCATCTGCAGAGAGTAAGAGAACATGGTAAAAATCAATATTAAGAAAAACAACCTAATACACTATTCTAACTCATAAGTAATTAAAATAATTTCCCATTGCAGTTTAAAACCGTGATTATCAGCTGTTTCATTACAAAATGAACAGAAAAATGTTTGTAGTTGTGTATTTTTTGAAACATTTCATCTACTACTGCTTTAATCATTTTGTTACATGTGAACTAGAAATCTTTTAATATATAATTATTTTTTCAGAAAGCATGTTTAACCTCCTAAAAGTCAAGACTAAACCATGTTTTTTACACATAATGGGCGATTGGGAAGGATAACCAGTTTTACAATAACCAAATTTTCCTTGATCTGTTGTACATTTTAAAATTCATTAGTTAGATTACAAGCGAAGTTAAAAAGACACTTGCAGATATTTAAGACTAAAGTGACATACATTTCAGTCTAAATGAGAATTGGATACCAAAGTACACTTTTTGTCTTCAGGCTGTAAATGCTGTCTGTTGAATGAATGTAAAAAATTGATTGTAAAGAATTTCAAATGTGAGATTTAAATGTAAGTCTGAATTTAACTATTACAAACTAAAAAATATTTTTTTCCCTCTCTATGATCTAACCTCTCCTGTATAGCAAAGTTCAGTAAGGTTGGAAAGATACTGGAGGCTGGGTTGAAAGGCTTTAAAAGCTAGAAAGATGAGTTTATATTTCATTGTCAAGGTAGTAGGGAGCTACTGGAGTTGATTGAGGCAGGGTATGACATAGCCAGATCTGTGTTTAAAGAAAATCACCTGTAGGGTGAGGAGAGAGGTAAACAGACACCTTTTAGGAAGCTGTTACAAATATACAGTGAGAAGGTGGTAGCTGTGTGTGCAGATAGAAGCGATATGTGCCATATAAGAAATATTGTGGAGATAGAAATAGAAAGATTTGACCCTGATGTGATTGAGGAGTCAAGGATAATACAAAGGTTATGAACCTAGGAGACTGGAAGAATGATCAGTCATTTAGTATGTGCCAGGCATTATACTAAGCACTTTAGATTAAAAAAAAAAATATATATATATATACAAAAACTATCTTTTTCCTCTCAAGGAACTCAAATTCTACTGGGTGCTAGTTCATACAAAATAAACAGAGAAAATGGGAAACAGTGTCTGGGGGGAAACCATGAGCATATTAGAATAGAGATAAGGTGAGAGGGAGATCATTACAGATCTTTTGTAGAAAGTGGAATTTGAGATGAATCGTGAGGGGGAGCCATGAAGCAAGGATGAGGCAGGAGAATATTATAGGAGTACAGTACAACCAGTGAAAAGCACAGTCAGAAGATGAAGCATCATATCATATGTAAGAAGGTCAGTTTAACTGGATCATAAAGTATGTAGAAGAGAATAAAGTATAAGACCAGAAAGGAAGGAAGGGACCTGGTTATATGAAAATCTTTAAAAGTCAAATGGGCATTATGGGGAACCAGTGGAGTTTATTGAATAGGTGCATACCCTTTTTATATATAGGAAGATCACTTCAGTAGTTTTGAAGGATGGAGTTGAGTGCAGAGAGACTTGAGACCCAGGAAACCAGTCAGAAGGCTTTTGCATAGTTCAAGAGTGAGATGATGAAGGGCTGTATTAGGTGGGTTGCTCTGAGTGGAGAGAAAGGAATGTATAGGAGAAATGTGAAGGTTGAAACAAGGCGAAGCAAAAGATGAGTGCAAGTGTGAGGAGTACTAGGATGACACTGAGTTTGTGAACGTGAATGGACTAGAAGGATAATATGATACTTTCAACAATAAAAGGGAAGTTGGAAAGGAGAGAATTTTAGACATGTTAGATTTGAAATATCTCCAGGATGTCCAGTTTGAAATGTCCACTAAGTAGGCTCAGGAAAGACATAGGGACTGGGTTTAGATCTATGAATCATCTTTTGTTTGAGAGCAAACATTTTTTTTTTTTTTTAATAAACCCTTGTACTTCGGTGTATTGTCTCATAGGTGGAAGATTGGTAAGGGTGGGCAATGGGGGTCAAGTGACTTGCCCAGGGTCACACAGCTGGGAAGTGGCTGAGGCCAGATTTGAACCTAGGACCTCCTGTCTCTAGGCCTGACTCTCACTCCACTGAGCTACCCAGCTGCCCCCGAGAGCAAACATTTTTAAAAAATCATTATTAATGTTATTTTCTAACAACCTAAGAAATAATCAGAGACTAAATTTCCTAGAATACCCTCCAAAATAAAGTTAAGCTAGTGTCCAAATATTAAGTCATATAAAAGTACCAGACTTAACTGTAGATCATATTCTTCTCCTAAATAGATTCTACCCTTGGTGTTCTCAGCTGTAACCCTCCAGTCTATCTAATGCTAATGTTTCTCCTGAATTTCGTGTCCCACATCTCCAGCTACCTGCTGAACATCTCTACCCACCTATCCAGTAGTAGTCTCAGATGCAACATATCCAAATAAAATTCATTATTTTCATTCTCATATATTTCTTTCCTCTACTTTTTCCTTTCCATATTTGCTTGTTTGTTTTGATCTATTATCCTCTAAATTTCCCAACTTTAAGACTTCAGTTATCTTTTTCTTTTTTCCTCCCTTTTTCACCCCTATTCAAGAAGACAAATTCTAGTATTTTTACTTTATAATCTTTATCAACTATCCTTTTCTAGAGATATTGTCACCACCTTTGTTCCAACCCATATCACTTTGCTTAGTTGATTATAATAGCCTAATTAGTATTCCTGATTCTTCATATATTAAATATTTAGCCAAACAAATATCTTCTTATATTCATAGGCTATAGAGTTGGAAGTGACCTTAGGCAAAAAAAGTCCCAGCCACAGGTAGTTGGGGCCTTTCAGACTTGGTGGATTTCTTCTGAACACCACATGAATAGCACTGCCCTGTCCTGATAACCAAATATGTTTCCGTGGAGACAAAGGATACCATGTCCAGAGGGAACTCAGTGCTGCTGTATTCTTGTTGTATGTCTTTGCTATATTAGGGCAAAGTAAATCTTTTGTTAACCGTTCAGTGACTTGCAAGTTCTTCATTTTATCTCAGTATTGAACTTGAAGTGAGAGTGATGTTATAAGTGCTGCTTCTACCAATTAACTATATAAAAGATTATTCCAAATCATTAATAATAAGATACAAATCAGAATAATTATAAGTTTAATGTCACACCTTGCAACATGGTACAGTTGCCTGACCAGTCTTTCTGTACCCCTCATATAACATTGTCTCCATCTGGGGAATTGATTTTGGATGTTTTCAGTTTGATAGCTACTTTTGCAGAAATATTCTTCAAAAAAATTCTTTGTGTGGTGTGTGCTGAAAGGGACATATTGGGAGATATAAGTGATGTAAAAGCAAAAGGTATCAATAAAAATGTATTTTTTGGGGAAAAGTGGACTGATAGATCATTTAGAGAGAGGTAGGATTAATAAATGAATAGCATCTGGACAGCTAAGTGGCTCAATTATAGAGAGAGCCCAGCCTGGAGATGGAAGGTCCTGGGTTCAAATGTGGCCTTAGACACTTGCTAGTAGTTATTTGACCCTAGGGGAATCACAACCACAGTGCCTAGTCCTTACCACCACTCTTCTGCCTTGGAACTGATACTTAGAGTAAATTTCTAAAACAGAGGTAAGAATTCTAAAAAAAAAAAAAATAAATGAATAGCACTTCTCTCACTGATAAATGGGTAGTATCATTAGTGAAGGGGAAAAGTCTTTCTAGAGGTTCAGGGCCAATAAAATTTATTAAATTATGGTCACATTCACTTTCAAAATGTTTAGTTTCTGTAATTATTATACTCCTACCTTATTATATATCTTAGGCCATGGTTTTGCTACTTAAAAATTTTTGACCGCAATATGATATCCTTTTTTCCTTATTCTGAGGAATAGGAAAGAATGAATACCACTTGCCATTGAATATATACATGCAAGTATACAATTCTGTATAGCTATGTATGTCGGTAAAGCTCTTCTTGTTAAGGATGATTGTGCATGGGAAGTTTATGCCTTATCTCCTGTTAAAATTGAGTTCATATTTTAAATGTAAAATCCCAAGAGGAAAAACCTTAAGAATTTCTATGTCTTTGATTTATCGCTTGAGAAAATAAAGGCTATACATTCTCACTTAAAAAAATTTTTTTTTCAGTTCCAAATTTTCTTCCACTCTCCACCTACTGATTTATTGAGGAGGCAAGAAATATAATACCCATTATGCACATATGAAATCATGCAAAACTTATTTCTCCATTAGCCACGTTCCAAAAGGAAAAAACATTTTTTAAAATCTTCACTCTAAACCAGTGATTCCCAAAGTGGGCACTACAGCCCCCTGGTGGGTGCTGCAGTATCTGGGGAGCAGCGATGGCCACAGGTGCATTTATCTTTCCTATTAATTGTTATTAAAATTAAAAAAAATTAATTCCCAGGGGGCTAAGTAATATTTTTTCTGTAAAGGGGGTGGTAGGCCAAAAAAGTTTGGGAACCATTGCTTTAAACCCATCAGCTTTCTATCTGGAGGTGGATAGTATTATTCATCATAAGCCCTCTGGAATTTTGGTGGATCATTGTATTGATCAATTAATATGTCTTTTGCTATTATCTTAATTATATAGCTCTAACTATACACTTTTTCTCCTAGTTTTGCTCACTTCATTTTGCATCAGTTTATAGTATTCTTTCTAGGTTTTTCTGAAATATTTCTTCATCATTTCTTATTGCACAATAGTTATGTTATTTATCTAGCAATTTCCAGGTAATTTGAATGCATACTCTTAAGTGTTTAATATCTATATACCTTTCTTTCACCTCAGAAACCAGCTGAGGTCTTGCCTTCTTTTCCCAATGACTGCATAGAGTCCAACTACATCCAGGTTGCTCCATAGTACCTGGCATCATAGATAACCTTCTATTTCCCTCATTAGTCAACCTTGAATAAATGAGAGAATATTCCACTTTTAAGACTGACCCGCCTTAGCCAATTGCTACGTTCGGATCTCTGATTGTAGTTTTGGTAGCAGAGATTACAGATAATAGTTAAATCAGTTTTCATCCTGGAAACCCAGAGGAGGAGATGTCACTAACACATTAATGGAGGGACTTTTCTTTCCTGGAAAGGAAAAGCTGATTTGTTACAGACATGGCTTCTATGAGGTTGAGTACCTGACCTGGGCAGTCAGATGCATAATGTTATAAAATAAAGAGAGTAATCTGGATACTACCGCTATTAGGCTGGTTATTAGTAGAAGTAATCTGCGATATTAATCTGAGGGAGCTTTGGTTTGGTTCCCTAATGGCTGGTGCAGGGACACCCGAGTCCTGCCACTCCGCTGGATGGTATAATAACTGCCCTTCTTTATAACAGTGCCCAGGCAGGATCCCTAAAGGTCAATGGATGGGTAACCCTTTCAGGTCCTACCTGGGGTTGATTGATTATTGGTATTGGGTTCTATCAGCCTTGGATAGCGTTCATTTGACTGCGTTGCTCCCTCCCAAGAGTGGTGATGGAATAACTACTCCAGGAAGGTACTTAATAACTTTATGTTGTTTAACAAGGGAAAGGAATGATCAGGAAAGGGTTGGGGAATAGGTGACCCTATCACTAAATCTATGACAATAATCCCTCAGGACTGTAGGCTGTTCAGTAATGCTGGGCTTGTTCTTCACTTCCCCTGGCTCAGCCTGGCCACAGCTAAACCAGAGTAAGCAAACTGTTTGGATGACCCAAACGTTGATGATTTCTCTCAGCTTCTTACTGCTCCTTTTTTTTGCCAGTTCTATAGCCTTCAGGAAATGCCACCCTTTGCCACCCTCTTCTTCTCCTACCCACTTCCTGGATTCCCGCACTCCCACCCCCACCCCACCCCCGGGCCCCGGGATACCTAAATATCTAGAGATGGTTTAGGTGCCTAAATATCTAGGGATTCAGAGAGAATCAGAGGATCCACAGGTCAATCAATGTTTAAGATCAAATGTCCAAGGCAAGAGTTTAGGCAAGGCTCAGCCAAAGCAAAAGCCAAAGTCCCAAAAGACAAGGGGTCCAAGGGGTCCCTGTCAGGGGGCTCCCAGAGTATTTATATCCTTTCTGGCCAACTGCCTTTCCTCCTGTCCTCATGGCCTCTGGGAACATTTTGATGTCCAACTGTCTTCACCTGTCAATCAAGGCGAGACTCTAAACTCCTAGAGCTCAAATATGACAACAATGACATAGCTGTTGATTAGCAGGGGCATACTTCTTCCCCTAAGTGGGAGAGTGTCATTTTGCCAGCTGGGTACAGGTTTAGAACCTTTAGAACAGATTTAGAACTTGGATTAAGTGCTCCAAAAAACATAAGGAACCCAGTCAGGTAAGAATAGCTACCTTTTTCTTAGGGGGAATCATCTGATCCTATGCCCAATACAACATGATATCACTATTCCTATGTCCAAATTGGCACCAGGTCCACTTCTCCTTTGTATTATAATGGCTCCAATCTGATCATTTCACATATGATGTCTCTCTTGGATGTTGATAAACCCCACAAACAATTGTATGCATTGAGAAGCAATGACATCTCTCCATTGGGCCTCACCATAAAGGGGAGAGAGCCTTTGGTTGTCTGGTCCTGTGTTCTCTAGGTCTCATTATTTTATAAACAACTTTATAAACAATTACTTTGTAAACAAAATACTGTCTTTTGCCTCTTTGTATCCCTAGTGCTTAGCACAATCCCTACTACATAGGAGATCTCTATGTGTATTAAATTGAATTGATTTTGGCCTGATATAAGGCCATCACTCCAAAATTAGAGTATATGAAGAACTTATTCTCCATCCTTCAAAGCTCTTGCTAGTCTTGCAGTTTGGAGCTCAACCCACTGGTAGGACTTGCCAAGGCCCCCCATTCCCTAGGATATTCTCTGTTTACGGATTAGTGGAAGCTGAATCTCATTTGCATATACTTCTCTAACAGAGCCAGTTAGCACATGAAGTCTGAAATCTCTGCTGTATGTCTTCTCTCTTCTTGTTTAATGACTAAGATCTCAGCAGAAACTTCAATCTCTGGCTCATAGACCATATGACAGGTTCCTTGGCTTCCCACACCTGTTAGGACAGAATCCTACATTTGCCTGGTGGCTAACTCCATTTAGTTGCCTTATAATTCTCATTGCACAGTCCCTGTAAATCAAGAGTTCAGAATCTAGCTGTTAAATATGCTGGTCCAGTTTATTTTTTAATCTTTTACTGTGATGTCAGCCCAATTTATGTCAACAACAATTGGGAAATGCTGCTACCCTACTGGGCAATTCTTTTCTTGAGAATTTTTGTTTTATAGCCTTTTACTATTAATTTGTCTTTTCAGTATCTCATGCCACTTCATATTTAGTTCATTGTCAGTAATGTGTTACACTCTATAGCCCTATTATTTTTTGGTTAAACTGCAATTTTGATTTCTCAGAGGTTGTTGTATTCCATAATTAGCAGCTATGTAGCATTTTCAGAAGAACCAAAAACAAGGGTCCATTCATATGTTAAGATCAGACCACATATTAAATATTCATGTTGTTCAACTTCACCTGGGCTCTCACAGCAACAGAGTGATCCTTTTATTGCTCCCTAATTCATGATTCCCCATCTCCCTACCATAAGCTATTTATAAACTTCCTTTAACAACTCCAGATAATCCTATATTTCTTTTTCTACCTCAGATGTACTTTATTGAGGTTATCTAAAGGGAACTTTCTTTTCTCCTTTGTCTTCATCATTCCTGCTTTTCTCCAGTCTCTCATGGAGGCAGCCCTTTTCCCTGTCAAGGATTCTATCCTTTCTTGTCTTCTCCAACAAATTGTAGCTTCGATCATATTTCTGTATCTGTCTTTCTTCTCTTTTCGATCTTTCAATATCTACTGGTTTTTTATTGACCATCTTCAAGCATGTCTAGCATTTCCCCTTTAAAAAAAAACCTTCACTAGAGTCTCTTGTTTTTTCAGTCTTATAAATCTTTCTTCCTTTGGCCAAGCTCCTGAAAAAACCTGATACACTCCTTGTCTTATATTTCATCTCTACTCTTACTTGTCAGTCTTTTGTATTGTGTCTTCTGGCTTCATCATTTAAACTGCTTATTCAGTAATTAACAATGGACCTTAATTGGTGTATCTGATGGCCTCTTAAAAATCCTTTTTCTATCTGCTATATTTGATATTGTCATCATCTACTACGAATCTAATCCTCCTAACTTCTTAGCTTCTTTTGCTTATCATCTGTATCATCCCTCCCTAATTGTGCATATTCATCAAAGCTATAGTTCTAGGAGACTTTCTCTTGATGATTTATTTTATCAGCTCCTAAAAGTTTGGTTATAGTCTATGCTGAGTTATAATCCTCTTGATTCCTAGAGCTATATATCCAGCCCAAGTCCATTACAACTAATCCCACTTTTTCCTCAGTACTTCCCCTTTATCCTACACAGACTTTCAATTCTCCATTACCAGTGGCCTGTTGGACATTTCTGATATTGTCCGTCCTTGTAAATTAAATTCAGAATCACTCAGAGGAGCTACCCAAGACAAAAAACAAGTTAATGAAGACATGTTATTGTTTGGGTTATGTTAAGAAGCTGAATGAGATCCCTTATATATCAGTACATGTATGTTGGATAGACAGTGTTAATGGACTGTGAACTTGGCCCAGAACTGAGAAATAGAGTGGGCTGGATTGTATCTGGGAATTATATAGGAATTTCTCCCTGAAGGGGAAAAAAAAAAGACATCATATTTTAAGCTTAGTTCTGTGAATAAAAAAAGAGTAGTCACTAGTAGGGCCTCAAGGAAAAACCCTCCTGGGTGAAAGATTTTATATGATTTTAGCTCTGAGATGAGTAAGCTGGAAGCTTTAAAGATCAGACTAGAATTCCAAAGGAATACTTCAGGAATCTCAAGCTGGAAGTAACATACCTTAAAAATCATTTATTCCAGAGGTACCAAACCTGGGACTCTATTGAGATCTCCAAACACTCCTGGAACTAGATTAAAATGTAATTGGGAAATACTAAAAACGTATATAAAACTACACTAGGACATAGATAATATTAGGATGCCATTATCTAAGCTAATATATAGCCCATAGGGATATTTTATGTAAGGTTTAATAATATGGATTTTTATTTGAGTTTAACATCACTGGTTATCCAACTCCTTCAATTTACAGAGGCTCGAAATAATTTATATAAGGCACTTTGTGAATTTTAAAGTGCTACATAAATATATGATAATATATCAACCAACAAACATTTATTTTAAAATATATTTTATTTTGTTAAGTATTTTCCATCTACATTTTAAAAAATTGAGTTCTAAATTCCCTTCCTTTGGCCCCTCCTCCACCTCTTGAGAAAGGCAAGCAATATATCAGTTATGCATATGAAGTCATGCTAAACATTTCTTTATTAGTTACCCATAAGAATGTGTTAGGCACTGGGCAATTCACATTGAGAGGGAAACAATTTCTACTTATAATCATTATTATTATAGGAAAAGAAATAGGAAGATTAAGTGACTTACCTAAAATCACTAAGATTGTAAGCAGACTTCACTTCCAGTCTGAGATCTCTGATTGCATCCATATTCACTGTTCTTTTTACTTTTCTTACAGTGAACCTTAAATCTCAAAAGGAGAGGTGGAATGAGGAACAAATAAAATTAAGTTCACAGGAGTACAGTTTGAATTTTTAATGTTGAATCAGGGAAACTTTAATCTGGAGGGAATTAATAGATATAAGCATGAATTAAGTTTTATACTACTGATTTGTCAAGATTTCTTTTTTTTTTTGTGGCAGTGTTTTTCACAATGTTCCTCTGTAAAAGTGAAAATTGGGAAAAGTCATCTAGAAGTGTATATATTTCTATGGATTTGGGAAATGTATCAAACTACATTTCCCATGGTCCAACGGGTTTCCGTTTCCGGTCTTTGGGCTTGGGGAGGCCGACATCTTGACGCAGGGAAGAGCTTAAATCTCCTGGGTTAGGAGGGAGTGGCCTCCTTTTTTTGCTGGTAGGGGCTTGGCTAGCAGACTGGAGACAGTAATGGAGGCGGCAGTTTTGAATGCTTACAAGCGCGTGGTCTAATGATTTTATCTATCAGCATGGCTTTAATTAAAATACTAATTTATATTATTATATCAGCCTTTATCATTTTTCATATTTATACCTCTTTTTTAAAAGAGGGCTTGAATGTTGGCCAAATCCCATCCTTAACTGCTTTGTCAACTTTGCTTGTAGCCTGGGTCATCTGTGACAAGAGAGCAGCTAAGTGGTGCAGTGAGTAGAGTATTGGGCTTGGCATCAGGAAGACTTGATCAACTCTAACCCAGGACACTTAATAACTGTGTGACCCTGGGCAATTCACTTATCCCTGTTTGCCTTAGTTTTCTCATGTAAAATGATCTGGAGAAGGAAATAGCAAACACTCCTGTATCTTTGCCAAGAAAACCTTAAATGGAGTCACAAAGAATTGGAAACAACTAAACAACAAAAATCTGTGAGAAAATCATATCCAACTAAAACTATTCCATACCAGTTTCAAATGCTGTTATCATTATTTTCTTATTGGAAATGCTTGTAAATGGAAATACCCATGTTCTGGTATGCTGAGTAATCCTTTCATTTTTTTTTCTTTTTTTTTTTTAACCCTTAACTTCTGTGTATTGACTTATAGGTGGAAGAGTGGTAAGGGTAGGCAATGGGGGTCAAGTGACTTGCCCAGGGTCACACAGCTGGGAAGTGTCTGAGGCCAGATTTGAACCTAGGACCTCCTGTCTCTAGGCCTGGCTCTCAATCCACTGAGCTACCCAGCTGCCCCCTTCATTTTTTTTTTTTTTTTTTTTTTTTTTTTATATAATAGTATGTCTTAGTTGTGAACCAGTCTTACTGTAATTTTACTTACTTTTACTTAGAATCTTGAATTTAATCAGTTCCCATATTTGGAATTACTGTGAGACTTGTAATTGAGGAATTCAAGTTTCCAGTAACATCTTAAGATTTTTACTCTGGAGAAAGAAGGTGGCAATTTTATAATATTCTCTTGGGAGAAAGTTCCTTTGTCCCCAGAAATTTATTTAAGAAGCCAAAAGAAGTGATATTGATATTGAGGTAAAACAAATGAGACTTCTGGATTGTTGGAGTCTTCAGAATTATTTGAATTACATCCTCACTGTGCCAGCTGCTTATGGGAGTTCTCAAATTAGTTATAATACATAATAATTTAATAAAAGTTCATTCACTTCTATTAAGCATGCTTGAATCTTTGTGTTTCTGATTTTAATAATAGTTGAATGCCTTTTGTTTTTCTCTTTGTATTTAATACACAAAATTTAAGTGATTTGTTTAAATTTTTTCCACCTTTAAAATGTTTTCTCTGTTGATTAGTAATGACTTGTTTTTCCCCTTCATCCCAATATCTACATTATTCTCCGTCTCAGATATTCTTGCTTAATATACTTTCCCCATGTCCAGTTTAGTAGCCTAAATGAAATAGAATGGCATGATTTTGACAGTTGCTTTTTTTGTTTTATTGTTCAGTCTTTTTAGTCACATCCGACTTTTCATGACCCTATTTGAAGTTTTCTTGGCAAAAGATATTGGAGTGGCTTGCTATTTCACTTCAACTTATTTTACAGATGAGGAAACCCAGAAATAGAGACAAACAGGGTTGTGACTTGCCCAGGGACACCTAATTAGTAAGTGTCTGAAACCAGATTTTAACTTAGGAAGAAGAGTCTTTCTGACTCTAGGACCAGCATTTCATCCACTATACTATCTAGCTGCGTCTTTATTTGTTTAGTCTTCCTCAATTTGTGAAAATGTAAGTAAATAATGTTGAAAATGTTTACAAACAAGTTCAGCTTTTAAAGTTAATTTATTTTTATTCCAAATATTATTCCTCTTTTGCTGATATTAATGGCCTGGCAAAGTCAAGAAGGTATTTTCTGAGTTGTATTTGATGGAATGATAGCTGTATCTAATACTTAGGAATTTTCTGGGATATGTGTTTTTGATCTTGAATATATTTAGAGTGTTTGTTTATAAATTTAAAAATGTGTATATTTGTTTTTAATGGTGGAAAATTAATGTTACTATATCAGTTTTGCATAAACATTTTATAAAATATGAATATTTTGTTATTGTATTTTAGAGCAAATTTTCATTTAAATTTATTGATTGATACTTCTTCACTAGTAAAGATAAAGTCAAAATTTTTCTTAACCTTTATTTAAATAGTATATTTTAGTAAACATAGTACTTTTCTTTTTGTTAATTTGTGTGTTAATTATAAACCTGATCCTGGTATAAATTATATAGTGTAGATTTTTTTTTTATTATGTGTAATAAACAGACTACATTGTTCACCATTTCATTTGGGTAATGTTATGCTGAGCTTTGGTTGTTAATTGATAGATGTGGAATCCTCTCTGTGTGAGAGCACTTAAAATGCATAACACAGAGCTCTGAAAGCAGCTGTTGCTATAGCAACTCTCAGGTCACTAGCAACTCAGCTCACATGATTGGCTGTTAATGGAGACCTAATATGTTTGAGAAGAGAATTGAGCAAATGGGAGGGGGCTTTAGAGAAAATAACTTAAACCTTTTTACGTATGTAAGATAAAAGCACAAATTTAACACCTAATACTGTAATAAGACAGGAGTAGATTGACCAACAATTAAATAAACTATAATTTTATTTTCTTTTAAAGAGATTTTAAAAGCCCTTATTTAAAAAATATTTATTTTTGGAAGTTTATGTCACTATTTTTATTATAACATTGTGTAGTAGGACAATGATTTAGCATTTTAGCCATACAAACTAAAATAAATGCTTTTTGGATTCTGTGTTGTGTTTTTTTTAACCCTAGAACCTCAGAGGAAGCCAAAGGGTCATGTATCAGTGGTATAGCCAGAGATGTACTAGATCAGACTGTGTTTTCATTTAGATCCTTGAGGAAGCCCCATAAACCTTCTTCTGCCCAGAAGTTTGGGAGTGGAAGATTTAGAGGAGGATAAAAGTAAAATGAATTAATCTCTACATGTGGAGAGTTTATACTATTACCGGGAAAACTACTACTACCCTTGCGAGTATGTTGTGTGCAGATTAAATATAAACTGAAGAAATACAAATACATTTAAAATAGTTAAATACTAGAGAGACTATTAGCAGTTAGGGAAAGGTCAAGAAAGGCACTGTTGTAGGTTGAGTTTGAGCTGAATCTTGTGGGGTTCCATGAGTTGGAGGCCTAAAGAGTGCATCCTAGGTATGTTTGAAGATTAGTACAAAGGCACAGAAATTGGATAAAAAAGATCTATTGCTCTGAGGTAGAAGTGGAGTGCAAAGTAGCATGCCAAGGTAGGCCTCACCACAGCAACAAACCTTGGGGACAGCTGAATCAGCAGCAAAGACTTCCTTAGTCTTTATAATTCTCTAATAATTCCTATTAAACACAGCCAGTAAAGGGGGTTGGACAATTGCTGAGAAGGATTTAACCAGGGTTGCTTTGCTGACTGGGTGTAAGACTGGTCAGACTGCTTTTACACAGATACAGGTCCCAGTCCTGGGTTACAGTCTCAGGGTGAGGAGGAGCACTAAAACACACACACACACCCCCCACTACTTGTGACTGCAGGAGAAACGGAGATCTTGGTCATAGTTCCAAGATGGAAAAGAATGCTTGTGGTTGTTCACAGATCAGAGTACAGACTGGAAGAGTACTGTACATATCTCTTTTTACATCATACCACCTTGGAAGAACTAAAAACATAGTGTCCCAGAGCTAGTTCAGTTGCACAAATAACCTGAAACTTGAAATAGTGCTCCCTTCCCCATAGGAACAGAGCCCAACTTTAACAGTTATTTTAGTTAAAAGAAAAGAAAAAAAAGGCTAGAAAATAAGCAAATAACAAAAAAAGAAAGAAAAATAAACAACATAGAAAGTTATTTTTGATGGCAGTGTAAGAAATATAAGAAAACTAATAAATCTAGGAGTTGATTTTATGAAAATCAACAAAATTGATAAACCATTGATTAATAAAAAAGAGAAGAAAACCAAATCACTAGCATTAAAGATGAAAAGGTGACTATATCACCAATGAAGATGAAATTAAAGTAATTATTAGGAGTTATTTTGCCTAATATATGAAAACAAATTTAATAATGAAATAGAATTCCTACAAAAAATAAACTGCCTAAGCTATAAGAGCAAGAAATAGAATACTTAATAAATAAACCTATTTTAGAAAAAGGACTCAAAAAAGCCATAAGTGAACGTCCTAAGAAACAAAACATTAAGACCAGATGGATTTACAAGGGATTTACCAAATATTTTAAGGATCACTAATTCCAGAATTAAGGAAATTATTTGAAATAACAGGTAAAGAAGGAGTTTTACCAAACTTCTTTTATGAAACAAATATGATGCTGAAATCTAAACTAAAAAGAGCAAAAACAATCTCGGCAATCGACATGGATGGAAAAATCCTTAAAAAAAAAAAAAAAACTAGCTAGGAGACTACAACAATATGACACAAAAATAATACATTGTGACTAACCAGGATTTATTCCAGGAATGTAGGGATGGTATAGTAGAAGGAAAATGATCAATATAATTATGTTAATAATGATGCAGAATAAGCTTTTGACAAAACTAACACATTTTTATTTAAATCACTGGAAAGCATACATTTCTTAAGCATTTTTTTCTTAAAATGACACAAAGCATCTATCTAAAATCACCAGCAAGTATTATACAGGAAAACTAGAAGCCTTCCCAATAAAATCAGAGGTGAAACAAGGATGCCTATTATCATCAATATTAACTTAGTATTAGAAATACTAGCAGTAGCAATAAGAGAAGAAAAAGAAATCGAAAGAATCAGAATGGGCAAAGAAGTAAACAAAACTGTACTGATGACATGATATGTGGAAAATCCTAGAAATTAAACGTTTGTTGAAATTATCAATAATTTTAGGAAAGTAGGATATAAAATAAATCCACAAAAATCATTAGCATTATTATATATTAATGGAAAAGTTCTACAAAAAGAGATAGATGTAATCCATTCAGAATAACCAGATAGGATAAAATACCTGGGTATATACTTGGCACAACAAACACAGGTGGGCAAAGAAGACTAAAACACAAACTCAGAAGACAACATAGTCACTACTGCTGCATCCACAACAAATAAAAATTGATCCTGTGCCCAAAAAGAATTAATAAAGAAGCTCTTAAAAAGGATTTAAAAAATTTAAAAAGTGGTAGAAGAAAAAGGGGGTAAAATGAGAATGATACAGGAAAATCATGGGAAAAGCCAACAGCTTCATAAAAGGGATACCCAAAAGACACTGAAGAAAATAATGTCTTAAAAAATGAAATAGGCAAAATGGGAAAGAGGCATAAAAATCCTGCGGAGAAGAATTTCTTAAAAGCAGAACTGGCCAAATGGAAAAAAAAGATGTATAAAATTGTACTGGGGAGCAGCTGGGTAGCTCAGTGGAGTGAGAGTCAGGCCTAGAGACGGGAGGTCCTAGGTTCAAACCCAGCCTCAGTCACTTCCCAGCTGTGTGACCCTGGGCAAGTCACTTGACCCCCATTGCCCACCCTTACCAATCTTCTACCTAGGAGACAATACACCGAAGTACAAGGGTTTAAAAAAAAAATTGTACTGAAGAAAACTTCTTAAAAGGCAAAATTGGCCATTTGGAAAAAGAAGTATAGAAACTCACTGAGGAAAAGAACTCTTTCCAAACTAGAATTGGCCAAATGGAAGGGGATATACAAAAGCTCCTTCTTATAAGGCAAAATTGGCCATTTGGAAAAAGAAGTACAGAAACTCACTGAGGAAAAGGACTCTTTTCCAAACTAGAATTGGCCAAATGGAAGGGGATGTACAAATTCAAGAAGATAATGATATAAAAATGAGAATTGGACTAATGACTCCATGAAACATTTAAGAACAATCTAAGTCAAAAGAATGAAAAAAAAAATCGAAGAGAATGTGAAATACCTCATTGGAAAAACTACCAAAATTAATACAGGAGAGATAGTCTAAGAATTATTGGAGTTCCTGAAAGCCATGATTTAAAAAAAAAAAAAAAAAAAAAAAGAGCTTAGACATATCTTTCAAGAAATTATCAAGGAAAACTGCCTTCTTATTCTGGAAGAAGAGGGTAAAAAAGAAATAGAGCCTACCAATCACCTCTTAAAAGATCTCAAAAGGATAGCTCCCAATGATATTATGGCAAAATTCCAGAGTTCCGAGATCAAGGAGAAAATATTGCAGCCAGAAAGAAACAATTCAAATATCAAAGAATCATAATCAGATTAACACAAAATTTAGTAGCTCTTCCATTAAAGGATTAGAGGGCCTGAAATATGATATTCCTGAGGACAAAGGAGCTAGGACTTCAACCAAAAATCACTTGCTCAGCAAAATTGAGCATACTTCTTTGGGGGGGGGCGTGGATATTCAATGAAATAGAGGTCTTCCAACAATTCCTGATGAAAAGACCAGACCTGTTTGGAAAATTTGACTCAAATGGAAGACTCAAGAAAAGCATAAAAAGCTAAATAGGAAAGGGAAAACAAAAGATATTCCATAAGATTATAAACTATTTACACACCTACATTGGAAGATGATTCTTGTAACAATCCTAAGAACTTAATAATTATTAGGGCAATTAGAAGTAGTATACATAAACACAGGGCAAGAGTATGAGTTGAACGTGATGAGATAATATCTCTTAAAAAAAACAAGAACTGAGAAAGAAAAATGTATTGGGAAAAGAGAGAAGGGAGAAATAGAATGGGGTAAATTATTTCACATGGCAGAGGCATAAAAGAGCTTTTACAGTAGAGGGAAAGATGGAGGAGGTGGGGTGAATCTTACACTACACTAAAATGGAAGGGGAAGAAGATAAGAGAACAAGGGCAGGATGATAGAAAAGAGGGCAAATTAGGGGATGTGAGGGTCAGAAGCTAAACCCTTTGGAGGAGACAGGATTAGAGATAAAAAAGCATAAATAACGGGAATAGGATGGAGATTAATACACAGTAACCATAATGGTAGGAAAACTTTTTTTACAAGTCTCTAATGAAGGCCTCATTTTTCAAATTCATAGAGAAATGAGTCATGTGTAATAATACAAGTAATTCCCCAGTTAATAAGTAGTCAAAGGATATGAACAGGGAGTTCTCAGCAAAAGTAACAAAAGCTCTCTATAGTCTGATGGAAAAAAGTTGCTAAATTGCAATTAATTAGAGAAATGGAAATTAAAACAACTCTGAAATTCCTCACTCCATACCTCTTTTCAGATTGGCTATTATGACAGAAAAGGAAAAAGGACAAAACTTGGGAGGGATGTAGGAAAATTGAGACATTCATGGGAGTAATGAATTGATTCAACTACTCTAGTGAGCAATTTGTACCTGTGCCCAAAGGGCTATAAAAGGGTACTTTCCTTTTGATCCAGCAATACTATTACAAGTTTTGTATTCCAGAGAGATTATAAAAAAAGGGGGGGGGAGGACTTTTAAAGTGCAAAAATATTTAAAATAGCTCTTTTTTGGGTGGGCAAAGAATTGGAAAGTGATAGGCTACCCATCAGTTGGAAATGGATGAGTAAGTTATATGTGTTGGAATTACATTGGAGGAATTACATTGGAGGATCTTGAAAGACTTATATGAACTGAAGCAGAGAGAAATGAGCAGAACTAGAAGAAAATTGTACACAGGGACAATAATACTATATGATGAACAACTGTGAATAATTTAGCTATACTCAGCAATATGATGATCCAAACTTAGCTATATTCAGCAATATGATGAACCAAAACAATTCCAAAGGATTCTTGATAAAAAAGATGCCATCTGCTTCCCGTGAAAGAACTAATGGAATTTGAATCCAGACCAAAATAAACTTTTTACACTTTCTCATTTTTTTTTGTTTGAGTTTCCTTCCACAAAAAGGATTAATATGGAAAAATGTTTAACATGATTGCATATGTAAAATGTATATCAGATTACATATCATCTCAGGAGGGGGGGGGAAGAGAAAGATGAGAGAATTTGAGACTCAAAGTTCTTTTTAAAATGTTGGAAACTTTTCACATGTAATTGGGGAATATTAAATCCCCCCCACAAAAAAAAAGACAGTGTCAGGGTGGTTAACAGTGTTAGTCCTGCAAAGAACTCAAGTATGTAATGGAAAACAGAAAAAACAATGGATTTGGTAATGAGACAATATGTACAAGGTAGAGTGTAAGTTCTGGAGAACTATTGGGATCCAATCCATATGTCACTTGTTGAAATGGCAATGTCAAAAGAAAATTTTTCTTTTAAGAATAGAAAAGGCTTGAACATGTTTGTAGGCTAAGGGAATTGGAAAGAGCTATTGAGAGGAAGAAATAGATGCCTTATAGAGAAGGTATGATTTGTGAAACATGGTTATAGATGAGATGGCAGGGGATGAAATTAATGGTACAAGTGATAATGGTCTAATTTTTCCTCCGAGAATGGAGAGGGGAAGGAAAAAGTAGATGAGAATATTGAGAGGTTAAAGGTTATCATCACATGTGAATTAATTCAATTTCAGTGAGTTCATCTTCTTAGAGTACAGGGTGTTAGGCTATGAGAAAAGAAATAAAGATTTGGAATGCCCATTGTGACTTGTACTAGATTCAGATATGTGAATGTGTTAGCATATTTCTAGTGCTACTTAAGATTTCCAGTGATATGCCTTTCTTTTAACCTCAAAGTCAATATGATTTTTTTCTGCTTTCATTTGTCCAGACTCCCTTCTCATATCTAGTTTTCTTTTAGTATAATTATTACCAATCTGCTAGTTATTCAAGTTAAATTCAATTTAACAAATATTTATTAAAGGCCTGTTATGTGTAAAGTACTATGCTAAGTACTAGTGATACAGATTAGAAAGAAAATACTTGCTGTCATGGAGCTTCCATTCTACTTTTCCTCAGCCTGGCTATATATTCAATTAATAACTGAACGACACTCAGTTATTCCAGGTCGCCAAATGTTTTTAAAGTGCCTTCTGTGTATTAGGCATTTTGATGAGTACTGGGGACACTTAAAAAAAAAATAGCCCCTCATCAAGGAGCTCACAGTCTTAAAAGAGGAGAAAAAAAAAGCTGTTACAACCAAGCTCACAGTCTTAAAAGAGGAGAAAAAAAGTTGTTACAACCAAGCTACAGATAAGATAAATTGAAAATAATCAGGAGAGGGAAGCATTAAGGAGAATCAGGAAAAGTTTCTTATAGAAGATAAAATTTTAGTTGGAACTTGAAGGAAGTTAAAGAAGCCAGGAAGTAGAGATAAGGGAAAGCATTTTCAGGCATGAAGACGAATAGGCAGTGAAAATACATGGAGTTATGTGGTCAAAGTAGGTGAACAAGCATTTTTCAGATGAAGAAATCAAAGCTATCTATAGTTGTATGAACAAATGTTCTAAATTGCCTTTAATTAGAGAAATGCAAATTAAAACATCACACCTATCAGTTGGCAAATATGACAGTAAGTAAAATGATAAATGTTGGAGAAAATGGGGTGAAATTGTGACTCTAATGCATTGTTGGTGGAGTTGTCAATTGATCTAACCATTCTGGAGAGCAATTTGTAACTATGCCTAGGGAGCTATAAAATTGCACACATATTTCCCTGATCCAGTAATATCCCAAAGGGAAAAGGACCTATTTGTACAAAAAAAATTTATAGCATCTCTTTTTGTGGTGGCAAAGAATTAGAAACTGAGGAAATGCCCATCAATGGGGAATGATTAAACAAATTGTGGTAAGTGATTGTGAATGAATAGTATTGTGTTATAAAATGAACAGAATCGTTTCAGAAAAACCTAAGATGACATATATGAACTAATGCAAAGTGATATGAGCAGAACTAGGAGAATATCCTTTACAGTAACAGCAATATTATATGATGATCAACTAAAAAACTTAGCTATTCTAAGCATTACAACCATACAAGACAGTTCTTGTTACGAATAAAGTTGATATAGATCGATATAGATAAAAGTATTAATATTTTAGTTAAAGCCATGTTAGTAAAAATAAGAAGACCATGCGCCTGCTAAGATCTAATTCAAATTGTCCGCCATACCTTCTGCCCACCTGGCTGCCTAGTACCAAAGAGACCTCCTCCAAAGACCTCAGGAGTCTTATACTGTTCTCTACTTCCTGTCTACCTGTATTACAAGAGGAATCATGGGAAATGTAGTTTCCAAGTCCCCTAAACATCCACAGGAAGTTTGTCATATACTTAAATATTTAAAACTCAAATGAGCCCCAAATAACCCTCAAAAGAACCCCCCAAATTCCAAATAATGCATTCTGAAGGACTTGGGACAATGAATGCTATTCACTTCCAGAGGAAGAATGAATGGAGTCTGAATACATATTGAAGCGTACTATTTTTTCACTTTGTATGTGGTGTTTTTTGTTTTTTTTTTGGATTTTGGTTTTATATGAGTATTCTCTTACAACATGAGTAATATGGAAATATGCTTCCCAAGATCATGCATGTTAGTCCAGATTAAATTGCTTGCCATCTCAGAGAAGGAGTAAGGATGAAGAAAATTGCATAAGTTTGGAAAACATATGTAAAATATTTTTATTACAGGTAATTGAGGAAATATTACACTGAAACAAAAAAACCGCATAGAATTGGGAGATGGAGTATCTTGTGGGAACAAGCAAGGAGGCTAATGTTAGTGGCTTACTGAGTCCTGTGGAAAGAAGAAAGTGTAAGAAAACTAGAAAGTTAGGAGCAGATCAAGGTTATATAAAGTGCTTTGAAAGCCAAATAGAGGATTTTATATTTGGTTCAGGAGGTGATAGCTTCTAGAGATTATTTAATATCTCACCTGCTTTTTAAAAAGATCAAGTTGACAACTGAATAGAGAATAGAGTGGGGAGAATACTTTTAAAAATAATTCTTCTCTTTTGCTTGTATTTTGCATTAAAACTAATTATATAATTAATGCTATCTCTGGGGCAGCTGGGTGTCAGAGTAGACATCAGACCTTGAGTCAGAAAACTTATCTTCATGAGTTCAAATCTGACCTTAGATACTTAGCTATTAAATTTTCTGATCCTGGTCAAATAACTTAATACTGTTTGTCTCTGTTTCATCTATAAAATGAGAAGGAAAGGGCAGACTCCACTATCTTTGACATGAAAACTCCAAATGGAATCTGAACAACCAAACATCTTACTTCCTTTCTAAAATCGTTTTAATTTTAATTAAAATAGTTTTAATTTCTTCAGTGTCTCATAACATGAGGTATTTAATAAAGCTTTAAAATTTGGCTAAAAGAAAGAATGAAATCTTCCTTTCTGATGTTTCCCACATTTGCACATTTTTCTGGTCCTATCTACATCTTAATTTGTTTTTTTTTTATCTGCTATCTAGTTTATTGCAAGATGAACTGGTTTTTATACTTCAAGTCGTACAACCTTTTGTTCTATATTGCCATTTTATTCCACTTTAAATTTTATTTAATCTTCAGTTTTTTCAGTTTAGTGGAAAATATTTATGGACTAAAGTCTGCTTTAATTTTTTTCTTATTCCTCTAAAATCTGCTTAAATTTCACTTATATCAATTAAAGAATTTGGAGGCAAAGCCTTGGATTCATATCCTGTATTTACCACTATTTAAGAGCAAGTCATTTCTACTATATGCTTTTAGTTCCTTTTCTGTAAAATAAGAGTGTTGGATTATCTAAACTGTTACCTGCTCTTAAATGTAAGGTCTTTGGTCACTTACCTATTCAGAATTCTTTAGGGATTTCCTATTATCTACATAAACCCATGCTACTTTTTGTGCCCTTTGAGTCTTTTCAACACTTGCTCTCCATTTAACTCATTCACTGTTTCCTCACTTGCATTTGGTTGCCATCAAAAGAGTTTTTATTCACTCCCTTTCCCCACCCTCTGGACCCTTTCTCATGTTTTGTTCGTTCTTTATTCCTCCCCTAACCTACAGCTCCTTTAATAACCCTAGATCCATTGAAATTTTACCTCTCTTTGAAGCTTTCCTGGATTATTTCAGTTGGAAATATTTTTCCCCCCTCAGAAGTGCTATAGTAGCACTTCTTTGAAAACCTACCTATACCACTCTCATGGGAACTTATTATTTATTGACTTCATATTTGCACATATGCTTATGGTGAGTACAGATGATGCTTCATTTTTCTACATCTTGACTCATCTAGAAAACAGCTTTCTGGCAGTGTAATTTTTGAGACACAAATAAGAACCAGGAAATAAGTAACAAGGCCTGTGAGTGGCCAAAATAAAATTAATCTTTCTCTTTACTTTAGCTTACATAGTCTTCAGTTACACATAGGTGTTATATTGTACTCCAATATGTGGTTTCTAAGTTATCAGCAAATTAAGGGGAGAGAGAGATGATGATCAGAAAGGGGGGTGGGGCATAGAAAAACAGCATTATAAAAAGCTGCAAGTATTCCAAGTACAAGAACCTATGACTCTTTTCCTGGGGATGTAAAGGAGTATATTTTAGAGCCTGAAGGCATCACTGTAGAATGTTCATTAAAATGGGCCCTGAATTAACCACAATAAGGTTAAATTATGTTCATTATGCTGTGGTTAAAAATTGCAGGCATAATTTGAAAGAGCTTTTTATATTTAAAAAAAATCATAAAAATGGGGGCAGCTGGGTTGGCTCAGTGGACTGAGAGCCAGGCCTAGAGACAGGAGATCCTAGCTTTAAATCTGGCCTCAGACACTACCTAGCCTTGTGACCCTGGGCAAGTCACTTAAGCCCCATTGCCTAGCTCTTACCATTCTTCTGACTTGGAACCAACACACAGAATTGATTCTAAGACTGAAGATAAGGGTTTAATAAAAACAAAGATTCTGTTATTTAAATAACAATATTATCTTTAAAATGCCCTAAGAACCCCCTAGACTAATGCCATCCAGAGGGATTCATTCCTCTTAGGCCTATGTGGTACATAGTAGGTCTTAAAATAAATTTTTTATTTAATTAAATTTCAGTCTTTTAAAAAAAATTAAAGTCTGGAAACTTGAATTTACTAAATATTGTTTGTGGGGACTGAACAGTCTTAAGAGAAAAAGATTGAGGACAAAATCCAAAGTAAACAAACTATTGCTAGAAAGTCAGTTAGAAAAGGTTTTGACCTTCTCCTGTCCATAATTGAGAGGGGGACTAATTGATATTTCTAACTAGAATTGGAGCTAAACATGCCAATTCTCTAAGAGTGAAAAAATGGAGTAGTGTAATTTGAAAGCTGATAAATGCAGAAAAACCTGGGAAGACTTTATATGAACTGATATACACAGGGAAGTGAATAGCACCAGGGGAATAGTATACACAGTACAAGCAATATTGCAACAGTGATCAAGTGTGAAAGGCTTAACAACTCTGATAAATACTGTATCCTCCAGAACATTACCAAAAGACTATTGAAAAATACTCTCCATTGCTAAAGAGAGAGAACTGATGAACTCTGAGGGCAGATTGAAACATGTATATATTATATATATGTATATATAATATAAATAAAATATATATACACATATAAATAATAAAAGAGTAAATAATAAAGAATGAAAAGTATATAATAATAAGACATTTTGAAATTCCCTGGATAGGGAGCTACAGGCAGGTATGTGGTTTGTGATTTATAGTTGTATAGAGAGATCTGGGGCACTGAGAAGTTAAGTAATTTTCCCAGCATTGCACAGCCAGTATATGTCAGAAATAGGACTTGAACCCAGGTCTTGACTGTTAGGCCAGCTTTTTCTCCTCTGTGTAACTCTGCTGCTTTCTATCTCATGAATATTTTGACTTCTTCTTCAATATATACATCCTTAGTTTTTCTGTCTTTTGGCAACGTTTTTTCCATTCAGTATTAACATGTTATCGTAAAAAAAAATTCTTCTATCTTAGAATTGATACTAAGAATTGGTTCCAAGAAAGAATTGCAGTAACGACTAGAGAATTAGGGTTACATGATTTGCCCAGGATTACACAGTTAAGAATTGTATGAAGTCAAATTTGAACCCAGGACCTCCTCTGTTCAGTCTTGGATATCCATTGAGCCATCTAGATACCCTGACATGTACCTTTTTGATAATTTTTTTTTTAAGTGAAGACAGTAGTGGCAATGTTGCTTGGTGTTCAGAGAATTTGACCTCTCAGGAAGAGCTTGATTTAATTCATTCCACTGACATCCGCTAGCTTTTGGACATCTAATCAGTTACTGAAATTAACAGTGCCTTAGTCAACTTTCTGTGACTAACAGAATGGCTGTTAAACAGTAGTAGAGGGAGTTTGCTTATCAAAGAGGTACCTACCCTAATGAAATCATAAACCTGATCTTCTGTCCTTATACTCCTCAGTTTTTTTGGGTGAAAGATACATGGTAATGTAATTTCTTATTTTATTAAGGCCTTTATAGGAATGTCCTTATCTTTGATCCTTTATGCGATTTTGCTGGAAAGTTACTAGTGTAATGCTGGAGAGTCCTCTGCTACTTTGGGTTTGTTTCCTTATAAAATCTCCACTTTTATGATATTTGTTTTCTATGTTCTAATGTTGAGCAGAACACTTTCTGTGACAATAAAAGTATGGCTCAATGACAAGTATTGCAACTTTTGTATTGTATTTTCTTGTTTCTCTGCCCTCAGTTACTATGCTCAGAGAGGAGTGGAATGAAATCTCAGGTGTGGTATACTTGGAGTCACTAGAGAGTTAGATTTTAATCTCACTTATAAAATCTAATAATTTATGACAATGGATATAAATTTAATCTCTATGGACTTCAGTTTCATTATACTTTAAGTTCAAATATAATAATAGTAGTAATACCACCTGCTAGGCACTGTGCTAAGTGCTGGGGATTCTCTAGGATTTTTTAAAAGTAGGCCATCATATCATCTGCAAAGAGTGATAGCTTAGTCTCCTCATTGCCTATTTTAATACCTTCAATTTCTTTTTCTTCTCTAATTGCTACTGCTAGTGTTTCTAGTACAATGTTAAATAATAGAGGTGACAGTGGGCATCCTTATTTCACTCCGTAATGGGAATATTATTATCTTATTGGGAAGGCTTCTAATTTATCCCCATTGCATATGATGCTTATTGATGGTTTTGGATATATACTGTTTATTATTTTTAGGAAAGGTCCTTCTATTCCTATACTTTCTAGTGTTTTCAATAGGAATGGGTGTTGTATTTTGTCAAAGGCTTTTTCAGCATCTATTGAGATAATCATGTGATTTTTGTTTGTTATATTGTTGATTTGGTGAATTATGTGGATGGTTTTCCTAATGTTGAACCATCCTTGCCTTCCTGGTATAAATCCTACCTGATAATGAAGGATAACCCTCTTGATCACTTGCTCTGGAGTCTTTTTGCTAGTATTTTATTTAAGATTTTTGCATATATGTTCATTAGGGAGATTGGTAAGTGCTGGGGAAATGAGGCAAAAGACAGTCCCAACACTAAAGGAAGCCTACAATCTAAAGAGGCGGGGACATACAAATATATGTCTATAAAGCAAGCTATACATAGGATAAGTAGGAAATAACTAACAAAAGGAATGCAATAGAATTAAGTGAGATTATGGAAGACTTCCAGTAAAAAAATGGGATTTTAGTTGGAACTTAAAGGAAACCAGAGAAATAAGTAGATAGAACTGATTAAGGAAAGTATTCCAGGGACTGGTAGAGAGCGAAGTAGCCAGAGGAATAAGTGGCACAACCAGGATTCCAGTGTCACTGGATCAAAGATTATAGGTATAGGTAATTAAGGTATAAGAACACTGAAAAAAATAAAAGGGGACTAGATGTGAGAATAGAAAAGTTATGAAAAACAAATGAAGATAAGGCTTACAAAGTATTGTGCACACATTAAAAAAATACAGTTTTAAATCTTTAACCGTATACACTTGTGTTTGGCTATGTATGTATAATCATCTGTAAATGTTGGCTTTTATATGTGTCATGTGAGCTCCTTTTCTTCCAGAAGTCTATATTCTGCTTTGGTGCACAAGGATTTTACCTTAGGATCATGAATGGAGGGAACTTCAGATGCTCTGTAATCCAATTATTTAATTTTTTTAAATGAAGTAACAGGTTTATAGAGTTGTTAGTTACTTAAAACATTTGCATAAGATATATTTTTCCAAAAATTAGCCTTTTATGTCAACAACATAAAAAGAGTAGCATTTATATAATCATGCCTTAAAGTTTCCAAAGTGCTTTACATATATTGTCACATTTTATCTATACAACAACTCAAGGAGGTAAGTGTTATTATCTCCATTTTACAGTGAGTTGCCCATGGTCACAGAGCTAGTTATTGACAGAAGATGGATTCAGACTCAGGCTATCTGGAGTCTTAAGTCTACTGGTTCATTCATTGTGCTACCCAATAACTTCAATTTGTAAATTATTATCTAGAGGTTAGAGAAATATACTTAAGATCAGAGGTGTCAAATTATTGACTATGCCAGGTAATTGGAAAATGTTTAATAAAATAAAAACACAATTTAACATAGATAAATATGTGGTTTTCTAAGCATCCCTTTCTATTTGATTTTGAAAACACTGCTTAGATCACCTGGACTGAAAGAGAGTAAGGAGTTTAGGGAATATCACAGGGCACAGAATGCCCCCCCCCCCAAAAGCAATTAAAAATTTTTTTTAACATTTATTAATATTCATTTTTAACATGGTTACATGATTGATGCTCCTACTTTCCTCTTCACCCCCCACTCTCCCCCCACCCATGGCCGATGCACATTTCCACTGGTTTTAAAATGTGTCATTGATCAAGACCTATTTCCAAATTGTTGTTAGTTGCATTGGTGTGGTAGTTTCAAGTCTACATCCCCAATCATGTCTGCCTCAACCCATGTGTTGAAGCAGTTGTTTTTCTTCTATGTTTCCTCTCCTGCAGTCCTTCCTCTGAATGTGGGTAGCATTCTTTACCACAAATCCCTCAGAATTGTCCTGTGTCATTGCATTGCTGCTGGTACAGAAGTCCATTACATTCAATTTTACCACAGTATATCAGTCTCTGTGTACAGTGTTCTTCTGGCTCGGCTCCTTCCCCTCTGCATCAGTTCCTGGAGGTCTTTCCTGTTCACCTGGAATTCCTCCAGTTTATTATTCCTTTTAGCACAATAGTATTCCATCACCAGTATATACCACAATTTGTTCAGCCATTCCCCAATAGAAGGACATACCCTCATTTTCCAGTTCTTTGCCACCCCAGAAAGCACAGCTATAAATATTTTCATACAAGTCTGTTTATCTATGATCTCTTTAGGGTACAAACCCAACAATGGTATGGCTGGATCAAAGGGCAGGCATTCTTTTATAGCCCTTTGTGCATAGTTTCAAATTGCAATTCAGAATGGTTGGATCAGTTCACAACTCCACCAGCAATGCATTAATGTCCCAATTTTGCCACATCCCCTCCAGCATTCATTACTCTCCCCTTCTTTCATTTTAGCCAATCTTCTAGGTGTGAGGTGATTGATTAGTTGTTTTGATTTGCATTTCTCTAACTATTAGAGATTTAGAACACTTTCTCATGTGCTTATTGATACTTTTAATTTCTTTACCTGAAAACTGTCATTCATGTCTCTTGCCCATTTATCAATTGGGGAATGGCTTGATTTTTTATACAATTGATTTAACTCCTTGTATATTTGTGTAATTAGACCCCTGTCAGAGTGTTTTGTTATAAAGATTTTTTTCCCAATTTGTTGTTTCCCTTCTGATTTTGGTTGCATTGTTTTTGTTTGTACAAAAGCTTTTTAGTTTAATCAAAACGATTTAATTTACATTTTGTAATTTTCTCTTAACTCTTGCTTGGTTTTAAAATCTTTCCTTTCCCAGAGATCTGATAAGTATACTATTCTGTGTTCACTTAACTTATTTATAGTTTCCCTCTTTATATTCAAGTCATTCACCCATTCTGAATTTTTTATCTGTTTTTTCAAAATACCAACTTCTACTCTTATTTATTAATTCAATAGTTCTTTTACTTTTGATTTTATTAATTTCTCTCTTGATTTTTAGTATTTCTAATTTAGTTTTCATCTGAGGATTTTTAATTTGCTCACTTTCTAGTTTTTTAAGTTGCATGCCCAAAATTCATTAATCTCTGCCCTCCCTAATTTGTTAATATATGCACTCAAGGATATAAATTTTCCCCTGAGTACTGCCTTGGCTGCATCCCACAGAGTTTCGTAGGATGTCTCATCATTGTCATTTTCTTCAAAGAAATTATTGATTGTTTCTATGATTTCTTCTTTGACAAATTGGTTTTGGAGAATCATATTATTTAATTTCCAATTAGGTTTTGATTTGCCTGTCCAGGTGCCCTTACTAATTATTATTTTTATTGCATTATGATCTGAGACGGTTACATTAATTATTTCTGCTCTTTTGCATTTGTTTGCAATGATTTTATGCCCTATTACATGGTCAATCTTTGTGAATGTACCATGTGCAGTTGAAAAGAAGGTGTATTCTTTTTTTCTCTATTTATTTTTCTCCACATATCAATTAAATCTAAATTTTCTAGGAATTCATTCATTTCTCTTACCTCTTTCTTATTTATTTTTTTGGTTTGATTTATCTAGATCTGAAAGAGGAATATTTAGATCTCCCACTATTATGGTTTTACTATCTATTTCCTTCTTGAGCTCTGCCCGTTTCTCCTTTATGAATTTGGATGCTATGCCACTTGGTGCATATATATTGAGCACTGTTATTTCCTCATTGTTTATACTGCCTTTAATCAGGATGTAATGACCTTCTCTGTCTTTTTTAAACCTATCTATTTTTACTTTGGCTTTGTCAGAAATCATAATAGCCACTCCTGCCTTCTTTTTCTCATTTGTTGCCCAAAAGATTTTGCTCAAGGCCTTAACCTTAAATTTGTGTATGTCCACTCACCTCATATGTGTTTCTTGTAGACAACATATGGTAGGATTTTGGTGTCTAATCCTCTCTGCTATTTGCTTCAGTTTTATGAGCGAGTTCATCCCATTCACATTCAGAGTTATAATTATCAGTTGTGGATTCGTTGACATTTTTGTATCCTCCCCTAGTTCTACCCCTTCTTCTTACACTATTTCCTTTTAAACCAGTGGTTTGCTTTAAGCTGGTAAACCTTATCCCCTCCCTTGATTAAATTTCCTTTCTACCCCCTCCCTTATTATTCCCCTCTTTTTATTTTTAAAGGCCTAATGAATTCCCTCGCCCTTTTTCTCCCCTCCATTTTTTGATCTCCCCACACCCCTGTTCCACTTGGTTTATCCCTTCTGACTTTCTCAGTAGGGTTAGATAGAGTTTTATATCCCAATGGATAATATAGCTGCTCTTCCCTCTCAGGGTTAATTACACTGAGAGTAAGGTTTAAATATTAACTCTTAATGCTCTCTTCCTCTCCTTCTTATAATAGTATTTGTCCCCTCCTCTTCCCATGCCCTCTTTTTGTGTAATAGAATATCCTTTTTTTCTTATTCATTGAAGTTTCTCGTGGTGCCCCCTACTGTTCACCCCCCTCTTTCCCTCTCCCCATATCATCTTAGACCATTTAGTATTCCAACCTCTCCCTATGAATTATTCTTCTGATTACTATAATAGTGAATACTATAATAGTGAATAGAGTTCACTACAGAGAGTTATATATAGCATTTCTTCACATAGAAATACAGATAATTAGATCTTATTGAAGTCCTTAAAGAGGCAAATTTAAAAAAATATGAGTTTTCTTTCTTTCCCCTTTGTTTCTCATTTATCTTTTCATGTTTCTCTTGATTGTTGTGGTTGGATATCAAACTTTCCAATTAGTCCTGGTCTTTTCTGTGCAAATATTTTGAAATCTTCCATCTTCTTGAGTGCCCATACTTTCCCCTGGAAGTATGTAGTCAGTTTTAATGAGTAGTTGATCCATGGTTGAAGACCCAGTTCTCTTGCCTTTCTGAATATCATATTCCAAGCCTTGCGTTCATTTAGTGTGGATGCTGCCAGATCCTGTGTGATCCTGATTGGTGCTCCTTGATATCTGAATTGTCTCTTTCCGGCTTCTTGTCAAATTTTTTTGTTTTACTTGGAAGCTCTTGAATTTGGCTATTATATTCCTGGGGGTTGTCTTTTCTGGGTCTAGTGTAGAGGGTCATCTATGCATCCTTTCATTGTCTATATTGCCCTCTTGTTGTAGAACTTCAGGGCAATTTTGCTGAATAATTTCTTTTAGTAGTCCAAATTTCTATTAATTTCTGGTTTTTCTGGAAGACCAATGATTCTCAAGATTGTCTCTTCTTGACCGATTTTCTTGGACTGTCACTTTGTCATTGAGATATTTCATGTTTCCTTCTATTTTATCAGTCTTTTGACTTTGCTATATTTTTTCTTGCTGTCTTGATAGATCATTAGCTTCTAATTGCTCAATTCTAGCCTTTAAGGACTGGTTTTCCTTTTCAATGTGGTCATTTTTGGTGTTCAATTTGCTCATCAGTTCATTTGATTTCCGAGCCTCACTTTCCAATTGCATCATTCTGCTTTTAAACTGTTATTTTCTTGCCAGATCTCTTCCATATTTCTCATCATTTCTGAGTTGAACTCTTCAATAGCTTGTGACCAGTTTTTCTTATTTTGGGAAGGTTTGGATATGATTACTCGTTTGTTCTCCTTCTGCTGTTTGTTCTGTTGTCTGGATTTTCTCTGTGTAAAAGTTGTCGAGTGTTACAGATTTCTTCTTGATGATATTTTTCTTCTGGTGTTCCTGATTTTGGCTTGCCATTGTTTTTAGCCCTGAGCCTTCCCTGCTTTATCCTCACACTCAGGGTCTGTCTGTGCTCTCTAGGCTCCTGAGGTCTCAGGTCTCGTTGTTCTCGGGGTCGAGCCTTCTTGTCTTCCCCGGTCTGCCCCACTGCCCGAGGCTTCTTCAACAGTCTCAAGGCGCTGCTTCCACAGCTGTGCTCCCCTCTGCACCGGGTCTCCACTAGAGGTCTAAGCCTGTGTTCAAGATCCTTGTCCGCGCCTAAGGCAATGCCTTTACCCTCGCCTGCACTCACCCTCTGTGTTCAAAGTCCACTCGCATTCTTTAACCTCTTGGGGTCGTAAGTCTTGCTGCTCTCAGGAACAGGCCCTGGAGCTGCCAATGACTTAATGGGTGCCCCAAACCTGCTGTAACTCTTGTGTGCTAGCTTTGGCATTGTATGTGGTGTGGAGCGTGGGGGAGGAGGTTGCTCAGCTCAAGTTTTAGTGAGAGCTGTTTCACCCCTTTATATGGTGGAAACACCCCGATTCCACGTACCTTCAATCCTACGCTCTGTTGTGGGGTCTCTTCGTTCGTCTGGAATTGTTTTTATGTCCTCTTGAGGAGTCCTATATTCTTTGGTTAGGAGAGATTAAGCAGCTGCTTTTTACTCTGCCGCCATATTAACCCGGAACTGTAAACAGGCCAAAAAGCAATTTTTAAAATATGGCTATATGGCATAGATGGTGATATGTTTTGTCTGATTACAGGTTTGTTACAAGGCTTCTTTTTTCCTTCTTTAAATTGAAGGTTTCAATTCGGGCATGGGAGGGATAGACATGGATTTCTGTTAATTAAAATTTTTATTTTAATTTTTTTTAACTGAGGGAAATTTGTTTCATCATGAATGAATGTATTTTCCCATAATATCTTACTGTAAAAACATTTGGGACCTGCATACAATAGCCTACGTGGTGGCAATTGCAGTGGTAAGGTTAATAAATAGTAAAAGTGGAACTTTTAAGGGGTAACTCCAAGGACTACCTTAATTAATTAGAACAAACAATAGATCTATTGAAAGGAATGAAAGAATAATGGTAACTGACAAATAACTAACTTCACGGTATGGGGAAATAGGAGATGTTTACATTCCTGTTCTTTCAAATAAGTCCTCTTCTCTGATATTGCCGCTATACTATTATACTTCATCACTTCACTTCTGGACCATTGCAATTATTTTGCTGGTTAATCTTCCTGCCATGAGTCTCTTCCCTCTTGCCTCTGTTTCACTCAGCTGTCAAAGAGATCTTCCTATATTGAAGGTGTAATCATGTTATCTCCTTTATAATTTTAAGTCTAGTCACTCTCTGTCTTTTCCAGGATCAAATATAAAATCTTCTGGCATTCAGAGCCCTTCTTAACTTGCTCATCCACCCCTGTCTTTCCTACCTTTTCCCTTGTTCTCACCCTAGCCCTACTCTTTAATTCATTGATAGTGGTCTCCTTACTGTTCCTAGAACAAAGCAGTCCCTCTCCCAGGTATAAGCATTTTCAGTAGTTACCTTCCATGCTTGCAGTGACCTCCTTATCTTACCTCCTGGCTTCTCTGGCTTCCTTCATGTCCCAGATAAGTAAGATTTTTTCTCAAAGCCTCTTAATCCTAGTGGTTTCCCTCCATTTTCCATAATTTATCATTTATATAGCTTTTGTTTATACATAAAAAATATATATGCATATATATTTGCATATTGTCTCCCTCATTAGATTGTGAGGTCTTCAAGGGCTGGGATTTAAAAAATCAAATTTTGCTTTTTCCTTATATCTCCAGCGCTTAACGCAGTATTATTTAGTCACTTATGTTCAGTGTATTATTATGGGAATGCCATATGTCACTAATGAATGGCAAAAAAAAATTGAAAGGTAAATTGAAAAGTGAAAAGTATATCAGAAATTCTACATTGTTGTATTTGGCAATCTAAAGTTAAAGGTATTACAGATTAGTCAGGAGTAAAGCAGCATGCATGCACACACACACAATTTAACATTAGTAAAAATTTTTATTATAAAGGATTGTATGCAAAGATATATAAGACAAGAAAGACAGAACCTTTGAAGAAGGAGGATGTGGGAAATTTTTGTTTATCTATTTATAAAAAGTCTCACAAAAGCAAAAGTTGGATCAATAAAGTTTTATTTTTGTGAGACTTTGGAAACAAATAGATGAAAAACAAAAAAAGAGCTTTTACCATTCTCCCGTCTTTTTTATGCCTAATAAAAATTGAGAGAACATGAACAATTCTTCCAAATGTAGGCCAAATGTATGTTTATATATTTTATGTAAAACATTCACAGCTTACTATTAAATATATTGGCTAAAGTTCATAAAGGATGCTGCACTAAAATGTCCAAAGGATATACAGAATAATATCAGTTTTGTTGCTTGTTGATTTGGTAATTGAACAAGCACATTCATTTTGAGGAATAATAGTTGTATTTTTTATGTTTCTCTTGAATATTACTTTATTTGATATGTAAAGTAGTCATGTTAATTACATAGAACAAATACTCTTTCATAGATAGATCCTTAAGCAGGGTTTTTTTTTTTTTTTTTTTTTTTTAAATCTAAGGTCATACTAATAAAACTGAACTGAGATTCATATTCAGACATTTTTACTCTTAAAGCCATTGCTATATATCGCCACCACCTCATATTTCATTAAATATCATAGTATTTCTCTGAGATAAGGGTGATTTCTAAATATTCAGAAGACCAAGCTTTTTGACCATATTTTACACATTTTAGTTTTTTATGTATTTGCATTTATATTGCTTTTTTATTTCTTGCTAAACAATATTGCTATACTTTTTTCCTGGTTCTGATTGTTTTGCTCTGCATTGGTTCGTACAAACCTCTCTTTCCTTCTGTGAATTTTTCATTTTTGTTGTTCCTTATGTCTTCAAGAAAAGAGAGGGAGATAAGCATTTATTAAAAATCTACTACATCCAGACATTGTGTTAAGCGTATTTACCAAATATCCTTTTGCCATTCATAACATTGGCATTCATAACCCTGTGAGATAGATGCTATAATTATCTTCACTTTATAATTGAGGAAGCCTTATACAGGTGAAGTTAAGTAACTTGTCTAGGGTCACATAGCTAGTAAGTGAGGATTCAGATCTTCTTGACTGCTCTCCCAGTGCTCTGTCCCCTGTACCACTTAGTTGCTTCTAGTAACATTAATGTAATATAATGTAACAACTTTATATTCTATTCATATACATTCACATAACAATTGTCATTGTGCAATCAATGAGCATCAAATTAGTTTCTAATTCTTTGATACTTAAAAAAAAGAGTAGTGCATTGACTACATATTGCTGAATATGTGCAATTCCTTTCTTTGATTTTCTTAAAATACATTTATAGGACAGCTTGGTGGCTCAGTGGATTGAGAGAGCAAAGTCTAGAGACAGGAAGTCCTGAGTTCAAATTTGGCCTTAGATACTTTCTACTGTATAACCCTAGACAAATCACTTAACTCCAGTTGGCTAGTCCTTACTACTGTTCTGCTTTGGGACCAATACTTACTATTGAAATAGGTAACTAACTGCCTTCACAGTATAACACAAGGGCAACACACACAGCCAAGACACATCCATACACCCACAAGTGACAGGATATACAGGATAACTGAGAACCTACAGAAGAAATGTGTGAGTTGAGTAAATCACATTTGTTGGTGATTGACAGTTGGGAGTTACTGGTCACCACTCAAAGCTGGGGAAAGACAAGGGTTGAAGGCTATCTTTCTGTGGGTTCTTTCTTGGGTTTGGAGGAAGGCACAGGAAATAAAGTAAAACTGTTTTTTAAGAGTTTAAGGGTTAAGTATAGAGGGAATGGACAAACTAAAACTACTTATCTAATGGTTAAGTTCAAGGACTAGGAGGTGGGTTAAAACTACACTAGCTCTAAGTTCAGGCTGACAGGCCCAGCCTGTAAGTTTAGGAGGGAATGTAGGTCTCACTGCAGGGGTCCACTTCTGTTCCAGTGATGTTCATGGTCACCAGGAGTCACAGCAAGTAAATCCACAAAAGTGTAAAGTCAAGGGGCTGAACTGGTTTGATATGTCCACCAATCAAACCAAATTCACTGCTCAACTTGATCTTTCCTAGGGTAGATGGTTTAACAGGAGACTGTAATTTTTCTGGGCCCTTAACCTCCAGAAGCTAAGAAAAACTTCCAATTGCCATCAGTTGCATCCAGAGAGTCTCTCAGAAAAAAAGATCTCTTTTCCCTCCACTGTTCCATACTTGGAACACTCCAGCACTTACCTGTCAGCTATCCAGTTAACTTATGTTTATTGCTAAACCTTCCCTAATTCTCTTATAACACTATTGATTCTAAGATGGAAGATAAGAGTTTTTTTTTTTAAAGATATATTTCTAGCATTTGCATCTTTGAGTCAAAAAGGAATATACTTTTTATTTAGGTTTTTACTTTTTGCATAATCCCCACTGGAGATCAACATTGGAGAATGACTTAATCATATGTTGTGTTTCAATCTTGTCAGATGTTTTGTGACCCCATGATGGGGTTTTCTTAGCAAGAATACTAGAAATAATTTTGTCTTTTCCTTCTCCAACTCATTTTACAAAAGGGGAACTGAGGCAAACAGGACTAAGTGACTTGTCCAGGGTGGTGAAGTGTGTAAATGTCCACATTTGAACTTAGATCTTCCTGACTGAAAACTGGGACTTTTTCCTTTGTATTATCTAGCTATTAGTTATGGTAAATTAGTATTAATTAGAAAAATGCAAATTAAAACAACTCACAAGGTACCACCCCAAACCTGTCATATTGGCTATTATAACAGAAAAGGAAATTAATAAAATGTGTAGGAGATGTGGGAACATTGAGATACTCATACATTATTGAGGAAGTTGTGAACTGATTAAAAAAAAGACTACAAAATAATAGTACACATCCTTTGACCCAGCAAAACCATTATTAGATTTGTATCTCAGAGATAAAAACAAATGGGGGAAGAAACTATGTTTTTTTATGTGTCATGTTCGCCTTTTAGACTAATCTTTTGAGACTAAGGACAGTTTCCTTTTTTTTGTCTTTGTTTCTTTAACTTATAGCACCATGCCTTTGTAAGGCTTTGTAAGGACTAATCAGTACTTGCTTTTTTGATAGCTGTCTAATCAAATTTTCTTATAATTTTATTTTTTACAGAGAATGACCTTTCACATTTAATCTATGGAGTCCTTTTGATCCAACAGGGCCAAGTGGTATTGGTTTAAATCTAATTTAAAAAATATTTTTAAGTTTTCTTAGCAATTTTATAAAATTTGGAGCTTGCTACATAATTTCAATTCTCTGGTTTATTAAATGCTGGGTTATTGAGTTCAAGTGTGTATTTATAGTAAAAAGAACACTGAATTTGTAATTAGAATAGTTGGGCTTGATATGACCTTAGACAAGTCTGCTCATCATTCTGGGTGTTAGTTTCCTCATCTGTAAAAAGAAGGTGGTTATACTAAATGATGTCTAAGGTCCCTCTAAATTTCTAAAACAATATGATCCTGGTTTTTCTTTTTTTTGGGTTGTGACAGTTTTAATAGGTTATTTTAAATGTATTCCCCCCAATTATATACAGAAGCAATCTTTAAAATTTGTTTTCTGACATTTTGGAATCCAAATTTTCTATTTCCTTCCTTCCCTGAATCAGCAAGCAATATGTTAAATGTTTACTATCATGCAGTATATATTTTCATGTTTGTCATGTTGTGAAAGAAGACACATCATGTGTACAAGAAAACTCATGAAGGAAATAAAAGTAAAAAGGGGAATGCTTCTATCTGCATTGATTCCATCAATTCCTTCTGTGATGGTGGATAGCAGTTTTTATATGTGCCTCTTGGAATTGCCTTGGATCCTTGCATTGTTGTATAATAGTCAAGTCCTTCATAATTGATCATCATACAATATTGCTATTACTATATACTATGTTCTCCTGGTTCGGCTTACTTCATTTTGCATCTGTTCATATAAGTCTTTCCAGGTTTTTCTGAATTCATCCTGTTCCTTATTTCTTATGGTGCAATAGTATTCCATTACAATCATATATCTCCACTTGTTCAGCTATTCCTCTATTGATGGACATGCTCTTAGTTTCCAATTCTTTGTGAGCCTACCCCCACCTCCCCATGTTGCTATAAATATTTTTGTGTAAGTAGAACCTTTTTGCCTTTCTTCGATCTCTTTGGGATACAGATCTACTAGTAGGAGTATTACAGGGTCAAAGAATATGCACAATTTTATGGCCCTTGGGGCATGGTTCCAAATTGCTCTCCAGAATGTATCAGTTCTTAACTTCAACACACCAGAACCTCAGTTCCTGTGCATGTTGGCAAGCGCGTGTGGTAACATCATACAATACAACAGAGGCGTTGCTGGCTTCGCGGATCATTGCAAGGACAGCAAACCCGGAGGACTACAAAGGACAACTATGACCTGTTTACACAATCAGTGTATGGGACAACCGTGCTGTGAAGAGGAACATTGGATCAGCATTGGATCCATGCACTTGGAGAACACAACGTACACCCAACAGAATTCTCACTGCACCCAACACTTTAGAATTCCATCAGTATAGTACATGCAATGGCAGAAGAATTCCGGAGGAGTAAGTATGTAACACTTCATCACACGGGTAGGTTACACTGGACAACACATAAAGCATTCTTCTGACTTCACATCTACATGTGAAACACTAAATTCTCACTTAAGAGAGAAGGGTTTGTCTGCCTTAACTTAGAGTTTTCCTCTTACTTTGGTTCAGGCACCTTCTACTCAAACCAATCTGACATTTCTTTAAAAAAAAAAAAGAATGTAAATGTTTGTTTACTAAACCCTTTAGTGATAGATTCCTTAGCAATAAGTTTTACTAACAGACAGGGACAGTTTAGTTAGTCTGATAAGTTAGAACAGGGACAGAATTTTCTTTGTAAATATTGTACATAGCCTAAGTCTATGGTTTAACCAAAGGGCTTATAAATAGTGTTAGGCTTACTTATTCTTACTAATGCTTCTAACATAGGCATAAGTGTACTAACATATTGACACACTAACCCTTAGGAAAAATAAATTAGGGTTTAGAAACTTGCAAAATTTTTTCTTAGTTAATACTTTTGTTGTTAATTCATGAAGTTAGAAAATTGCATAGCTAGAGTTTGTTGCTTTGTTTTAGTTTAGCAAATGTTTGCTTTAAGGTTGTTTGTTCATGTTTGTGCTTAGTCTGATTTTCCTTTCTGTTCAAAATTTTTGCAAAACTTAAATCTCCATTTCTTTCCTTTACCTTTCCCATAACCACTCTTAGCTTTAGCTTAGATTAGCATAGGATAGAATTAGGAGCTAGAAACCCCTTTTCTTATTTTGCAAAACTTAGTTAGGGATAAGAGCATAGTTGTAGTTTAGTTTTAGTATAAGTGTAGAATTTTCTCTAGCACTTGGGGACCAGGAAATGTAGCAAGATTTGAATTTCCAAAAGACAAATGAGCAGATTGTAATGCAGGGTTGCAGCAAGAATTCCTTGCATTTGCAAAACCAACTGAAGCAACCCTAACAGTTGGAGAAAGGAAATGTTGACCCACTCTGACCCTGGTCTCAAGGCCAAAAACCACTGGAGCCTGGGACTATAAATATCCCTGGAGTACCATCTTGTGGGGTGGATTTCCTTTGACCTGACCCAGACATCCTACTAATACCCTGCATCTCCCCATTGGTTCCTGGGAGGAGGGAAATTTGGGGGAGGAGAAAGTGGAAAATTAGTTTCCTTAGGCAGGCAGGGACAACCTTAAACCAAGCCACCACCTTTATCTGCTAATCTGCTCAACCCTTCTACATCAGGACAGTGAAATTTATCCCTGGCCAAGGGCTGGTTCCCTCAACCAGACCCTATCTTCTGTGACCCTCCCCCAGCACTGGCTTTACCCTTAGCAATTAGTTTCCCAGACCTTAACTCTCTTCCCTTAGCTTACCCTTGGCTTAATAAACCCTAGGCCTTTATTCAAAGAGCTTCTGTTGATTTATTATACCATCAGCTAGGGCCAAGGTTGAAGGGGAAAGATAACTTTCCTTTGTTTCCTGAGGGCTAAACCAGGCATCCATCTTGGCCAGGAAGGGAACCAGGTTCACTTCCTGTGGGCTTGAAGTTTCTCTCCAGAAGGGAGGGGCTTCTTACTCCTCCCTCAAGGGAGCCTAGAATCAGCAGGGAGGCGGAATAAAACATCTCAGCCAGACCCACACAATCTCTGGCTGACCCAAATCATCCTGTACAAAGTTATAGTCTCCCTGTTTAGAAGACCCAGTTGATACTACCCAAGCCCTCAAATACAAGCCTCTTATTAGCCTATTTAGCCATCATTTATTCCTTTATAACAAGATCTACTAGTAGGAGTATTGCAGGATCAAAAGAATATGCACAATTTTATGGCCCTTTGGGCATGGTTCGAAATTGCTCTCCAAAATGTATCAGTTCTTACCTTCAGTAGTGTATTAGTATCCTGGTTTTTTACAGCCCCTCTACTATTTATCATTTTCCTTTTTGGTCATGTTAGCCAATCTCATAGGTATGAGGTGGTACTTCACAGCTGGTTTAATTCATATTTATCCAGTCAGTAATGATTTGGAGCATTTTTTCATATGACTATATATAGTTTTAATTTCTTCATCTGAGAACTCCCTGTCCATATCTCTCGACTATTTGTCAGTTGGGAAATACCTTGTATTCTTATAAATTTAACTCAGTTATCAGTTTATTTAACTTTGTCAGAGACACGCTATAAATTTTTTTCCCCCAGTTTGCTTTCTGGTCTTGGTTGCATTTATTTTGTTTATGTAAAACCTTTTAAATTTAATGTTATCGAAATTATTCATTTTGTGTCACAATGTTCTTTCTGTCTTGATTGGTCATAAATTCTTCCTTATCCATAAGTCTTTTAGTTAGATTATTTTGTGTTCCCCTAATTTGTTTATGGTTTCACCTTCTTTTTCTAAATCATGTATCTAGTTTGACTTTATTTTGGTATATGGTATGAAATGTTGGTCTATGTCTAATTTCTGCCATACTGTTTTTCATTCTTTCCAGCAAAATTTTGTTAAATAGTTCTCTTAAAAGCTTGGATCTTTGAGTTTATCACAAGTTACTGTGATTGTTTATTAGTATGTATTGATTACTTAATCTATTCTTTTCATCCACTATTTTATTTCTTAACCCAGTACCAAATTGTTTTGATAAATATTACTTTATGATAAAGTTTGATGTCTGGTACAACTAGGCCCCCTTCCTTTATATTTTTTCTTTCATTCCCTTAATATTCTTGGCCTTTTGTTCTTAGATGAATTTTGTTCTTTTTTTCTAGCTTGATGAAATATTTTTTGGTAATTTGTTTGGTATGACACCGAATACGTAAATTAAGTAGAATTGTCATTTTTATATTGGTTCAGATTTTTCATTTGGAGTTAAATTCTTTCCTGTTTAGCTCTGACTTTATTTGTGTGAAAAGTGTTTTGTAGTTATGTTCATATATAGTTCATGGGTTTGTTTTGCAGGTAGATCCCCAGATAATTTTATATTGTTTACAGTTATTTTAATGCGATTTTGCTTTCTCTTACTGTTGGATTTTGTTGGTTGTATGTAGAGTTGCTTATGATTCATGTGAGTTTATTTTACACCCCGCAACTTTGCTAAAGTAGTCAATTGTTTATATTAATTTTTTGATGATTCCTCAGAATTCTTTATGTATGCCATCATATCATCTTCAAAGAGTGATAACTTTGTCTCTTCCTTGCCTATTCTAATTCTTTTACCTCTTTCTTTTACAACTAGCATTTCTAGTACAACTTTAAATAGTAATAGTTCCCTTTTTTCTCTGTATTCTCTAATGTTTTTAATAGATATGGTTATTGTATTTTGTCAAAAGCTTTTGCAGCTATTGAGATGATCATGTGGTTTGAGTTTCTGTTGGTTGTGCTATTTATCATTTAAGTTGGTAATTTTCATAATATTCAACCATCCTTGCATAACTGATATAAAATCTGCTTGGTCATATTGATCTTCGTGTTCACATATGATCCTTGTCATGTATTGCTATACTCTCCTTTACAATATATTATTTAATATTTTTGCATCTGTTTTTATTTAGGAGATTGTTTTATAGTATTCTTTTTTTCTTTTTGCTCTTCTTGGTTTAGAAATCAGCACCATATTAGTGTCATAAAAGAAATTTAGTATAGTTCTTTACCAGTTTTTCCAAGCAGTTTATATAGTCTTAGAATTAATTGTTCTTTAAATGTTTGATAAAAATCACTTTTGAACCCAGCTAGCCTTGGGGATTTTCATTGATGACTTTTTCAGTGTGGTTTTTTTCTGAAATGGTGCTCTTTAAGTATTCATTTTCCTCTTGTTAATCTGGGCAATTTATATTTTTTAAAAATATTCATCCATTTCACTTAAATTTTCCTATATATTAGTTATTATAGGTACTTGAACTTTATTACAGACTTGCATAGAGATCAATTAAAAATACTCCATGCATTTGCCAAAAAGAAATATATATTTTTTTTTACCCTTGTACTTCGGTGTATTGTCTCATAGGTGGAAGATTGGTAAGGGTGGGCAATGGGGGTCAAGTGAGTTGCCCAGGGTCACACAGCTGGGAAGTGGCTGAGGCCGGATTTGAACCTAGGACCTCCTGTCTCTAGGCCTGGCTCTCACTCCACTGAGCTACCCAGCTGCCCCAAAGAAATATTTTTTAGTTAACTTTTGTATACTGGTGCAAACATACTTTTTGCTCCCAAAGCATTTTCTGAAAAATTGTATTCCATTCATTGTGGCTCTAGAAACATTCATTAATCCACTTCTTTTTTGATGAGGAGGTATTTTTTCCAAAGCTGCTTTGAGTTGGCAAGCTTTATTTTATGCTTTTGTGGAGAACTTCCTAAGTTCATTGTTATATTTTATTGTGGGAGAACTATGAATTAAAAGCTGGCATTCTGTAGAAATAGTCATCACTCTAAATATGTTTATTCTTCATATTGAGCTTTGAATTTGGAATACTAATTGTGTTTTTTTTTTTAGCATACTCTGGCTCAACATTCTCCTTGATAGTTCCATAAGTTCCATCTTAGAGATTTTTAAGTACCATCTTCATCCAATAATTGATCTCCCATTTCAGACTCAAAAGTGTTCAGACATTATTCTCCTTGGCACTTATACATTTTGGATAATGACATTTGGATAACATTGGAGAAAGTTCCACACAATGAATTTTTGAATTTTTTGAATGAACATTTAATGTGTTCAATGACAACACATTTGATACCACTTTTGTAATAAAAAATTTAACTTTTTTGTGTTTTGATAAAGAAATGACTTTGTTTTGAAAGCCAAATCCAGTTTTATTTGAGAGTGATAGTAATGTATTGAAGGGTAAGCAGAACTATATTAATCTTAAACTGTCTCCCTGAAAGATCCCCATGTGTTATATCAATTATTGTTCTTGACGTTATAGTGTTGGTGGTTATGCTTTAGGTAAAGAGCAGTTTTCATGTGGATGTGGAATGCTTTGTATAAAAAACAGAAATGCATAATTGGCCTTTATATGGAATATTATTATTTGTGTTTTCTTCTTTTCGTAATAAGACTGTTAAGAAGAATCAGTCAGATAAAGGAGTAAATTATAGACATATATAATGTGATCCATTACCTAATAGAGAAAGGAACAAAAGGATATGAAGGAGTCATTCTTAAAAAAAGAAATGCAGTCCATCAAAAATAAAATGAAAAAAATTCTCCAAATTATCAATAAGAGAAAAATTCAATTTAAAGCCACGAGTTTCCCTTTCATACTTGTCATATTGTCAGAGTTGATAGAAATGAACGAAGGCAGTTGTTGGAGAGACCAGGGAATGATAGGCATGCTAGTATGCCTATGCTCGTGGAGTGTTTAACCCATTCTGAAGAGAAATATAGAACCATACTCATAAAGTCACTGAACTGTACTTATCCTTTGACCTAGCTACTCTGAAGAGTAAAGAGAAACGAACCATTTAGACAAAAAATATTTATAGCAGCACTTTTGTTGTAGCAAATGAACTGGATAAATTGGGTACTCAATCAATTGAGAAATGACTGAACAAATTATGGCATATTACTATAATAGATTATCATACCATAAGAATTGATTCTTCCTTTGACTCTTTGTATCCTTTTAGCTTTTTTATTTTGTTTTTCAGATGTTGATTGAAATTCATCAATCACTGAACCATTTATTAAGATGCAGGTCCTATATCAGGTCCTGTTCTGTATGATAGAGATAAAAGTATGAAAAATATAGCCATCCTCATAAGAAACTTAGATTCTAATGGGCGCAAAAAATGCAAGATGAATATAATTTGACTATATACACAGGAGATAATTTGTCAGCTTTAGGTGTTGGTAGAATCAAGAAAGACAGAAGATAATTTTTTTTTTGTTTATTTTTGGTGCTTCTGCATTTGTTGGTGCTTTTAATTGAATGATACTGTTAAAAGAGAATATATTCACGTTCAAGTAAATGAGCTAATATCTTTCAGTGTCTTAGTTCTTCAATTTTTTTTTATAGGACTTTTGCTGTGAGAGATATTTGATGCATGTTCTCAGGAGTATTCATTCACACATGGGTCCTTTCTATGATCTTGTTGTTTCTAAACCCTGAGATGTTTCTATACTCTCCATTAAGTTTTGGGGAAGATGATTTTTGCTTATCATGATTATAGCAGTAATCAGCTTTTTTGATTTATTTAGTTTAAAAGGTTGATATATCAGATTGTGTTGCTAAAGTCAAAAAGAGTTTTTTGGAGTTTCCATTATGCATATTTCTTCTTTAAATTCATTGAAGACATAAGCATTATTTTTGCCATCTGTTTCTTTATTAGATAGCACTTCAGCATTTCTTGCCAATTGTAGGTTTTTAATGCCTTTAGCTTGTTTAGTTTTTTCTTTCTTTAGATTTATATCATTCTTGAATTTCTACTTTATACCATCTAATCTGTGTAGACATGAAATTATTTCTTATGATTGGCCCATGTTGATCTGATATGTGTTGTGTAATTTAGAGCTAAGATTATTGCTGATAAAAAGTAGTAAGAAGCAATTGTCTCCGTTGGTAAGAAATTTGTAATTTTGTTAGGATGAAGTTTCAGAGCACTAAAAGAATTCATATTTTTATTTTCATGTCATATGCACTTGTGATTTGCTAGTTTTAGTAGTCATTATCATCTGCACCTAAGTATTTCCATTTGGGGTGGGATATTGATATTTTCTTGTTCCATTTTATCTTACTTTCTTATGTTTCAAGAATATTATGGAAGAGTGCTATTCTGCAATTCTCCTTGTGACAGAGGTTTTAAATAGGAATATTCAGCCATATACTAACCCATTTACATCTTAGATTCATAGGAATAATTAAATGACATAGCTAGAGTGTCTTATTGAATCGACATTGCTGTTTGTGGAGATCAGTTGATCCATGTTTTAGGAATTTTGCCAGGCTTTCAACAGCTACTGTTGTAGTCTCAGTGGATGTGGATGGTATTCCTTTACTGTGAACTGCTTGACCCCTCAGTTCTCATGTCCAAACAACCTTTCAGTTGTGAGATTGTAAAGATATTTTTTGTACTTTATAAAAACCTATTCTCAGATTTTAGAAAGATGTCTGATATTTGGGTAAATTATTCTCATTAAGATTTCATAGATAATGTGAAAGCAAGATTATTTGGTAGTTTGATATCTTCATGACTTTGGGGCATACTATTAATGTCAATGATAACTGCCCCTCCCCCCATTTGATCTGTTCTCTTCAGTTATCTTGAGGACTTATTTTTTAATTCCCTCAAAATTGTGTTATTTCTAACACTTACCTTTTCTTTATGTTTAATCTGGCATAGTTTTTCTTTTTTTTTTTTTTTGAGGTGTTGCTTAAGAATTTATCTTGGACCCATTTCTTCTTTTATACATTCCTTGGTTCATAATCTTATTATCTCCTATGGTTTTAGTTATTTCTGTGCAAATGATTCTCAGATCTGCTTATCTAGCCATAACCTCTCTCTTGATTACCAGTCTCATGGAATGATATGTTCTATAGATTATCTTAAATTCAACATATAACAAACTGAACTCATTTTGTTTTTTTTCCAAAATCTTCTCCTCTTATTAACTTTTCTATTACTATCAAGTGTACCACCATCTTCATGGTCATTCAAGCTCACAAATTTGGTACCATTCTAGATTCATCTCTCTTTCTCACATCCCATATCCCAATTCTTGCCAGGTCTGTTAATTCTATATTGGTATCATTTCTCCTATGCAATCTCTTCCATTCTTTGACACCAACACTGCTGAAAGATGGCTTCCTATACACTGAACCAGCTACTTACTGGATATTATAAAGATGGGATTTCATTTCAATGGAAAAATCAATCAACAAGCATTAATTACTATAAGTTAGGCATTGTGGTAAGCTGTAGGGTTATAAAGGAAAGCCAAAACAGATAGCTCCCTCAAGAAGCTTATATTCTAATTGGGTGAAACTATATATACAAATCAATACATGAAAAGATAAATACAGAATAAATGAAAGAAAATAAAATATTAAAAAAGTACATTGGATAGATTTTAATAAGCAGCCAAACTGATAACTCCCCCCCTCACCCCTATTAATTCATTATCAGATTTGTATCTTGGTTACATATCATATATAGCATATGATTTAACCTCATAATTGAGTAAAGAAGAAAAACTTGGACTGTATTGCATTAGAAATTTATCATTTTCATTAATCCCAAATTTTGCTGCTGTATGAATCCTGCTTATATAGCCTGCTATTCAATATTATGTATTGGTTCTCTTTTAACACTAGAAATGTCAGTGATTCTATATGACTGTCAGTGATAGAATGCTACATTTTAAAAATATGCAAAATTGCAGTTAAACCACAGTATAATGGAAAGATTCACAGTGGGTATAAATAGGCTGCATCTTATTACCAATCATGATGACTGAAGCATGAGATATGCTGTGAAAGACATCATCATTAGACTTTACATGAATGGAAATCAATGTGGGAAGAGTAAGATTGTAGAGCAGTGATTCCCAAAGTGGGCGCCACCGCCCCCTGGTGGGTGCTGCAGCGATCCAGGGAGGCGGTGATGGCCACAGGTGCATTTGGGGGCAGTGAATAACTATTAGGGGACAGTGATAGTATGTGACAGGGGGCGCTAAGTAATATTTTTTTCTGGAAAGGGAGCAGTAGGCCAAAAAAGTTTGGGAACCACTGTTGTAGATGAAGTAAATTTATTGTTATTTGAGTTGTTTTTATTTTCCTCTTTTTAGAAAAAAAATTTCTTAGTAAAGCTTATTTTAAAAGTCATGATTATAATAAGGATTATGGAGAGTTTCTTTTTTACCAGTAAAGGATGATGAATATTTTTCCTTGTGGAAAAAGAATACATTTGGATAATACTATGATAATAGCATCATTTTTCTTCCACATATTTTTATTTTTTTTTGGCCCATGGGGATATATATGACTTTAATTTTGTTACAGCTAGGTGGTGCAGTCGGATAGAATGCTGAGTCTGGAGTTAGGAGGACCTTAGTTCAAGGAAGTTCAACCTCCAGATATTTACCAGCTATATGACTGAGCCAATTCTCTTTCTCTATCTTTTTAAAACCATTACCTTTCATCTTAGAATCAATAGTATGTACTGGTTCTAGGGCTGAAGAGCAGTGAGGGCTAAGCAATGGCAGTTTAAGTGACTTGCCCAGGGTCACACAGCTAAGGTATGCCTGAACTTGGCACATCTTGTCTCTAGGCCCAGCTCTCTATCTACTGAGCTACCTATCATCTGACTCCCTTCCCTTTTAATGGAAATTTGTGTTTGCTTGACAATACTGCAGACTTATTTGATAGTTTTATTATTTATATAGTAACTTGATATGTTTTCAGATAATATTGCATGATATGGGTATGAGATCAATATGCAAATATCAGTATCTTGATAAAAATAATACATTTTTATGTAGATAAAAATAAATTTATATATTTATATTTACATAAAAATATATCCAAAATTATTTATCTGTTAGGAGATAAGATTTTATCTCACTTTTCTTATAATTCTGACAAATAGTTCCTTCAGTTTTCTTTTTTATGTTATTTGCAGAGCCTTTTAAGTTTCTAAACTGGCTATCTATTTTATTTCTTTTATATAGTCATTCATTTTCTTTTAAGAAATATTAATTATTACTCAGGACTTTTTGTTTTCCTGGTGGTTTATTTCACCTTGGGAATTTTAGTATTTCTAGGAGATCATATATTATAATTATTTAATATTTCCTTCCTTCCTTCCTTCCTTCCTTCCTTCCTTCCTTCCTTCCTTCCTCCCTCCCTCCCTCCCTCCCTCCCTCCCTTCCTCCCT
>NC_058132.1:330617782-330669914 GCF_016433145.1 Gracilinanus agilis
TAGAGAGAGAGAGAGAGAGAGAGAGAGAGAGAGAGAGAGAGAGAGAGAGAGAGAGAGAGAGAGAGAGAGTCAGTCAGTCAGTCAGTCAATCAGTCAGTCCTGGGAATTGTGAACATTGACATAACATCTCATGGGAGCTAATGAGGTCAGAAGTGAAAAAAATTAGAAAGCAAAGAATAGAGCTCAGGGCAGAGCCTTAGGGTAGGTACACCTATAGTTAATGGCTGTCACAAGGATGGCTATTCAGCTAAGACTGAATGGCTGTATGGATAAAGAACAGTGTTATTTAAACCCAGAGAAAGGTATACAGAAGAAGAAAGAAGCTGGTTAATAGTGGTGTCATATGTTGCAGAGAGGTCATGAAGTATGAGAGTTGTGAAAAGACCATTAAATTGGGCATTTAGGATCATTGATAACTTTAGTGAGAGCAGTTAGCACAGTGAAGAGGGAGGGAAATCAAATTGCAATGGATTTAGGTTAAAGTGAGAAGTGTAGGCAGTAACAGTTCTCTTAAGCAATCTGGCTGAGGAAGGGAGGAGAAATAGAATGATAGCTATCAGATGGTAAAATCTATTGATCCATTTTAAAGTGAGGATAGAATTGAATATGTTGGTAGTCAATAAGGGGTTCATCTGGTAGAGAGACCTTGAAGATTAGAAAGATGTGAAGAGAATAGTGAGTATAACCTTCTGGACAAGATTGGAGTGGGGGCGGGATCAAGGATACATATAGAGACGAGTTGACAGGCAAAGAGAAGGGGTCTCTCTTAAGAGACTAGAGTCAAAGAGGAGAACTATAGTGGCCATTAATATCCAGGTTTGTGAGATGAGAAGAGAGAGCTCATATTGAATGGCTTCAGTTTTCGTGGTGGGTATGAAGGAAGGTGGATATTAGAGGTTCAAGAAAAGTAGAGTACTCTCTATTGATATAGAGAATCAATTGAAGAGAACTAAAAAAAGCATTCTGGGTAGAGTGTTGAGTTGATTGATATTAGGTAACAAAATTTTGTATTCAAAGCATAAACAAGATCAGGTGCCTTCCTTCAGCTCTGTTCTCACAGCACATTTATAAGAGAAGAGGAGGAGGATGGTAGAAATAATTTAGGATCTGGATTCAGAATGGCACAAACAGCAAAAAGATTGAAGCAAGGGATTAAAATAATGTGATGTAGCAATGAACTGGTCAAGATCAGGAAAGGAAATTGTAACCAGATCAAAGGTAATTGCTATGAATAGGTACTTAGGAAGAAGAGCTTGAATTATTAGTGTAAGAAGAATCAATCTATGATAGTTAGAAAGATTGTCAATTCTCCAGAAACTTTGTCATAAAAGGAACTATTAAATTTAAAGATACGTTTAGAATGGGAAAGATCAGCCTGAGTGGGGACATAATTTATCTTCAGACGCTTAAAGGCCTTTATTTATTTATTTATAGCATGAAATTTTAAAGTGATTTTTTTTTGTTTTATTTATTTATTTTAGAATACTTTTCCATGGTTACATGATTCATGTTCTTTTCCTCCACCTTTCTGGAGCTGACAAGCAATTCTACTGGTTTATACATGTCTTATTATTCAAAACCTATTTCCATATTATTCATATTTGTAATATTTTTGTAATAATTTTAATTTGTAATAATTTGTAATAATTTAAAAAACCACAACCTCAAATCATATACCCATAAAACCAAGTGATAAATCATATGTTTTTCTTCTGCATTTCTACTCCCATAGTTCTTTTTCTAGGTGTAGATAGCATTTTTTTTTCATAAGTTCCTGGGATTGTTCTTGCTATTGCAAATCTATTGCTACTGCAGAATCTATTGTATTTGATTGTCCCACAATGTTTTAGGTACTGTGGAGGCCTTTATTTTTTATTTTTATATTTTTCCATGTTTTCATGATTCATGTTCTCTCCCTCTCCCTCTCCTGGAGCCAACAAGCAATTCCACTGGGTTATACAAATGTTATCACTTGATATCTATTTCCTTATTATTCATTTTTGCAATAGAGCAACCTTTTGAAAACTGAAACCCCAAATCATGTACCCATGTAAACAAATGATATTATATGTTTTTCTTTTGTATTTCTACTTCCTTAGTTCTTTCTCTCCATGTGGATAACATTTTCTCCTAAGTCCCTCAGAATTGTCCTGGAAAGTGCATTACATTTTATTGTTCCATGATGTTTTACTTTCTATGTATAATGGTCTTTTGGTTCTGCTCATTTCACTGCATCAGTTCTTGGAGGTCTTTCCAGTTCATATAAAAATCCTCCAGTTCATCACTTGCACAATAGCATTCCATATCACCATCAGATATCACAATTTGTTCAACCATTCTCCAATTGAGGGACATCCCCTCATTTTCCAATTTTTTACCGCCACAGAGAGTGTGGCTATGAATGTTTTTGTACAACCCTTTTTTTAGTATCTGTTTGGGGTATAAATCTAGTAGTGTTATTGCTAAATTAAAGGGCATGCAATCTTTTAATTTTGGGGCATGATTCCAAATTGCCTTCCAGAGTGGTTGGATCAATTCACAACTTCACTAGCAGTGTATTAGTGTCCCAATTTTGCCACATTCCCTCCAACATTTATTATTTTGAAGGCCTTTATTTTGGAAATCAAATTAAATTATTTTTATTAGACTTCAAAGTCTAGAATTAGCATCAATGGTTGTAAGTTTACAGAGATGCAGATTTGGGTTTGAGAGCAGAAAAACATTACTATGAATTGAACTATTTTAAACCTGGAATAGTTATTGACTAATATTATTGTAAAATCCCTGTGACAGAATCAGTGGCATCTCATAGTTTAAAGGGACTTTATTCACCATTTAGTACACAAGAAATAATTTCTACAGCAAAAGAGCTGCTAGGTGGCTTAGTAATAAATAGAAAGCCAGAATTAGAGACTGCAGATGAGAAGTTCTGGATTCAAATATGCCCTGAGACACTTCCTAGCTCTGTGACCCTGGGCAAGTCACTTAACTGTAATTTCCTAGCCCTTACTGCTCTTCTGCCTTGGAACTGATAGTATCTAAGACAAAAGGTGATTTTTTACAATAAGCTTGACTTGTGTTCCTCTAAGTCATACACTGTGTCAGGGCACCCAATTTCATTTTTGGACAATTTTAATTGTTAGACTGTTCTTTATAGTCTTCTGGAACGTGATTCCTTGCAACTTCCATCTGTTCTTCCTAGGCTTGTTTATGTAACTCTAATAATTCCTCTTTCACATGTCAGCCCTTCAGGTACCTGAAGGCTGGAATTGTTAAAATAGAACACCTGTTTGGGAGATACCTTCTTTGTGAAAGGTTCTATAATAATACTGTATTTTTTTTATGCATCTCACTTTAAATTTGTGCCTAGTCTTCTCATTTAAACACCTGACACTCATAAAATCATTATGTTATTATGTATTTACTTAAGAGCATTGGGTATCCATTAAACCAGGGGTTGGCAACATATGGCTCTCGAGCCATATCTACATCTTTTAAGGGCCAGATATGGCTCTTTCTGCAGGAGCTATAAAGTCAATTTTTTTTCAGGCGTTGTTACAGGAGTGCGCACTGTTACAGGAGCGCGCACTGTGAGCACTGTACGGCTCTCACAAAATTACATTTTGAAAAATGCAGCGTTTATGGCTCTGACTGCCAAAAAGGTTGCTGACCCCTGCATTAGACTAAGGCATGCTGGTATGTTTTTGGCTTTGTGTTCTTAGTGCATAACATGTAGTAGGCATGTAATGTTTGTTGATTGATTTGCCCTAAATCAATCACTTATCTGGAAGGATTATCTTCTTTTTTTCCCAAAAGCATATTTTTGTCAAAGTAATTTTAAAGAAAACTCCACTGGCTCTTATAAAGACTTACAAAGACAAGGATAGATAACCTCCTTTCACAAATTTTTTTCCCCTTTAGTGAATTTATTTTGTATACATCTTGTTTATCAGAACAAATAACAGCTGACATTTAAAGCCTTTTGTAGTTTGGATCCAGCTTACTTTTTTCCCCTTCTTATATGTTGCCTTCTCTTCATGAATTCTTCAGACTAGTCTAGTTGGCTTTCTTCCTATTCCAAATATAAAACATTTCATTTCCCGTCACTGCCACTCAGCCCAAACTTTCCCTCCATGTCTGAAATGTACTACCTTCTCTCTTACATTTTTTATCATTTCTAAGCAAGACCAGTCAGGATGATCTGGTTTCAAATCCTTCCTCTTACAGGTATTTTTTTACCTTATGCTCTGGATGAATGAATTCACTGCTTATCGCCTTAAGCAATTCTCTAAGACTAAGTTGTTAAACTGGTACTGACCTGAATTGGTAAAGGCAATTTCCTCAGTAGAAGTTTTCCATAACAGTGGAATCACAGGTATGGCAAAACACCAGAAAGATCCTACATATAATTATCAGCAAATATACATTATCCCTCTGTAGATTATAAGTAGTTTGGGAGAAAGGATGATCTCACTTGTCTTTATATTCTTAATGTGTAACTTGTTGCTAGTACATATCAAGTGTTTAATAAATATTTGTGAATTGATGGAATGGAATTCGACTTTTAGAAGGTACTCATTCCATATCTTAAAGCAATGATTTATTATTTTATAGATTTATTTTTTAATCTTCAATCATCCTCTGCATACAACTCAGTTTAATGAATTCTTTTGAAATTATTGAAAAGTGAACTACATATATTACAATTCCACATGCTATCTGTGGGTTGTTAGTGGATGTGTTTTTTTTTAGCTTACCTTTTTTCTTAGAATCTGTACCAAGTATCAGTTCCAAGGTAAAAGAATAGTAAGAGCAAGTGAAGTTAAGACACTTCTTCAGGGTCACACAGCTAGGACATGTCCATCTAACTTCCTCTTGTGAGTTTACCACACTTTGGTAAAACTCACCAAAAATAGATATTTAAATTAATTTATGTACTAAAGCTGAAATTTCTTCTTCTTCTCCTCCTCCTCCTTTTTTGCAAGACAATATGTTTGCATATCTATAGAGATCTCTCTATATGTGCATGTATGTGTGCATACATACACATCTACATGTGTTTGTATTCATAAATGTTTTAATTTTGAATCTATATTCTACCTTCTAGTTATTTAGAGAATTATTCAAAGGCTATGCCAGTGGATCACAGGTTATTATGGGTCAGTGATGGTAGACTTTTTAGAGATTGAGTGCCCAAACTGCAACCCTCACAGGCATGTGAACCCCCCCCCCCCTTACCCCAGATAGGGGAGGGAAGAAGCACTCTCATTGTGCTGCTTCACAGAGAGGTGGGTGATGAAAGAAATGAGTGGGTAGGGAGCAGCCCTGTCTGGAATGTATTTCCATAGGTTTGCCAACAACACTGTTATAGGTGCTAACAAGCTGAATATAAAATTAGTAAAGGTTGACATTATATTATGATGTACCTCGTGTTATTAATAAGACCATTTGTACTAAGTTCATAAAACCTTATTAGAAAGTTAATTGCCAGGTAAAGGATTTCTTTATCATAAAGCAATTAATAAAGACTTTGTAAACTGTAGAGATATTATATGACAGGTTTGTAAAAAGGGTTGGGGATGGTGGAGGTACCGTACTAGTGATTATTTTTAAAAGTTATAGTGGAATAATTGGATGTAAAGGATGGATATTTTAAAACTTCAATTATATAACTTTCAACCTGGGATTAGGTTTTCTAGCACACTTATTTGAATTCATTTCTTGGATGCTCCTTGGTCTGGTGCAGAACATGTTTTTGGCCAGTTTTTCAATATATTTCTCCTGTTGCTTGATTCTATCCTGGATTAGAACCAATTTTTCAGTAATAAAAATGAATTTAAAAATTTTTGTTTCATTGACATATTGGACATTCTATATTATATACTGCATATGCTTATATAATATCACTGGGAGATTATTGATGTTAAAAAGATGACTTATTTAGAGAAAAAGCTTAGGGTCATTAGAACTGTTCAGGTTACAGAAGGCATTCTAATTCATTCTCCCTTTTCCATTTGCAGTATCTGTCCAAGGTATATGTACTGGACAAGTTCTCTTGCATGATTAATCTATCTGCATATGATATTTGAGACACCATCCCAAATGTCTTCATTTACTTGGTTTATCCTGTATTGAGAGAATGAACTCTTGAGTTATTATTTTTATAATGGTAATATATGTCTATAAGTCAGGAAAATTATACTTTTTAAACTATAAAGAATTAAAGTTGTGAATCAGTCAAATGGCTATAGAAAAGTACATTGGAAGTATGAGAAGGTTGTATCATGTAACAATAAGGAATTAGAAATGGTTAAAAATATTAATAGAGAAATGTATAGCTATAAAAGATTGTCATCCCTTGTAAGATAACTAATGGACAGACTGCCTTTGTAGTCCATTAGTGTCTATGTATGTCAGGGGAACATGATAAAGACCTATTCACATAATGGGTAGAATCTCTATGGTAGGTTTATTGAAGATGTGCATGGGAATTTCCATCAGACTGGTAATTGATTCTTTGATTTCCCCATCTCCACCAAGTTAGAGTTTCTTCCAGTTTAAACATATGCTTTATAAATGGCATGCATCTAGTAAATATGTGTGTATGTGTGCTGATTTCACTTAAAGAATTTTAAAATTCACTAAATCAGTTGCTATAGCTGCATGTATTATGCAGCTATTGTCAATTTCCTCTGTTGAGTTATTGCTTCAGAGACTAGCAAACCTGATATATATTTGGGTTTTCTTGACTCTACAACCTTTTTCTTTTTAAATTAAAAATTCTAATTAATTAATTAATTTGATTGTATTTGAAGTGTATTACTGAAGCTCCAGGGGTAACTAGGTGCTGAAGTGAATTGAGTGTTAGTTCTCAAGTTAGGAAGTCCTGAGTTTAAATCCAACCTCAGACACTTATTAGTTACCCTGAGTTTCTTAACCCTTATTTGCCTTAGTTCTTCATTTGTAAAATGGAAACACACTGGAGAAGGAAATGCAAGCTATCTCAGCATTTTTACCAAGAAAGCCCTATGGAAAAAGGCCATGGGGTCATGTAGAGCTGGACACTACTAAACAAACAACAGCAATAACATATTATTATTCAGGTAGTACCCTTTAGTAAAGCAACAACAATGAAAAATAAAGAAGATATTTATTTCAGAAAAATGAAGGGAACCTCCCCCCCACTTCTAATGTTTCTAACCCAGTGAATTCTCCCATTCTGGCTTTATTTCTAATTGAGAAAAGTAAACCTTTTCAGCTCTCAGTCTGTAATTTGTGTTCTTACCACTATCTTCTATAGCCTCTTTTCCTAAGACAGTCCTACCCCAACTAGGTACCAAAATTGTGTTATATTTCCTCTCTCCCACTCCCACGGGAAAACACTAGAGAGGGATGATAGATACAATTTAGAACAAATATTATGATAGCTCCTCAAATTTTCTGCATGACAGAGACAAAATAAAAAGCAATTCTTCACTTCTCCCACCTCTACCACCTTCACATCTATTTCCTTTGCAAACTTGGTACATACCTCAGCACTGGTGTTAGAAACAAAGTATAAACGTATTCTTACTGTTCCTTTCTCCCCAGTTCCCACTACCAGCTCTAAGGGTGTGAGCTTAATCTTTGTTGCTGTTCAGTCTCATTTTACTCTTTTCACCCTGTTTTGAAGTGGGGAGGCTAGACTTGAATAAAGATACTTGAATAATTTGCCATTTCCTTCTCCAGGTCATTTTACAGATGAGGATATTGAAGCAAATAGAGTTAAGTGACTTGCCCAGTCATACTGCTAGTTAGTACCTCATGCCAGATTTGAACTAGCAAAAAATATTCCAGGCACTTTGCCACTTAACTACTCATGAACTTTCTCTTGGACCCTGATTAATGAACTATTCTCATCATTGCTCTCTTTTCTTTAGAAATAATACTCTGACTCCAGAATTTCAAGAAACTTTTCTTGACTGAGATGAAGGTTAAGGGCAGTCTTATTTAGAGAAACTCCATTCATAGGTCTGCCACTAGCATGGTGGCAACGCTTGGAAATGCTTCCTCTTTCTGTCCCTTCTATCTTTTACTTTCTATTCTCAAATAGAGCCACTTTTGCTGCAGATAGCAGTCCAATAGTTGTTTGCCCATGTTCTATATTTGTCAAGTCCAAATCAGACTGAGCAAAGTATAAATTACTTGGGGAAGTAGAAATCCCTTTTCCATTGGCTATTTGGCTAATCCTGGTTGCCTTGAGGCTCAGGGAATTATAAATTTAGAGCTAGGAATCAACCCTCTCACATTTGCCAGTGAGGATCTACTTAGAAAGTTGATGGTTTTCAGTGGGTGAAGGGGAGGTGAAGGGGAAAGTAAAAACATGAATCATGTAACCATGGAAAATTTTTCTAAAAAATAAAATATTTAAAGAAAGAAAGAAAGTTGATGATTTTTACTGAGTCTTTAAGGGGTAAGCATGTTCCTTGGCGCATGGATTATGCCAACCTTCCTTGTTAACATTAGCAACATAGGCATGTTCCCCTAGCATTTATTGAGAAGATTCCATTGCTCCTGTCTTTGTTCTTATTAGGAAGACCATCAAAGATTGAACTTTCACTAGCTATAAAGAGTGTGACTTTAGGCCATATTTAGATTTCATAGAAACTGTTTTTCTGAAATGTGTATTCAGACCTATATGGAAATTGTGACAACTAGTTTTCATAGGTTTGATGCCAAATATAGCATACTGAAAACAATTTCTAATTTTTCAACTTATGTGTATAGTGAGGAATTTTTTATATCAAGGACCACACATCCATAGGAACAGTTAGTTGAAGACCATGTAAATGATCAAATCAATTTGTTTTTGTTTTTCACTTTAAAAGGAAAAAAAAATTCCATTTTTTAAAGTAAAGAGGACAAGAAAAATAATTGATCATGCCATAGTAAATAATAAGAGACCCCCCTCCACGTATAAAATTTTCAAAAAAGCATTTAATATAATGGTATGTTACTGAGCTAAAAATGCTTATAAGCCTCAAGATTTCAGAGAGACGGGGAAAGAACTATCAATCAGGATAAAATAAGACCAAAAAATGTCTGTCTTTTACTCTCTCTCTTTCACTACAACACTGTACAAAGGTTAATTGAATTTGTACCATCAGAATTTAGAAGGTTTGTCCTTTCTGTTTACAGTAGTATGGGAAAGTATAAAAGTTTAAAAAAGTATAAAAGTAAATAATTAAAGTAGCTAGCATTTTTTGTACCTCTTTTAAGGTCAGCAAAAATTCTTTACATATGATTTATTCCTTGGTCCTCTCAGTGACCCTCTTTGTAAGTACAGTTTTACAGATATGAAAACTATTCTAACCAGTATTACCGTCTAGTTAAGTGTCAGAAGTAGGATTTTAATTCATGTCTTCTTGGCTCCAACTTCAGCACTCAATCCATTATGTTACCTCGAAATTCACATAGGCTATCAGTTATGATCATAATAATGTATGTGTAAGAGAGAAGTCATTTGAGTCATTTGCTAGACCGTAAACTCCTAGAACCATCTTTATTGGCACATAGTACTGAATTAATCACTATTTCTTGAATGAGTAAAACAGTATTTAAGAAGGAACATAAAACTATTCAGGAAATGCATATAAATCTATATATAAATATGTGAGGAAGTAAAGACATAAACTGGAACAAAAAAGTAGAAAAAGAAAAAAGTACATATATGATATAATAATACAGCTTTTCATGGAATAAGCTATGGATTTAAGGGTTTCTAGTTTAAAGTCTATCTTTTGTTCATTTCACAGGTAAATTAAAATAAATTAGATCAACATACTGCATTGAATAATTCATATAGATAACATATGAGGTAATAACATTTTGTTGTTCGCTCATTTCCAACTCCACATTGTATACCATGAATTTGTCAATGGTGTTTTCTTGGCAAAGAAGCTAGAATAGTTTGCAGTTTACTTCTCTAGTGTGTCCCTTTTTTACAGATAAGGATCTGAGGTAAATAGGAGTTGAGTGACTTGTCCGGGGTCACACAGCTAGTAAGTGTCTGAGGCACAATTTTTAAATTCAGATCTTCTGGATTTTGGATGTAGTGATTGCTCTACTGCACCATCTAGGTGCTTTAAGAGATAATTTACTCTCTTCTAATTAATTCACATGAATACCAATATTATTTCTTAGGGAAATCCAGCCACATCTGTTTTATCCTTCCCTGTCCTTGTAAATTTGACTATATAGTCTGTCACTTTGTCTACTATAAAAAGGTTTTGTGCCTTTACACTGACATTATGCCTTATGAGTTTATGAAAATAAGACACTCTTGTGGCATACCAGGAAAAGCCCTGGCTTCTCCATCCAGAAGACATAATCTTGAGTCTTGGCTGTACAGAGAAGCTGCAGAGTTTAGTATTAGATTTTTGAGTCAGGAAAAGGGAAAGAAAAAAAGGGAATAAACATTTAGATAGCTCCAACTGTGTTTGCTAGGCATTGTGTGAAGTGATTTACAAATATTATTCCATTTTACCAGGATTCTAATCCTGCCTCAGATATATATTAGGTATAAGAACCTAGGCTAATTACTTAACCATTCTGGACCTCTGGAAATTGAAATAGTAAACTTAGTGGGCTTCAAATTCTTCTCCAACACAAAACTTTTGATCTCACCTATAAGATTCTGACCGTGGTCTAATAATTTATCTTTTGAAACTCAACTTTTTCATTTTAATAATGCAGGCAATATAGAAGCCTCACAAAATTATTGTGAAGATGAAAGGTCATGCATCTTTAAATAAGAAAGTATAGCCTATTCAATTGTGAAACCCCATTGTGTTATCTTTTGATCCAGTGATACTTTTACAAGGCATGTATATCCAAAATGTCTCAGGAGAGCTGGAGATATCTCCCATATATGCAAAAAATATTAAAGGGAATGCTTTTTAGTAGCAAAAATTATTATGAAAAAAGATACCTTTTGATAGTAACAGGCTAAAGAAATTATGACTATAATGGAAAATTATTGCCATTGAAGAAAATATGAATGTGGAAAATAAGGTAGATTTGAGATATGTGAAGTAATGCAGAATGAAATGAGCAGAACCTGAAGAACAACTTATACAAATGATTAAGATTGTTCTTAGTTAACAAGCATTTATTAAGTGTACCAAGAAATGTATTAAGCCCTTGGGATATAAAGATTGGCAAAACTATGACCCCCTACTTTAGGGATCATGTACTTTAATTTTTGACAATTTCATAAATTATTATTAATTATGAATGATAAAAGCTGACTTTTATATGGTATGTTCCAATTTTCACTTTACCTTCAGTCAGAACAATTTAAGTCTCAGAAACTAATATACCTGTTTTGGGACAATCATTGAAGGCACTGGAAATACAAAGTTTTAAACAAGCTCTATTTTGAATAAGTTTGCATTCTAATGGGTGAAGACAACAAGGACATATAAATATAAATATAGCCAAAATATAAGTTTGAGAAATATAAAAGAAACATAGTTGTTTAATATAAGAAACTCTTAAATTCATCAAAGTTTTGATCAGTGTGGTAACTAATTATTAGGAGTTAATTGACAATGAAGTATACTTCCTTTCTCTTCCTAGAAAGATAATAGAATGAGTCAACAGTATTGTCAGATGGGTAGATTTGTATTGTTTTTGTATTATGAAAGAGGATTTGATTGATGATGGTGATGGAGAAATGAAGAGTATCCTGAATTATTAGTGACATGAGAAAACATTTTTAAAAATTTATTTTTTGATTTACATATATATATTAATCAATTACATAGAAAAACATTTTAAGCTCTTATTTTTAAGTTTGCACCAAATACTTCCTCTTCAGCCCCCCAAGAGGGCAAAAAAAAATCTGATATAAATTTTATATTTGTAATAGTATAAAACATCTTTCTATATTAGTGCTTTTGTGAAAGAAAACTTAAAGAAAAGTTAAAAAATAAATTGAAATAAAATATATCTTGGTCTGCATTTAAACTTCATCAGTGTATTTCTAGGAATAATTAAGACATTCTGCTTACTTCACTTTGCATCAGTTTATGTAGGTCTTTGCAGGCCTTTCTTAAATTTCTTATAGCACAGTAGTGTTCTGTTATAATCATAAACCACAACTTGTTCATCAGTTTCCCAATTAATGGACATCTCCTCAGTTTCCAATTCTTTGCCCCAACAAAAAGAACTGCTACAAATATTTTTCTCCACTTTTAAAATCTCTTTAGTATACAGACCTAGTAGTGCTATTGCTAGGTCAGTGGGTATGCACAGTTGTTTTTTTTAAGTTCATTTATTAATTTTGAATGTTTTCCATAGTTACATGAATCCTTTCTTTCCCTCCCCTCCTCCCACCCCCCTTCCTGTAGCCAAAGAGCAATTCCACTGGGTTTTACATGTGTTATTTATCAAAACCTATTTCCATATTATTAATATTTGTACTAGGGTGATCATTTAGTCCCCAATCATATCCCCATCAAGCCATGTCATCAAGCAGTAGTTTATCTTCTGCATTTCTACTCTCATAATTTTTTCTCTAGATGTTGATAGCTTTCTTTCTCATAAGTTCCTCAGCATTGTCTAAGATCGTTGCATTGCTGCTAGTAGAAAAGTCTGTGGAGATCGTCTGTGTAAAATGTTCTCCTGGTTCTGCTCCTTTCACTCTGCATCAATTCCTGGAGATGATTCCAGTTCACATGGAATTCCTCCAGGTCATTATTCCTTTGAGCACAATAGTATTCCATCGCCAATAGATACCATACTTTGTTCAGCCATTCCCCAATTAAAGGGTATCCCCTTGTTTTCCAGTTTTTTGCCACCACAAAGAGTGTAGCTATAAATATTTTTGTACAAGTCTTTTCCCTTATAATCTCTTTGGGGTATAAACCCAGCAGTGGTATGGCCCGATCAAAGGGCAGGCAGTCTTTTAAAGCCCTTTGGGCATAGTTCCAAATTGTCTTCCAGAATGGTTGGATCAATTCACAACTCCACCAGCAGTGCATTAATATCCCAATTTTGCTACATCCCCTCCAACATTTATTACTTTCCTTTGTTGTCATATTAGCCAATCTACTAGTTATGAGGTGGTGTCTCAGAGATGTTTTGATTTGCATTTCTTTAATTATAAGAGATTTAGAACACTTTTTCATGTGCTTATCCATTTGATTTCTTTATCTGAAAATTTCCTATTCATGTCCCTTGCTCATCTATCATTTGGGGAATGGCTTGATATTTTTTTTGTACAATTGATTTAGCTTCTTATAAATTTGAGTAATTAGACCTTTTTCAGAGGTTTTTGTTAAAAGATTTTCCCCCAATTTGTTGCTTTCTTTCTAATTTTGTTTGTACAAAATCTTTTTAATTTAATGTAATCAAAATTACTCATTTTACATTTTGTAATATTCTCTATCTCTTGCTTGGTATTAAAATCTTTCTTTTTCCATAGATTTGACAAGTATACAATTCTGTGTTCACCTAATTGACTTATAGTTTCTTTCTTTATATTTAAGTCATTCACCCATTCTGAATTTTATCTTGGTGTAGGTGTTAGATGTTGATCTAAATCTAATCTCTCCCATACAGTTTTCCCAGCAGTTTTTGTTAAATAGTTGATTTTTGTCCCCAAAGCTAGGCTCTTTGGGTTTATCATACACTGTCTTGCTGAGGTCATTTACCTCAAGTCTATTCCACTCATCCACCCTTCCTGTCTCTTAGCCAGTACCATATTGATTTGATGACTACTGCTTAATAGTAAAGTTTAAGATCTGGTACTGCTAGGCCCCCATCCTTCACATTTGAACATAGTTCCAAATCACTCTCTAGAATGGTTGTATTAATTCACAGCTTCACCATCAGTGAATTTAGTATTCCAGTCTTGCCACATCCTTTCCAGCATTTATTATTTTCCTTTTCTGTCCTATTAGCCAATCTGATGGGTATGAGGTAGTTGTAAAACAACTTCACAGTTGTGTTAATTTGCATTTTTCTAATTGAGTCATTTAGAAAATTTTCTTTCATATGATTATCTATAACCTTGATTTCTTTATCTGAAAATTGACCTTTCATACCCTTTGACCATATTTCAGTTAGGGAATGATTCGTAGAACTATATCTTTGACTCAGCAGATTGCAGATGAAAGCATATGATTTTTGAATTTATATTTTGGGGTTTTGATTTATGGGATTACTCACAAAATGAACACTCTGGAAATATGTTTTGCATGATAATGCATGTATAACTCAGATCAAATTGCCTGCCAACATCAGGAGGGGGTAGAATAAAAGGGAGTGAGAGAGAAGTTCGATCATGTAACTTAGGAAATTTTGTGTGGTTATTTGTTATTACATGTAATTGGTAAGAAATACATATATATTAAAGTTCACCCAGTTCTCTCTATATTTGGGAAATAAGACTTTTTCAGAGACACTTGGTATAAAAATTGCATTAATTTTCTTTGTGGAAACCTTTTTTTGTTTAGTATAATCAAAGTTATCCATTTTATATCCTACAATGTTTTCTGATTTTTTTTTTATCATAAATTCTTCCCTTATCCATAGGTTTGGTAGGTAGACTATTCCATTATTCCTCCAATTTATTAGTGGTAGTACCCTTTATGTCTAAATAATGTATCCATCTTTTTTTTTTTTTTTAATTTTAAACCCATAACTTCTGTGTATTGACATATAAGTGGAAGATTGGTAAGGGTAGGCAATGGGGGTCAAGTGACTTGCCCAGGGTCACACAGCTGGGAAGTGTCTGGGGCCGGATTTGAACCTAGGACCTCCCGTCTCTAGGCCTGGCTCTCAATCCACTGAGCTACCCAGCTGCCCCCTAAATCATGTATCCATCTTTGACCCTATCTTATAGTACATTGATAAGGAGCCTTTAAAGCCTGCTTGCAGTGCAGCAGCCCCTCATTGGGCTGGTGAGCAGAGGGGTTGGGTGAATTGAGGAATGCCCTTAGCACAGGTGGAGAGGGGTAGGGAAGTAGCTAGAGCTTACCCCCTGTGCACTTCTATTGGGCTGCTGGGCAGAAGGTTGGGGTATTGTGAAAAAATGCCATCAGGCATCTTGGAGAGGGAGAAGGGAACAGCTCCACTCAAGTCCCTCAGCATTCCTCCTAAGGAACTGGGGGTGGGTGGTGGGTGGGAGGGGATGATGACTCTGTAGGCCCCTTTTGACACCTGTCATAGGTTCGCCATCATGAGTGTAGAGTGTGAGATGTTGGTCTATACCCTATCTCTGCCATACCTTTTTCTAGTTTTCCCAGAAATTTTTGTCAAATAGTGATTTCTTGACAGAAGTTTGGATATTTGGGTTTATCAAACACTAAATAATGATGGTCATTTGCTACTATGTATTGTTAATTAATATACCCTACTGATTCACCACTCCATTTCTTAGCCTGTAATAGATTGTTTTGATGAGTACAGTTTTGTAAATACAATTTGTTCCTCTGCCACCTTAATTCACTTACTACTTTTGATTTTGTAGCAATCCAGGTGTACATAAATTGTGATATTTTAAGAGTGCTCAAAAACTTAACTCTTATACTGCTAATGATTGCTCTCTGTAATCTTGAGTCAAATTGAATCCCTAGCCCTTCCCTAAGGCTACACCCCAGAAGACTGGTCAGTTATCTCAGTCTCCTTACTACAAACTTCAATGCTCAATTCACATAGGTATCAAATATCAGTAGATGCCTTAGGCCATATGGGCTCCAGATCCAGATCTTAGCTCTACCTTTTTTTTTTTTTTTTTTTTTTTAAGGTTCTGGCAGTTTGCATTTTATGATGATTACCTCATAATGTTAATGTATCAAGCCACTGGGTTCTCCCCTTCTCCCCATACTGTTGTAACCCCAATAAAGGTGACAAGAAGTCTGTTGGCAAGGGAGCTCTTGACCATTAGAGCTCTGAACCATCTAAGCTCTTGACTGCCAGAGCTTACTCACTGTCTTTCTACCTTATGCCAAAACTTTCTATGTCTGTGTGTCTTTATGCTCGCCTTATGTTCTCTTTCCACTAGTTTTTAACCCGCTACCCATTTTCACTCAGTCCTTGGTTGCCCTTTCTAAGTGTCCAACCCACTAGGAATTTTCGTGGAGCTGCTGGACAGCTTCAGATTTTTTGTTCCTCCAGATGAATTTTTTTTTCTAGTTCTGTAAAATTTGGGGACAATTTGATTGGCATGGCACTGAATAAACAGATAAATTTTGGTAGGGTTGTCGTTTTTATTCTATTGGCTCAACAAACCCATGAGCAATGAACATTTTTCTAATTTGGTTAGATGACTTTTTGTTGAAAGTTTTTTATAATTGTGCCCATATAATATATTCTTGTGTTTACCTTGGCAAGTAGACATCCACATATTTTATATTATCTACAGTTAATATAAACGGAATTTCTTTTTCTATAGCTTATTGTTGGGCTTTGTTGGTAGTATAAAGAAATGCTGATGATGTTGATTTATATCCTGCAGCTTTGTTGAAGTTATTAATTACTTTATCTAGTTTTTAAATTAATTTCTTTAGGACTCTCAAGTATATTATCTTATCTCTCAAGTATATTATCATATTATCTGCAAAGAGTGATAATTTTATTTCTTCATTGCCTATTCTAATTCCTTTGATTTTTTTTCTTTCTATATTTAACATTTCTAGTACAATATTAAATAGTAGTGGTGATAATGGGCATACTAGCTTTAACCATGATCTTATTCAGAAGGTATCTAGTACATCTTCATTACAGATAATGCTGGCTGATGTTTTCAGGTAAATACTATTTATCCTTTTAAGGAATATTCATTAATTCCTGTGTTCTCCTATGGGTTTAATAGGAATGTATCTTGTATTTTATTAATCTTTTTTTTGCATCTATAGAGATAATCATATGATTTCTGTTGGTTTTGTTACTGATGAAGTCAATTATGCCAGTGGTTCTCTTTAATATTGAGCCAGCCCTGTATTCCTGGAATAAATCTCACCTGCACATAGTATGTGATCTTCATGATATATTATTCTAATTTTCTTGCTAATATTTTATTTAAAATTTTGTATCAATGTTCATTAGAGAGATTGGTCTATTGTTTTCTTGCTCTGTTTTTGCTCTCCCTCCTTTAGGTCTGAACACCATATTTGTATTGTAAAAATAATTTGGTAGGATGCTGCCTTCAGATATTTTTTCAAATAGTTTGTATATTAAGAGGAACAACCACCTCCTCAAAAGAATCTTGAACTTGGCATTTATGTGGCAACTGGTATTTTATTTCATCCTCATCATAATGGGTACTCATGAGCCACTGCTGACAAGGGTTAGAGCCAAGTACAGTGAATGGGAGCATGCAGGCTCTCTTTTTCCCTACTTCCTAATGTGAATCAGTCCCTCTCCTCTTTAAACTTTGGCTGGTTACTAGAAAGTTATAATCTAGTCACAAGAGCAAGCCGATTGATAATTTACTGTGCTTCATTACCCCAACCATTCACATGAGTTTTAATCAATCAAAGCAAAAGCAACTTCACCTGTTAGTTAGACTCTTAAAGGACTAATCTATCATGTAGTCTTTGTCATGTCCTGCTGATGTATATATGAGGAAAAGGAGCTTAAGTTAGGAACATGAAACTCAACTCAGTTAAAAAAAAATTCCATTATATTGGCTTGTGAGAGAAGTCCACCATCTTGTCAGGACCTTTTCTTCTCATGTAATATTGGGATTAATTATTCTTTATTGGTAAAATTCATTTGTGAATCCAGGTGATTTTTTTGGTAGGAAATTCATTGATGCCTTGTTCAGTTTCTTTTTCTGAGATAGGATTGTTAATTCTTTTTCCTCTTATTAATCTAGGCAATTTATATTTTTGTAAAGATTCATGCACCTCACCTTCTGGCATATTTGTTTTTGTATAATTGGCAAAATGGTTCCTAATAATTGTATTGGCAATTTCTTCATCATTGGTGGTAAACTGTTTCATTTTTTTGATACCAGTAATTTGGATTTATTTTTCCTTTTTAAAAATCAATTTAACCAATTATTTATTTTGTTGTTTTTTAAATTTATTTTGTTGTTTTTTTTCTTTTCATAAAACCACCTTCTAGTTTTATTTATTATTTCAGTTTTTTCCTCCTTTTGATTTTACTAATATCACCTTTGATTTTTCAGGATTTCCAAATTCAGTGTTTAATTGGAGATTTTTAATTTGTTCTTTTTCTAGTTTTTTTTTTAGTTGCATGCTTAGTTCATTAATAAGTTCTTTATTTATTGATGTAAGCAATTAGAGATGTAAAATTCCCACTAAGTATTGCTTTGGCTGTATCTTATATATTTTATGTCATCTAATTGTTGCCATTTTCCATAATAAAATTATTGATTGTTTTTCTGATATGTTCTTTGACCCACTTATTCTTTAGGAGTAGATTATTGAGTTTCTAATTAATTCTTAATTTCTTTTTTAAGACACTTTTTTAAATGTCATTTTTATTTCATTATTATCTCTAAATAATTTGTTCAATATTTATATTTTTCTGCATTTGGTTGTAAGGTTTTTACAAGCCCTAAATACATGGTCAGTTTTTGAGTAAGTGCCATGCACTGCTGGGGAGGAAAAAGTATATTCTTTCCCATTCTTATTTAACTTTCTCCAGTGGTCTATCATATCTAACTTTTCTGAAATTCTATTTACCTCCTTAATTTATTTCTTGTTTTTTTTTTTTTTTTTTTTTTTTTTTTTTGTTTGTTTGTTTGTTTGTTTGATTCATCAAATTCTTAGAGGAAAGTTGAGGTCCCCCCCTCCTCCCACAAGTAGAGTTTACTATACCACTTGTTACTCATATGTGTAGTATTTTTTTTTAAAACCCTTAACTTCTGTATATTGGCTCCTAGGTGGAAGAGTGGTAAGGGTGGGCGATGGGGATCAAGTGACTTGCCCAGGGTCACACAGCTGGGCAGTGTCTGAGGGTGGATTTGAACCTAGGACCTCCCATCTCTAGGCCTGACTCTCAATCCACTGAGCTACCCAGCTGCCCCTCATATGTTTAGTATTGATATTACCTTTTAGCAAGATATAATTTCCTTCCTCATGTCTTTTAATTATATGTTTTACTTTAGCTTTAAGATCATGATTACTATCCCTGCTTTTTTTATTTCAATTGAATCATAATAAATTCTACAACAGCCCTTTACTTTTACTTTTACTCTGTGTGTGTCTCTGTGCTTCATATGTGTAAATAGCATATTGTAGGATTCTGTTTTTTTTTCTGTTTTTTGCTGTCTACTTTAATATTATGGGTGAGTTCATACTATTTACATTTATAGTTTTGATAATTAACTGTGTATTTCCTTTCCTCTGTTAATTCTTCTCTATCCTTTTACCATGTCCTGTTTTATGAGTCTTTTACTTCTGATCACCCTCTCCCCTACTCTTGTCTTCCCTTCTTTAGGTCCCCTACTTCTTTCTCTTTTCTCTGTCCCTTTTACTTCCTTTTAGGGCAATATAGATTTCTTTATTTAACTGAATGTGTACATTATTCCCTCTTTAAGTCAGATTTAATGAGAAGGAGGTTTAAGGTTTGCCCACTAACCTCCCATCTTTTCCTTATATGTAATAGTTCTTTTGAGCTTCTTTTTTTTTTTTTTTTTTTTTTTTTTTTTAAACCCTTACCTTCCGTCTTGGAGTCAATACAGTGTATTGGCTCCAAGGCAGAAGAGCGGTAAGGGTAGGCAATGGGGGTCAAGTGACTTGCCCAGGGTCACACAGCTGGGATGTGTCTGAGGCCAGATTTGAACCTAGGACCTCCCGTCTCTAGGCCTGGCTCTCAATCCACTGAGCTACCCAGCTGCCCCCTCTTTTGAGCTTCTTTTATGTGAGATAATTCATCCTATTTTATTTTTCCCTTCCCTCTTCTCCCAGTACAGTCTTCTTTATCCTCCCTTAATTTTTTTGATATCTTCTCATATCTATGAATATTCCTTTGAATTGTCAGTATTGATAAAGATTAAGTGAGTTATAAATATGATCTTATTACATAAGAATATACACAGCTTAAAATTTTAACCTTATTGAATTCTTATATTTTCTCTTCCTTATTTACCTTTGTTTCTTTTGAGATTTCTATTTAAATGTTAAATTTTCTATCAAGAGACTTTTAAGAATTTTTGAAAGTTCTCAATGTCAATAAATGTCTATTTTTTTCTCTCAAGTATTATGCTGAGTCTTGCTGGGTTGATGATTCTAGATTGTAATTCTAGTTCCTTTGCCTTCTGGAATATCATATTCTATTCCCTACTCTCTTTTAATTTGGAAGTTTCTATATGTTGTGTAATCTTGATTATGGCTCCATAATATTTGAATTATTTCTTTATCTCTGCTTGAAGTATTTTTTTCTTTAGTCCAGGAGCTGAGAATTTGACTATAACATTTATGGAATTTTTCCTTTCAGGATTTCCTTCAGGAGATGATCATTTTATTTTTTCAAGTTCTATCTCACCCTCTGAGAATCATAGGATGTCAGTGCAGTTTTTCTTAATAATTTATCTTAGTACTAAATCTAGGTTCTTTTTTTGCTCTTTGTTTTCAGGCAGTCTGGCAATTCCTAAATTATTTCTCCTTCATCTATTTTCCAGGACATTTGTTTTTCCAATGAAAAATTTTGTGTTTTCTTCAATTTTATCAATTTTTTCTTTTGTTTTATTATTTCTTGAAGCTTCATGGAATTATTATTTTCCACTTGTCAATTTTTAATTTTTAAGGTAGTAAAGTATCCCTATCTCCTTTTCCATTTGGTTAATTTTACTTTTGCTTTTTTCCCCCCTTTCTATTTTTTTCTGGGTTTGATACTTTTTAAAAGACTTTTTTCTTTAGTAACTTTTTGTACCTCCTTTTCCATTTGGCCAATTCTACTTTTCAAGATGTTGTTTTCCTTGGCAAATTTTCAAATATCTTTCCCCATTGTAAGGAATAAAATTTAGGTATTTATAGGTATATATTAAAATATGTGGCCACCAGGAATCAACAATTAGGTTGATTCCGTAATTAAATCAGACCCAAGTCAGCATCGGGTTGAAGAGTTTATTTACAATCAGGTATGTAAAAGTGGGAATAAAGAGAAAAAGGAGAGGCTAGTCCAGACCAAAGGCCTAGACTGAGGGAGAAGGTTAGAAGACTAAATAAATGAAGCTGTAAGCCACAGGGCACAACAGCCAGATAGGCAGAGTTTAGAATTGGCCCAGCTAGGCAAAGGAAGTCAGCCTAACTTACCCATGTGACAATATAGAGCATAATCTGTCTGTGGTCTCAGGAGATGCTTCTTCTTCCAGTTTGAGATGGCAACTGCCCCCACAGGAAGTTCACTCACTTAAAGAGATAGTGTCTTTCATCACTTCCTGTGGTCCACTTCTAATTCAAATGGACAAATGGCAGTCTCTACATTGATTTGGACTGCCCAAAGGGCAGTCCCTTATTCTTGATTTGTTACTTATTGCCACGTGTGGGTGACTCGTCTCCCCTCCCCACTAAGGGAGGTGGGAGTGACATCATTAGCATGTCTGGGTTGAGTAGATTTTTTGACTATTAATGGGATCGAGCTAATTCTATTTACACACCATTGTGTGTGTGTGTGTGTGTGTGTGTTATGAAACTATTAATTCTTCTTTCATGGTTTTCTTGTATTACTCTCATTTTCCTTCCAGTTTTTCTTCTAATTCTCTTATTTGGTTTTTAAAGTGATTTTCAAGCTCTTCTATTAGATCTTTTGGGGCCTCACACCATTTGGAATTTTCTTTGATGCTTCATATGTAGCTATTTTATCAATGCTATCCTCTTCTATGTTTGTATCTTGAATCTTCCTATATGCCCAGTAGCTATCTAGAGTCAGATTCTTTTTGTTGTTAATTTTTTCTGTATATTTTGTAATTTTTAAAAATTGTATGGTATAGTTGAGCCCTGTTTGGAAATTGGAGAGGGACTTGGCTCACATTTCTTGTCCTGAAGCTTGGGGTTTCCTTCTGATCTTTACTAGGCCCTGCAGTCTAGCTGCTGACTTACACCAGAAGGCTTTTCCTGCTGACAGGAACCTCCAATGCTGATATCCACTGGAAACTGTAATAGGTATAGGCTTTAAAAGTATAAAGGCAGATTTTTGCAAGTAGATTAGGGAAAGCCTTGACTAGAAGTCATGGACATTCTATATAGAATACAGGGGGTAGGAAGGAGAGAGCTAACTAAGCAACAGACATTGCTGTTTTGTGAGGGGTTTGGAGCAGAAGTGCAATCAGCAGTCCCTATTTGACCTGGGATCTTGGAGAGTAGTGAAGGTTGTAAAGGCTGAAGACATCATCCTGCAAGTCAACTCTGAGTAGGGAAGAGGCCTGTGTTCTGGTGGATAGTTTGCAGACATCTCTCCCTACCTGGTTACTTTTGGATCATTGGCTGTGGAGGAGTTGGTTCCTGGTATCCTGAAGACATTTCTGGTTCAGTTGTGAGAACCCAAATACAAGCCCTCTTACTCAGGTCCTTAGCCAGGTTGGCTAAGGAACTTATCCTTTTTGACTCCAATCCTGGGCAGTATAAAGTATAAAAGTATAAAGCCTATACCTAAGAGACCTCACTGTTGATTTGTAGTGAGATAGAGATTCAATGCTGATCAGTTCCAAGAGCAGAAACTGCTCTAGATAACTTCAGGGGTAGAACCTTACTGTTGGCTAGTGGCTCAGATTCAGGCCTCATTACTTAGGCGGCAGGGGCCTAGCAGTTCAGCCTACACTTGCTGTTGCCAGCTTGTACTTTGCTCCCCTCCCACCCTAGCAAGACAGACCTCAGTTGCTTGTCCTCCAGGCTGTTCTCATCTGGTGAAGCGGTTCTCTCCTCAAAATTTTTTCGTGAGATTTTTTTCATGGCTGTTAGGAGAGTAGGGCTAAGATGACTGGCTTCCTTACTCTGCCGTCTTGGCCTCAGAAATCTGTCAAAAACCTTTAAAAGAAAGGCAGGCTGGCACTAAATTTTGGAGGACTGTGAATGCTAGGCAGAAGATTTTTAACCTGACTTATGGGAAAATGTTTGCTAATTTAAAAAAAAAATTAGTGCTCAAGTTAAGTAAAGAAAGAGCACATTGCTTGCTCTTAACTTGATGTCTCCTGTTCACACAAGTTATATCAGAGGGTGGTGTGTTTGTCTGATTTTTCAATAAGGATTTTTGGAATATAGAACATGTGTAGAAAATTTGACATTGATAACGTTTATTTCTCTTTAAAATCATGTAGATTTTAAAACCTGAGGACTTTGTTGAATCTTTTCCTTACCGTAATATGATACAGATTAAATGGGGCCTTCAAGCCTTTATCAGTGGGTAGTGGGTAGTTAGAAGCTGCCTTTTTGAATTTATTATTATTTAAACAACAAGGATTTATTTAGCAGCCACTTTGTTTGAGAGTACAGTTGGACCTTGTTTTATATGAATAAAACTTTGCAAGTTGCTTTACAGAATTTAAAAATTGTGCATAAAAATAAATCCTATTATTTTTATGAAAATATGTAGGCACTTTATGACTTTTCTTAGACTTATCAGAGCTACCAACATTTAAGTAGCTCTTTGTCTCTGGGGTCATTATTAATAACTAAAAGTCCTCCACAGGAAGTTACCATCATATTTAAAAGATAGCAGTTTTTCGTCACTTCCTGCGTCCACCTCCAGTTTCACGTGGATGAATGGCAGCCTCAACCTGTTTTGGACTGTCCAGGGGGCAGTCACTTTTTTTTTTTTTTTTTTTTTTTTTTTTTTTGATTTGCCACTTACTCTCTCATGTGGGTCACACGCCTCCCCCTCCTCACTTAATTGTAAGTTGGGTGGGGTGACATTATTCCTGGTGGCTAAAGTCTAAAGAATGAAGGAGGATGAGTTAATTCCATTTACACAGCTTCTATACTCTTGAATCCTGCTATTGCTTTCAGAGATCTGAATGGTGGCTTCTAAGCATTTAGTGACTCCAAAATGTGTGTATCATGGGGTGGTCTCTTCACTTCCTTTGTGCTCTGAATTCTGCAAGTTTCTGACCCAGATTTGGTTTTGTTGTCTTTTTTCTGGTTGGGAGTTTCAGCAAACTGACTCAGCTATTGTTTGACTAGTAAGAGGGCTTGTTAGCTTCTTCTTCTTCTTCTTTTTTTTTTTAATCTAGGATGTTCATGCTCTGCTCTTGAAACAAGAATTATACAACTTTTATTTGTCTCTGGAACTTTTTCCTGGCTCAGTACACAATAAGACCAATGCACACAACCGTCACTCTCCACTCTTAATCTGTGACTTGGCACTGGGTGATGGGGGACAGATTTGCCAGTTGGCATCCATTCTTTTGCTCAGAGATCTCTTGGTATCTCTTTCTGATATCTTTCCTTTACCCTCTCTCACTTCCAGGGTGCTAGAATGCTTTTTGCCACAGCCCCTATAGCCTCTTGTCATCCCCTCTCCCTAATGTCTAAAGACTGTTAATTGTGTTCTGGGCTACCAAAATGTCTCATTATGACTTTCTTCTTGACTTTTCTGATCACAATTAGTGCATTCTCTAGATATTTGAGGAGGGCTTAGACATTACTGCTTCCTCTCTTTTTGTGTTCATAATTATCATCACTTAACCATTTTTAACCATTTCAAAAAAGAAATTTTTGATATCTGGCACTTTTTCTCACTTTTCTCTTGGTCCCCTCATGCTTTGTATACATCTTTGTATACACATTGGTGAATAACATATAAAAGCCACTTATTTGCTTAGAAATAGAAATGAATGCATCAAGGGGACAATCAAAAAGAGGAAAGAAATGTGTGAAGTGATTTCTCAAGCCAAAAATAAAGTTAAAAAAATTTCTTAAGCTCAACTAATATTTATGCCACTAGCTCAATTAGTGGTATGCCATTTTTATTACATATTAATTTTTATTATATTATTATATATTAAGATTTATATCCCTTGGAATTTGAGTTAAGATAATCTAAAAAAAAAACCCCAAAATTTTTTCTTTTATTCAGCTAATTGTATATACCCTGTTATAATCGCCATTTTGCCAAAACCCTAACAGACTGCCAATTCAACTCTCATTCCATTTGAGATACAGGTTATTCTGGACCAGCGAGTAAATTTCAATTCCATACCAAGCCAGACGAAGGAATTAATGATAACTGGTTGATTCTCTGAACAATTAAGCAAATGTAACCTATTGGGAGAAATGAAGTATGGTTTTGTAAGAGGAAATCATGAATGACTAATATATCAGAGGTCTTAGAGAGAAAATAAGCATATGGATAAGAGGGAAGCAGCAGCTGTAATCTATTTAGGAATTCAAAAAGCCTCTAATAATATTCTACTCCAAAGGCTGTTGAAAATTACTTGAGTCACCATGGGATTTCCTCTGCCCTTGTTCTCCATCCCCCCAACTATTCACAAAATAATAGTAGCTATCATCTATGTAGAACTTTGAGGTTTTTTTTCTTTAAGTAACTCCACATCTAAAATATCTCATTTGATCCTCACTACAATCCTAGGAGATAAGTGCTATTATTAATCAAAATTTACAGATGTAGAAACTAAAGGAGATAGAGGTTAATTGATTTGCCCAGGGTCACAGAGCCATTAAGTATCTGGGTTAAAGTTGAACTCGGTATTTCCCAAATTTAGATTCATTGTTTTATTCACTGTGCCATCTAGCTGCATTTTGGGGATAAAAAGACATTTCCCTATATTTAGTAGCATACACAGTAAGTTGGTTTGTTAGTACTATTTTGTATTTGGATGTAGTGGTACACCCCTATAAACCCAGCCATGGGAAGAGTTGAAGCTGGCACTTCTCTTGAGTTCAGGAGTTCTTACCTGCAGTGGTCTGTGCTCATCAGATACCTGTACTACATTTGGAATGAATTAGTTTAAAGAGCCCCTTGCTGTGGGCTGGAGGCTGGGAAAAGCACCAAGTTGCCTAAAGTGGCAGAGTAGCTCACATTGGAAGTGGAACAAGTCTTAAGTTCACATGCCAATCAGTGGTGAGATCTAGCTAGTGAATAGCTTCTGCGCTTCCAACCTGAGCAAGACAAGGAGACCCAGTTTTTTAAAAAAGGTTTGTAATTTCTCTTTTTTTTATGATTTAACAAAGTATCTGAAAAGGTTTGCTTTTATAGAAAAATATCCATGAATATGGGGGACATTGAGCACTTCAGAATATCAAAATGCTTTACAGATTAAGATAATTTTCAAGAACATCTTAGAGAAATATGTAGAGATCTAAAAATGGTGGGTGGTTTTTAGTGTGGGTAGGATACACTTAGAAACGGGATGAATTATCTACATGTTTTAAAAAATGATGGATCAATTATAACTTGCAAAGAGTACTTCAAAGCCACTGTATAACATGCATATGGTTGCCTTTTTGCAAGAGTATCAAGGTCCTCCGGGAAAAATAGAATCAATCTAGAGTAACAAGGAAGTTAATCAGTTTAAATGATTTTTTTTACTAGCTACCTCTCTCCTAAATTTTATTTCTTTTCCAATTTATTAATTTGCTGTTACTAAAGAAAATTTTCTGATGAAGCTAATTTCACCATTATAGTTTTTCTTATCACTGCTCAAAAATTCTCATCATATTTTTACTGATTTTATCTTTCCTCACACTATTCCAGATATTTTCATGTTTTCAATCCTTCAACCTTTCCTCTAACCTCCTATATTCACTCTCAAATAGCTTCTTATTTAACAGAATATTGAACCCAATATTATGGGAGTTCTTTCAACTCTGCTGTCTTTCTAAAAACTTCTTACAATAACTACTTACTTTCTCCTCTCCCCTCTACTTTGAAAAGAAAAAAATACCTTTTTCAATATGCCTAATAGTTTTCTGTGTACTCTTAATTCCCTTACCTGCTTCAGGCCTTTTTTCCCAGAAAAATCATTTCCTTCCTCAAATACATCTTAAATTTTTCTTTCTTCTTGGCATATGGATAAACTGAGATATTCCCAATTTGGAAAACCTTTTCTGTTGATATATCTAATATCTTATTTATCTCTTTTCTTTTATTTCCAAATTAAAAATTTTTTTGGAAAATAGTCCTTACTTCATATTATCCTTTTACTTTCTTGTTTTCTGGTTTCTTCTCATTTGTCACTAATCAACAAATAGTGGCTTTTTTTCCCTGCTTTCATCATCCTTGTCCTTTGTTAAGCATTTGCCATTTGATCTTACTATTCTGTTTATTTTCTTGCATAAACTTAGAGATACTACATTCTTCTCATTCTCTATTAATCACTCTAATCTCTCTTCAATTGACTGCTCATAGGCTCCTTGTCCTCTTCTCAGCACATTAAGATGGGTATTGATAAGAGTTCTGACCTTCACTTTCTTTTCTCTTTATATTTCATCCTTTAGCAACCTTATTTATTCCTCATATTTACATCTATGCAATTGGCCAGCACATGTGTGTATGTGTGTAAAATATTTTATATCTGATGAAATACAACACTTGACTTTATCTGGCTATCTCCCTTGAACACCCTAAGTTCAGCATGTTTCAAAATGAAGCCTAGTCCCATTTCCTTGTCACTTCACAAATTTTGTCAGTAAAAGTTTTGTTCACACAATTTCTAGACCTTAGAATTATTTATTTTTCCCTCTCCTCACTTTAAATATCCAGTGAGTTATCAGGTCCTATCTGTTTTACTTCTTTAAGATTTCTGACTTCTATCTCTTACAACTTATTTTTAGTTTGTACCTATGTAAGGTCAGATGGATGGTTGCACTTAGATTTTAGCATGACTTCTTTGTAATTCCCTGGATCTAAGTCAAATTAATCTGAGGACCAATTGAAATGCTTTATTCTACCCCTTCTACAAACAGCCCATGGAAGACATAGTATGAGTAATAACCATAGCATTAGAAATATAGCTAGGATTGTCAATGACAATTAAAGACTTTTTAATAGACACCCCTGTGGTGGGGTGCACGAATGCCTCCCCTTCCTTCTTCTCCCTCTACCAAAGGATTGCTCTATAAGTTCTATGAACAATTATTAAGCACTTTGAAAATGGACAGACATGCCCCCCCACACACCAGCCTCCTTCCTAGATATACAGAGGCAAATGCATGTTAGTCAAATTTCTCCTTTAGAAACTCAAAAAAATACAATAGTATTCCGTTCTTGTGTCCTTAAGAATCACCTTAGTCTTATTTTAGCTTTGCAGTCATTCAGATCGCCAAAAGACAAAAAAAGTTGGCCATTTGTGTTAAAAGTTCCAGAAATTTAGAAAACTCCTTTTCCTTCTTAATTTCAAGAGAAAAATTTGATGAATGCATGCTGCCATCATGAAGGCTTAAAATTATCTTGGGCCTTTCCCAGTTTGGTGCTTAACTCTTCTAGCTGCTACCTCATAACCATTTTATTTATAAACAGTGGTAAATGCTAACCATTTTATTTATAAACAGTGGTGTCATAAGTATCTATGGCCTTAATATTACTTCAGTGGAGATGTTCACCTTTTTCTAAAACTAAAAAAAATTTAGTGCCTGCTAAGTGCCCATATAAGACTTATATAAGAAGTAGTACTGATGGAATTTACATTTTTCACATCTCTCTCCTTCCTAAGATGACAGGTTTGGATTTGCCTCCTTACATGTTTTATATTCCTTTGTGTATGGTGTGGTAGCCAATAAACTTTTTTGATAATTTGGTTATCAGTAAACTTAGAGGTGATCATTGTTCCTAGTTCTAAAAGCCTGTACTGTCTATCTCGATGCTTTTGTTTCTTGTCAGTCTCCTTGGAAAAGGAAATTACAAGCTCACACCCTAGATTGACCATTTACTCTTATTGAAGAGATGGTGATTAGTAAATTATTGTTTCTGGAGCTTTGAGGATAGGTAAATCCCCGATGCAAATGTAACTAGTCTTGCTGAGTTTGCAACAGGATAATAATATAAACTCTTAAGATTATATTAGGGGGCAGCTGGGTGGCTCAGTGGATTGAGAGCCAGGCCTAGAGACAGGAGGTCCTAGGTTCAAATCCGGCCTCAGACACTTCCCAGCTGTGTGACCCTGGGCAAGTCACTTGACCCCCATTGCCTACCCTTACCAATCTTCCACCTATAAGTCAATACAAAGAAGTAAAGGGTTTAAAATTTAAAAAAAAAAAAAAAAGATTATATTAATGGGTTCTGCCTGATGAGATCATGGTTAGAATGATAGTAAATCATAATAAGGAATCTTACTTTTGAGATCCAAAGTGAATATTTAAAGGGCATGTTTGGGTTGATATGACCTAGCAACTGAAAGAATGGGTTAGCTTGATATCAGAAAAATCTATTCAGATGAGATCATGTCAGTCAGATTGTTAATTCCTAGGGAGTGATTTTACTTGGCTGACTCTTGAGTATTGGAAGGGGCTTATAGGAAGTCAGTGGAACCCCAAGATTAGTGAAAGAGAAGGTAGTTTGAGGCTTCAGTTTTCTAGGGGAGAATCATTGATGTAAGGTGTTGTAGCTAGTTTTTGTGGTGTGTTTGTGAGACTATCTTAAATACATGTCCAAAATTGGCAGCATCAATTCCTAGTGGCTGTTAAAGATGAGTGGTACTTTAGAGCCCTGAGTAGTCCTGGTTTAATTTGCTAACAACTAGTCTGGGATAATTTTTCTGTCCTACCCCCCAGTGTTGCTGCAGTGTGCATAGTACAAATGCAACCCAGATGAGTTCCCTGTGTTCTCCCATTTTTAGTTCTGCCTGAGTAGCTGTTATCCTTAGCTTTCATGCTTACAATTTAAAAAAAATATAGAAGTGTAACACATTCCCCATTCAAATCTGCCATTTTCAGGAAAATTCCTGGAAATTAAGAAATAATAATTAAAATAAATCCGATAAAATAATTTAATATATTTCTCTTATACACAATTATTGTAGCCACACTTGGAATATTTGGAAAACTTTGGACTGCTACATATTAAGAACTGAACAATGCAGATTTCTGCATGACCTAGAACAGGGGGGTTTGTTATGTCCATCTTTAGAAGTCTTGAAACAAACCTAAGAACCCCATTTCAGATTAATATTTTTAAATGCATAAATAAACACATACAGAATAACAAAGGAAATCAATTGCATTTTAATATATTTGTCAACTTTTATGGAAAAAAAAGTTCACCAATTTCAGGCTGAAAACCTCTCAGCATGACACCTAAAATGACCAAGCAGATTGGGACAGCTTTCAAATAATGTTAGACTAGTCTCATAATTTTATTAATTTTTTAAAATAACCCATACCTCTTCTGTCTTAGAACCAATACAAATACTATGTATTGGTTACAAGGCAGAAGAGTGGTAAGGGCTAGGCAATGGGGGTTAAGTGACTTGCCCAGGGACACACAGCCAAGATGTGTTTGAGGTCAGATTTGAACCCAGGACCTCCTGTCTTTTGACCTGGTTCTCAATCCACTGAGCCACCTACCTGCCCCCCTAATTTTACTTCTGAGAAATACCTTAAGGTAGGTATCTAATCTCTTTATGTTTTATATAAAAATTGGAAGTTAGCATGATACAGTTTTTTCCTCTTTGATCAAATTTAGTAATTTAGTACTAAAATATGCAGAAAGCCTGAATTTCCATGCTAGATACCTTTGAAAGTCATATCCAATGTATATATAATTTTCAGAGAAAAAGACTGGCCCCTCTTTATTTCTTGTTGGCTCAGATAATGCCAGTAATACTGTTTTACCCTGAAGGTATAAATTCTTAGGTTTTGGACTTGATGTCAGGAAGATCAAGATTCAAACCCTGTGTCAGATACTAATTAGCTATGTATGTGTTCCCCCTGACAAATTACTTTACCTCTTTGCCTTTGAGTTTTCTCATCTGTACATTGAATTCTAAAGTCTCATATAGTTTAAAATCTGTGATTTCATCCTCAGTTTACATCACATTGTAATAGGAAAACCTAAATTAGGAACTCTAGGTCTTGTGACCAGTAATCAATATTTATTGAGCATGAAATAGCACTATTCACAGTAGAGATAACAAGGATATAAAATCCTGAATATGGACCAAATAAATACAAATATAATAATAAGATTATTGGATTCTGTAACTTAGAATAATGCTTTGTAGAGAACAATGGACAGAGGTAATAGGTGATTATTTTTTGTAGTTTTCTGTTTTTAGACATTATTTCCCCGGATTGTAAGATTTATTTTTCTTTTCTTTTCTTTTCCTTTCTTTTCCTTTCCTTTCCTTTCCTTTCCTTTCCTTTCCTTTCCTTTCACTTTAATTTCCCTACCATGATATCTGGCACATGCTGTTATTCAGTCATGTTCAACTCTTCATACCACTCTGGGGTTTTCTTGGCAAAGATGCTATAGTGGTTTGCCATTTCCTCCTCTAGTGGATTTAGGCAAACAGAGGTTGTGACTTGCCTAGGGTTGCATAGCTAGTAAGTGCCTCAGGCAAGACTTGAACTCAGGTCTTCTTGACTCTGGGCCTAGCATTTAGCATTTAATGAGCCACTAAATACTTCTTACCTGGCACATACTGGACACTTAATAGCTTGTTGGTTATCTGATTAATTGATAGTCTAAGTTCCATCTCTTCTATTTATAAGTTACTTGTTCATAGGTAAAATACTTTTTAATTTTTTTTTTTTTGTTTCAAATACGTTCCTCATCCAAACTTAACTCTCTTTCACAGAATTAAAGTGAAGATTAAATGTAACCATGTATATCAATGGCTTTATGAAATCTTAAATGCAATTTAACAATTCTAATCTCTTTGTTTAACTCTGAATGTCAAATGTGATGAAAATTATTAATAATGTTTTTAAAACTGTTACAATTAAAATTTTTAAAATCCACTAAAATTTTTCTGCCTATACCACAAATAGTGCCATAATTTGATTCCCCATTCTATAAAGTAATAATTTATTTTATTCTAAACTTATTTTGCCCAATTTTCAAAGGGCAATTTTTCTTTGTTTTAGTAGGTGCTCACTTCTGATATTATTAATACCGTTATTCCTTTAAATGGGGAAACTTTTTAAAGAGGGGGCCAAAGGAAAGGAAATGTTCATCTTGTCAGTTTGTTTCTAAGGCAACTCTTTCGAAGTTTCACTGTATTGTATCCTACTCATTGTATTTGTCAGATTAGGAATAATGTTGTGCTGCCAGATAGAACATTTCAGGGGGCCTCATCTGGCCCGCAGGCTGTAGTTTGCCCATCACTGTTATAAACCATTCAATTCTTATCTTGAGTAGTACATGTCATTAGTGTTTCAATTCACTCTATTCTGTATTCATTTGCTTCTATGATTTTCATAAGATACAGATCTGACCACCTCTTTTTGGTAGATTACAATGATTTTTCTCTCCTTTGAATTAAAAATTCTTCATGGCCTGACCCCTTCAGTTTCCCTATAGATAGAAACAATAGAATGGCTCTATTCCATTTTATTTTCAACCTAACCATACTTACCTACTTATTATCACACAACAGTACAAGTTTCCTTCAGAACTTGGTTCAAATGCAACCTTCTACATGTAGGTTTTCCTGTCCCCTCCTCCAGCTGCTAGACCCTCTTCTAATAATGTACATATCCTATATATATACCTATTTTTGTTCATTTTGTCTTCTCCATTAGTATGTAGGTTCCTTGAATGGCAGAGAATCTACTTTGCTTTGTCCTTATATCTATAATGGTTAATTGGTCATACAGATTTCATATTTTGTAGTATGTTAATAGCATTCACTTCCTTTCTGACCCTCTCTATTGCCATTTTTCATGACTCATAACTAATGTTTATGTTAAAATATTTTTATTGTTTTCCTGGACTTGGCATACCAATGGATTTGAACATTTTTGTTTTAACAGAAAAGAGGATTATATAAAAATTGTGAATATTTAAAAAATTTAAGTTATCCTATAAATAATATTGTAAACTTTATTTCTTGTCTTCTTCAGAGTTCCCTTCTATGGTTGTCAGAATTGTTCCAGTGACCATTTTTTCTTCCTTTTGTTATTACCATTACTAGCCCTTTTGTTGCCTAACATTTTCTATTTATTATATGAATTCAAGGCACAACTATAAAACCTTTAACTAGGTTTTAGAATAGACATTTACTTTCCATTCCAAGTAGTCACGTTGAGTAGGTGGCATGCAATTAGCAGGGTTACCTACTTTATCCCAAGAATATTATTATTTATCAAATGTATTTAGAAGACCACTTTTTGAATTGCTTTTAAAACTTTTATTATATTTTTTCTGATACCCATAAACTAGAATATAGTTTCTCTAAAATGTTATTCCTTCATCCTTTGAATATAATTTTGGTTTTATGAAAATGTTTTATTGCAATGCTTAACTAATAAATCAGATGATAAATGTAGATTATCTTGTTTTTAAAATGCCATTCCTTGAGGTGTAATTTACTCATTGATCTTAATTCAGCTTCTCAAAAAAATAGAATTTTTATGTTAGCCCTCTTTTGTTGACCTTGTGGGATGAATTCTGCAAGCATAATTCTTACTAGTGTCAAATAAACAAATATTGTCACTTCCATATGACTCTAACACCCTAGATAAATGTCCTCCCCCATAACACAGATTTAAGCAAAACAGACCAACACATTGGCCATGTGTGACAACATATGTCTCATTGCATTTTTCCTTGAAATCTTACTGAATGAAGCAGGGAGGAGTTAAATATTTAATTACATGTTTTTACTCCTGCTGCCAACAGCAATATTCTATGTATCTTTGAGCCTCAAATGACTCCTATAAAATATGGATGTTGAGAATCATAAAAATTTTAGAATTGAAATGATCATTAGTTTCAACCTTTTAATTTTGAAAAATCAAAGACCCAGAGAATTTGAAATGATTCTACCAATGCAACAATTGAATAATGAATTGATTTATTAGTGCTCTGATCGGTTTTAAATTAGACCTGACTTTTGTCAAGCCTTTATCCTGCAAGTTCTAAGTCGGCCAAAAATTAGTTAAAGTAAATGTGTTAAATTGCATGAAAAATGGTTCTTAAATCCTTCTTGATTAGAGAAATGCACATCAGAACAACTCTGTGGTACCATCTCACACCTAGCATATTGTTCAATATGACAGTAAAGGAAAATAATAAATGGTGGAGGGGATGTGGCAAAATTGGGACACTAATACACTGCTGGCGGAGTTGTGAATTGATCTAACCATTCTGGAAGACAATTTAGAACTATGCCTAAAGGGCTTTAAAAGACTGCTTGCCTTTTGATCCAGTCATACCACTGCTGGGTTTATACCTCAAAGAGATAATACAAAATGTTTGTACAAAATTATTCATAGCCACACTCTTTGTGGTGACAAAAAAAAAATTGGAAAATGAGGAGAAGTCCCTTGATTGAGAAATGACTGAACAAATTGTGGTAAATGATGGTGATGGAATACTATTGTGCTCTTAAGGAATAATGAACTGGAGTATTTCTATATGACCTGGAAGAACCTCCAGGAATTGATGCAGAGTGAAATCAGAACCAAGAGAACATTGTACATAGAAAGTGAAACATTGTGGAATGATCGAATGTAATGAACTTTGCTACTAGTAGCAATGCAATGATCCGAGACAATTCTGAGGGACTTATGAGAAAGATAGCTATCCATATCAAGAGAAAGAACTATGGGAGTAGAAACACAGAAGAAAAACGTATGACTTATCACTTGTTTAAATGGGTGCATGATTTGGGGTCCTGGTTTTAAAAGATTGCTCTATTGCAAAAATGAATAATATGGAAATAGGTATCAAGTGATAATATTTGTATAACCCAGTAGAATTGCTCATTGACTCCAGGAGCGGAGGGAAAGAAAATGAATCTTGTAAATATGGAAAAATATTTTTTAAATCAATTAATTAAAAAGAGGGAAAAGAAGAAAGTAAATGTGTTTAGGTCTTCAGCAGTTAACAAAAGGACCTAAGCAGACCCAATTGAACAGATTTTATAAGAAGTCAGCTCTTAGATTTGATAGACATAACCCTCCTCTGCCTTATGGAAACAGGATCCATTCATCTGGGCATTATGTGGTGACTTGTTACCTTAGGTCATCCACTCATTTGGAAATCTATCTCTTAGCAGTCCTGTTTGTGCACTTAGATGACAAGGAAACTTTGTTAATATCCAAAGATAGTTTTTGGAGGCAATCAGATTTTCAAGACAATTACTACCTTTTAAGAAGAAACTAACCTAATTTTTCTTGGGCAGGGTCCTACCTAATACATACCCCCTTGACAGTGATTTTGGTAAATGATGTTGTATCTACTATACTTACTATAAATTAGTTGTATAGTAGTACCCTGTTCATATTGACCACTTCAAGGGTATGATGTAATTTAATTTACCCACCTTTGATATTTATGGTATAAAGTGTTTTCAGTTCTGTGCTAATAGTGAACAAATTCTGGGAAATTTTACTAAGTTGGAAAGTCTTTGATGATTTTCATGGACTATTTAAAACTGAATTAATACTTATTAAGTAGCAGAAGTTAGGTTTAGATTAGATTTTAGATTTTATATTTAAATTTTAGGTTTTAGATTTTAAATTAGATTAGAATTTTGGTTTCCTAATTCCCTTCTAGTAGACCTTATCCTATATTGTCACTTTTACAAAAAACAACTTTGAAATATTTATATAGTGCTTTATACTTAAGTGCCTCCATAGCCATTATTATATAAGATATTATAACAGCCTTTTGAGTAAGGAGAATAACTGGGCTTGGGCATTTTAATAGATGGGGATGTAAGTTTTAAAATTAATATTCAATGCCTCCAAAGTGTGATATTTATAAGGATTTTGTTAAAAGCCCAGGGAAAGAGTTCCAACTCACCCTTACCAAGCTCGCCTCCTCTCCAAAAAGCCTTGTCCCCACGCCCACCACAACCATATCAAAAACAGCCCACGAAACCCACAACCAATAGGAAAAGGCTTAAGGAATTATGGGTATGGGAAACTGAGTTTGGGTAATGTAGTTTAAAGGGGTACAAGGTCTTTTCAACTTTACAGGGAAACTGAGTCCTAGAGAAGGGCAATTATTCATACAAGTATCAAATTTAATGCCAGAACCCGGCCCATTCTTCTTTCTATGTTATTCTATGTGTAGCTTTTGTTTTAAAATAAAATCTCAAGTCATTAACATTTCTACAGTTTTGAATATGTTTTATTTTTTATAATTTGTTGCTTTTTACTACTTGAAGATGTAGCTTTTATAAAATGAATTTCTTTTACTAACAGTATTTTTGCTTTTCTTTTGTAGTAGTCTGGCAGAATCTTGGATTTGATATATGGAAGACTTTGAATACTGCCTCAGCACTAGATATGTGACTATGAGGAGGTCCCTTTACCTACCTGGGCCCTAGCATTTTCATCTCTAAAATGGGGATTATAGTAATAATAGCATTTTCTACTTTGAGTGTTGTTTTGAGGAAAGCTCCTTCCAAACATAAATGTTATCAAAATGTAAGTTGTAGTGATGATATGATTAAAAAGAATTCTGATATTAGATATACCTCCTTTTGTAAGAACATGTAAATCTATGACCAATTTATTTTCTATAGTGCTTTCTTGTCCCTTCCATGATAATTCAGCAAGATAAATATTTTGATGTGTTCTCTCCAATGGCTTTATCATTCTTAATTTTTATAATTGATGTACTAACATTTAGTCTTATCTCTTTTAATATTTTCATTAGATATTTACGTGAACTATCATTAAAAAGTGTGATTCTTTCTTCCCATATATTTTATTATCAATTAACAAATCCTCTAAGATTGTTCCATGCATAGAACCATCATCTTTATCTTTTGATATTAAAATAAGCTGCCTCAAGTAATGTTTCCTGGGAAGAAAACGAATTCTGATTCTGCTCATTTAAAAACTGTTTGTCACTATTTGATTTTTGTTATTTAACATAGACTTTGCTGGGTGATGCCTTTCATGGTGTGAGGAGGGAATGAAATGCTTAAGTAACAGGAAAGAAATTCTATTAAAAAAAAAGAAAAAGTTAAAAAAATAAAGTGGATTTCTATATAGGACACACATATACACACAGAGATACACACACTGTTCTTTTAATACTTTGATCAAGTCTCCTATTTTTCACTTTTACCTTTTATATAGAAAAAACCAATGGAAGGTTACTGTCCTGGGGAATCTTTTATCATAGCATTTAATAATATAGAAAAAATCCTTTTGGATAAGAAAATGTAGAAGGGACTGCTTTCACGTTTTTAGGTTAAAGCTGGAAAATATTTCTAACAATTTCTCTCATTTTACAAATAATGAAAGGAAGGGTAAGAAATAACTAAATGACACATTCAGAACCATGTAATTGGTTAAATAAAAGATGGTATCTCAAACTCTTAACTCCAAAACTCCCAGTTCTTTTTGTGCTACATAACATTACCTCTCAGATCACAGGTTATTTTTTTTTATTCTACATCTTGTAGAATTTTTATATGCTTGTAAGACTGGTTTTGCATATATGGATATTTTTGTCATCTTGCTATTTTTTTCTAGATGCATTTTTCATTTGCAGATTGTATTCCTCTATCTTCCTTTAAATTGATGCCTCAAATACTTTTCACATGTGTGAAGTTCAACATAATATTCTAGGGATAAATATATAAAATTTATTTTATACGTAAATGGGAAAATTTTTAAATATACTTTTAAATGTTCTGTACCTAATTGCAATAGTTCTCATATTGTAGCTCTTGTTCTGTTAGGGGTTTGGTGATTTCCCCATAACATGGAATCTACTTTCTGAAGAAACCAGTTTTTCCCAAAATTGCCCTAAGTTGCTTCCTTGTTTTAGGTGCACTTAATTTTTGGATGTCTGTAATTTTTTTCTGAGAGATGTAATGTGAACCTTTTACTAACACAGATCCCAAATATTTTATTTTGGAAGATAGGACTGTACTTTTGATTTGGAGATTTTGCGTCTTGTTTTTGCTTGCAATCTTCCTGACATGCTTCAGCAGTGGGCAATGCTAATAGCAAGTCATCAACAAAACTTACCAATCTGCTATTCTTAAATTCATTTTTTGTTAGGTCTTCAGTCAAAATTTGGGAGAGCAACATAGGACTTTTCACATATCCTTGTGGCAGAAGATACCAAGTGTTATATGACCTTTTCCAAGTGAATGCAAACATTTTCTCGGAATCTTTGTATGAGGATTTAAAAGGATGCAGAATATAGGTCGATTATTGTAAAATACTTTGCATTTCTCAGGATAGAGGAAATTATAGTGGAAGAACTCGTCCCTATGGGATATCTTTTAATTACATGATTATTAGTTACTCTTAAATCTTGGACAAATCTGTAAACTAGCTTTCCATTTTCGTCTAATTTTTGGCTACCTGATTAGCAATATTGCTGTTTTATATTCTGATTTTCAAGGGATGATTATCTTTTTCTTATTCAATGAGTCTATCACTGGGGTAATTTCTTCTATAGCTTCTTTTGCCAATGGATATTGCTGTATTCATGGAGCTGTACCACCTCTGGTTGTAATTTGGACAGGGACTCTGATTTTAGTAAGCCTTCATCAGTGGAAGATGTGCCCCACAGAGCTTCTGGTATGTTTGCAGGAATTGTGTAAATTTAAGTCTTTTCTATATCTTGACTAAACAAAATTAATACTGGGAACAGATTCAGTTATTCTTCAGGCAACTCTAATGAAATATCACCATCAGAGGTACACACTATTATTGCTCTTAACTTGTATAATAAATATCTACCTAGCAGATTCATAGGGGAGTTTGGTATTATTAAAAATGTGTGCTCAACAGATAAAGGTCCCACTGAAACCATTCTAGGTGGCAGCTTATTAACTTCAAAAGGAGTCCCTGGAATTCCTACAACTTTCATTGATCCTGTGTAATTACACTGTGAATCTGGTGAATTAATTAAAAGTGATCTAGATGTCCCAGTATCCAACAAACAGTCATATATAGCATTGCCAGTTTTCTAGGTAACATGAAGTTCTGTACTATTAGGGGGAGAATGAATATGGATTATCGGTGTTAATATTTCTGGGTCAGGAAATTTAAATTCTTCTCCATCTCACCTAGTAAACCTTCATAATGATACAACATGGGCCCCTTTCTGGGATCCTTCTCTTTGAGTGTTTGCATTCTGAGTTTGGTTAGCGTAACATGGATGTTCACCAGCTCTTATATAATTTAGTAATTGATTTGCTTCGTTTTGGCTATTCCTCCTAACATGTTATCCACCAATGTACCCATTTCTAGAATTTGCTCGGTTATTGTAATTGTTACTTCTGAAATTATTATTGTTGACATTGTATGTAAAACTATTTCTAAAGTAGCCCTCATTTTGTCTAAATACTTGATTCCAACATCTGCAGTTAAGCATCAAATGCACTTTCTTAGCGTGGAGATAGCATGTTGGGCTTTGATTGTTAAATTGTCTTTGTTGTTTATATTCCCTTAGAGTAGCCAACCCAACTGTTATCTCTCCTTTTACCACCTTATTTAATTTTTATTTCCCTTTTCAAGTCTTTTACTATTTTGGTGTTTCCCTCACCTCTTTTTTCTCTATCTGCATTGAAAATGTACATTGCTACATGTCTAAGCTCATCAATCTCCACATTGTGCCAGTCAGGACAATTTAGTTTAAAGTAGTCTTTTTATTTCTGTGCAGCAATTTTTGACAAATTGTCTATGGAGGTGACATACATCCCTTTTCTTTGTAATGTCCAGGTCAATATACCATTCTCCTAGTTCTATTAAACTATCCATATAAGTAGACGTAGTTTCTCCAATCTCTTGCCTCACTTTCTCAAATTTCTTCTAAATTCCTGGCCTGTCAGAGCATTACCTCATCATTTTGATAATTGTCTGACTTGCTTTCAATAATTTTTGGTACTCTGACTTCATGTTCATATTCTAGTGTTGGTCCAACGCAGGCCAATATGCGATTGCCCAATTCTGGTTAGTTTCCCTAATTACTTCTCCCTTTTTGTTAGCAACTCATCCACAAAAAACTCGAAATCCAAGTATGTGGGATTAACTTTTTATTTTTTCAATTTTTTTCATCATGGTAATAGGTTCCTTCTCAAAAGAAGGGATACCTCGTTTGAACCCATCCATATCTGCCTGCGTAAAAGCCTTATGGTGTCTAATATTGATTTAACACATGTTCTGAAGTAAGTGTTGGCATGTCATGGAATGGGAAGAAAGTATTATCCTTATTATTGTTTTGATTTTTCCTTGCAGTGGTGTTATTATTGGATTTTAGAAGCAGTGGAATCAATTTTTTTTCTTTTTTTGGCTTAACATCAAGCAAATCTTGGTCTGCATTTACTGGTATTATCTCAGAAAAAGGGAAAATCCATTATCATTGTCCATATTCTTGCCATTTATAAATTGCTCTATTATTTTATTTTGTCTCATAATAATGTTCTCTAGATATGTCAGTCTTGTTTCAGTTTGATTATCTCTCATTTGGTATTTCTTTCTGACCATTTTTTTTTGAGTCAGAAGAGATCATATTTGGTCCTTTATCATTAATCCCAGTAGTATTACTAACCCCCCTATTGGTATCACTTTCAAAGAATCACAACACCCTTTCCAATTTAGGAAAACATATTTAAGAGTTTCCTGAACACAACAAAAAGAGGAAAAGATCTGGGCATTATTTTTAAAGAAAAATTTTATATCAGCATTTCTAAAGTATCAATAAAGTATACTCTCATATCCAAAGTATTAAATGCCACTTTCAAAATAAAATATACAGAACTCCAAGAAGAAGATATTTACAATTTAACTCATTGTCATCAGACTTTAAAGGGGGAAAAGCTATAATACCAAAAACCAAATCTCAGTTTAAAAAAAATTTCTAACCAAATCTATTGTATAATCCAGCCAGATTTTCTCTAAAAACCAAAGACAACGCTGCAAGAGTTTGTGAGAGACAGTAAGTAGTATTTAAAATCAAAATTTTCAATCCAAGAATATTTCCCCCTAGCTTGAATAAAGATTATATGTAATAATAAAAGGATTAATATTTAAATATTTAAAAAAGAATTCAAGTGATCTTATAGCAGTACCTTAAATTGAAAATACATAAAATTTAATAAAACAGTGATTGCTTAAATTTATTTGATGGACATCATTGATGTATTGATTTAAGTGCCGTATCCTCTTGAGATGTAAACAAATTAGTATTGTATTGGTTAATTTCTCTTTGGAAAATTGGCTATAGGTTGCTTTAGAACATAAATCAATTGCTATTATACCTAGAATAAAGAAACGAAAAATATTTATATATTTTTTAGATGATATGCTGTGCTTTACAAAATGGAGTGAAATGTAGACTTTTGGGAATGATACCTCATAAAACCTGACTTCTTTAGTTGAAAAATATGTTTAAAGATTCTCAAATTTGTTGGTATAGGTACTGCCATCATCAGTGTATATTGTGATTAACCTTATAGTTTGCCTGGGATTTTTCTGTGACCTAACAATTCAAAGGACTTTAGACTGCTGTGTAAAAAAAAAAAAAAGATAAACAATGAAATTCTTCCCAAACTTAAAAATCATTTATATAGCAATGGTTGTATAAAACAAATGATAAAAATACTAAATGATTATCTAAGAGACAACATAAACGCTAAAAGAAATTTTGTGGAATGCTATTAAAGAATTTCTCTGAAGTAAATTTATAGTGTCTAAATTTTTCATATTTAGAGGAGAAAAATATGCATTGAAAATTTAGTTAAATTGAAATGCCATTTAGTTAAAGAATAAGTTAAATAATTTTATTCCATTTAATGAAATTTTTAGGACAGCAATTAATGAAAAGATGACAATAAGGAAATAATCACGAGAGAGAGAGAGAGAGAGAGAGAGAGAGAGAGAGAGTGTGTGTGTGTGTGTGTGTGTGTGTGTGTGTGTGTGTGTGTGGTGTCTCCTTAATGGTTGTGACACACACACACACACACAAAAAGGATTAAAAAACGAATAGGAATAGAAGGATTTTCTTCCTTCAGCATGATTTTAAAATCATCTATTACAAATGAATATTTCTAAAAACATTAAAGGATTTATTCTTCCTTCCCTTATTCTATTATTTTCAAAATTCTGTCCGTAGCAATGACCATTTAAAAATAAGATTAAAAGAAAACAAAAATTAAAAGAAAACATACAGCAGATCTCTCATAGGATTCCCTGGGCATGTTTATAGATAGAATAATACAGTGTAGCGGGGGATATATTGACAATTCATGAGACCAGAAATTGTATAAAGATTGAGGATTGCACCAGAAGACAAAGGAAAGCCATGAGATTTCAGCACTGGTTTTTGAAACAAATCAAAATTCTTCTCAATCTTCCAGCAAGGAAACTGAATCCAAATGATATATTTTTTCAGTACTACATTAGGAACCAGAACTCAGATGGCCCAATTGAAAAAGATGTTCTTTTCAGTATACATAGTATCTTTTGTTTATGAACTCATTTTACAAATTTTGTATTTTGATATTTTCTTAAGCTGTTCTTATGGGTGTTTGTTATGTTCTTCAGTCTCTTCCTCTACCTATATAATTTGTACTCCTCCAAGAAATCCATATTCAGAAAACAATTACTAAAGCTAAACATTTTGTCAGTTGCTGTAGTAAATGCTAAGGAATATAAATGGTGTAGCTAAAACATGATCCCTCAAACCCTCCATTTGGATTCAGAATATACTAAAGAAATATGACACATATACAAACAACAATAATACCTGTGTGGTAAACATGATTAAATTAGTTGGGCAAAGTTTAAGGAAGGAAAGGTCACTGCTGATTTTGAGGATCAGGGAAAGATACATAAAGGAGATAGCATTTAATTCGGGCATTAGAGTTGATGGAGAATTAGATTGCAGGTTAGAGAGTTAGAAGGAAGTAAGTGTAATTCATTGGTGAGGAGTAATAATTAAAAACTTTTGGTGTGGGAAAAAGTATATGTGTGTAAAACATTGTGTGTATCAATTCCATTGTATTCTATGAAGAAGGTAGTAAGAAATAAACTTGAGGAAATAAACAGATCATAAAGGACTTTCAAAACGAAGCTTAGGAATTTGAAGTTATTCAGTAGGCAAAACCTAGCTGTTACTCCAGAAAAGTTTTTGACTGATTTAACCATTTTTTCAAAATATAGTTAAACACTTAATATTCCTAAGTTTTGTGCTGCATTCAAAGAATGATACAGACATTGCTAATTCTTCGTCCTTAAGAAACTTTAAAATATAATATACTATGAAATAAAATACCATTAGGGGAAAATCATGTACCTTAGGAGGAGTTGTTTTTGGTTTTCTTTTTTGGTGGGGAGGGGTTGGGCAGGGAATACCATTTCTGTATGAAAAGAACAAGAAAGCTTTTTGAAGTTACCACATAGCCAGTTGGTGTGAGCTATTGTATTTCTGCCTATACTGGTAGGTAGCTGGATAGATGAGACATTTTAGAAATTCTTAGTCATAGTTTTTAGAACTGAAAGGAATCTTCCATAAAGCCATCTGGCCCAATTCTCTGTTTAGAGATAAGAAAACTAAATACCCAGAGAGGTTAAATTAGATGCCCAAGATTCTATAGGTACTGAGTGACAGCTAAATTTAAGTCCAAGACTGGCTTCTTAATCTCCTGCTTTTTTCATTCTATCATATTGTTTCTTCTTCTGAAAGGGAGTCAAGTCAAACCGGTAAGGATTTATCAAGCGTCTCCTATGTGCCAGATATTGTGATGAATACTAGGGGCTATAAAAAAGTAGATGTGGAGGGTAAAAAATTGCTTTTCTTCAAAGAAGATAAAAATCTATTGGGGAAGAAAACTATGTTCAAACAAGATATATATAGGAAAGATTGAAGGCAATTTTAGAGAGAGGGCATTATCATTAAGGAGATCAGTAAAGTTTTATCCTAGAAGGTAGGAATTTAGCAGAAGCTAGGGAAGCCAAGAGAGATAGAGATGAGTAGGGAGAGAATTCCAGATTTGGGAGACAGCCAATGAAAATGCCTAGTGAAGAGATAGAGTAATTTATGTGATGAAATCACAGGAGGGCTAGTATCACTGGGTATACAAAGGAGAGTAATTTGAAAGAGGGCTAGAAAGATGGGTTCAAATTGCATATGAGGCATTGAATGGTGCCTAAACAGTTTCAGTTCCTCCATTAAAGATTTTTTGAAAATATTTGTGTTTTAGAGGGAACATAATCAGATTTATATAAAATGGAAAAATAGCAGTGGCCCAAAGGATAAATTGCAGAGGGAAGAGATTTGAGCCAAGAGTATTGTCTAATAAATTATTGGAAAAGTCTAGGTAAAGTGCTATTGCCAATTGAACTCCAGTGTTGACAGTGGAATTAGAAATGACCTGGTATAGCAACTGATTAAATATAGTTTTGGGAGGTGTGATAATAGGATTCAAAAGTGATATAAACTTTTACCAAGAATAAATGGGGAAATGATGTGCACAAATAGGTAAGTCTGGAAGGAGGAGGAGGAGAGTTCTTTTCAAAAATGTATGGAATTCAGTTATATTAATGGTGAAAAGTATACCAGGATATTCTGGTGGAAAAAGTCTAGTATGTGATTGAGAATGTGACTTTAAAGTCCTGAGATATATTTGAGCTGGATAATAGCTAATAATCTTGGAAGTTATAAATTTGAAAATATGAAGAATATTTTAATAGAAAAACAACAAAAGAAGACTGAATAGGACGCTTTGGAAAGTATCTGCAGACCAGGTTCAGCAGGAGGAAGAGTAGCTTTTATGGGATTGTGTTTATATTTTGTGACACTTAATTGTTTTCAAACAGAGTCCTAGTATTTTATTCTCTCTCTCTAGTCCAGTTTCCAAGCGGCTAGGTGGCACAATAGATAAAGTAATTAGGCCTAGTGCCAGGAAGACTTATCTCTATGATTTTATATCTGGCTTCAGACACTGTGTGGCCTTGAGGCAAATTACTTAAATTTGTTTATCCCAACTCAGTTTCCTCATCTGTAAAATGAGCTGGATAAGGAAATAGAAAACTACTCTTAAAATTTTATAAGAAAACACCAAATGAGGTCAGGAAGAGTCAGTCACCACTGGAATGACAACAATAATGAATGTAATGGAATCTTACTGTACAGTAAGAAATTACTACTGTGAGGATCATATATTTTTAACTGGAAAGGATCTCATAGCCATCTAATCCAACTACATCATTCTACAGTTAAAGAAACTGAGAATACAGAGAATTTTAGGAAGATTGGAAAAGACTGATTAAAAAGAAAAGAAAAGAAGTACAACTAAGAAAACACTGACTACAACAATAAAAATTTTAAAAAGTCATTGAAACTTAAGTTTTTTAGAAAGGGAGAAATACTAAAATCTTCAAGAAGAGATGAGGAAACAGTCCTTTTCTCTCATAGAGGTATAGGGATGACTTGAATATTGTGTACATTGTCAGACAAGGTTTCTGTGTTTTGCTTAATTCTTTATCTTTGTCACAAGGGAGGAGAGAAGGGCTCATTTTGGGAAATGATGGGAAATGACTGATATAAAGACAAAATCCTTAAAAAATGTTTGGGCTACTTTTTGACTTTGGAAGAATTGTGGTGCTTTGGATTGTTGACTTATCATTGGAAACTTTTGCTTAAGGTAGCAGAACACTGAATTAGCAGAGGAGGACTGGTATCAGTGGTGTGTGTTGGTATATAAGCTACCACATTGCCAAGCTGATGAGCTATCATATTTCTGGCTATATCTGGTAGATAGCTGGGTGGCTGAGGCAGTAAGGAGTAGGTTATTATTGAACACTGATGAAATATGTTTAAACTGAAAATGATTGGGAACATAAATGAGGTCATTAAATTATATTATGCTCTAGGATACATTGGTTTAAATAGTGATAGTGCATCCAAGTTCATATTTTGTGATAAATGAAGACAATTTGAGTATGTGAATTTATAAGTTCTATCTGAGATAATATGCCATTTATAAAATAATAGGGCAATAGGCCTTTTTTAAATATGAAGAGGATTTATTTGGCTCAAGTGATACTGGAAAGGAAGTCAAATTGATATTTAATTTTTTCTTTGTGCTAATAAGATTTAAAGTTTTATCAGAAGTATTTCATTGTTTTAATGTACTATCCCTTTGTCTTTTTTTAAACAGATTCACCTTTGAGATTAATTTCATGAAAAGAAATATCTTTGAAGAAACCACACTTCTCTTGGAACTCTGTCGTCTCATTAAAAAACTGCTCCAACAATGATTACATCAGAGTTGCCAGTGTTACAGTGAGTATTGTAGTTTTCTTAATTTGAATGAAATAAATATTATTTCAAGGTATTGCCAACTTTTTGAAAATATATTTTTATTGAATAAAATTGATGGTAGAGTAATGGATAGTATAGTTGGTTCTAGTAAGAAAGACCTAAGCTTGAATCCTGCCTCGGACATTTTAAGGTTTTTAAAATAATTATTTTCATTTATTTCATTAAATATTTCCCAGTTACATATTTTTAAAAAGTTAATTATTAAAAAAAATTTTGTCATCCAAATTTTCTCTTTCCCTCCCACTTCTCCCTCTCCCTTGATAAGATAAATATTTTTATTTCATTTATACATGTGAAGTCATATAAAATATTTCCATATTAGTCATGTTGCAAAAGAAAACATGAAATAAATTAATAAAACAAATTAAAGTATACTTTAATTTGCTTTAGACTTCAATTCTCTGGAGGTGGATAGCATTTTCATCATGGGTCTTTTTGAGTTCACCTTGATCATTGTCTTGATCAGAGCTACTAATTCTTCCACAGTTAAGAATCCTTAATATTGGTTCTGTTCACTGTATTTTACATGAGTTTAATATAAGTCTTCCCTAGTTTTTCTGAAACTCATCTTTTTTTATAGGACACAATATTTCATCATATTCATATACCACAACTTTTTTAGCGTTTTCCCAATTGATGTTGCCTCTGACACCACATAAGTATATTAACATGTCACTTGATTTCTTTGAGGCTCACTCAGTTGTATTGTCTGTACAGTAAGAATAATATTTTTAGTTCCTACTTAACAGATTTGTTTTAAGGGTCAAATAAAACTGGTTGTAAGGTATATTAAAAACTTTAAAGCACCACAACATAAATGATCTGTTTTTAGTATTTGAATTGTCAGTTTAAAGGAACTTTGCATAATAATGTTACCTTTTCTCAATTTATATTTAAATTTTATGTTCTAAAATTTCTTTCCTACATTTTATTTTATTTTATTTTATTTCATTATTTTTTATTTTTTAGAAACATTTTCCATGGTTACATGATTCATGTTCTTACTTTCCCCTTTAGCCCCTCAAGCCTCCTCCCTCCCCCACCCCCCATAGCCGATGTGCATTTCCACTGGTTTTAACATGTGTCATCCATCAAGACCTATTTCCATATTATTGATAGTGGCATTGGTGTGGTCGTTTCGAGTCTACGTCCCCCATAATGTCTGTATCAACCCATGTGTTCAAGCAGTTCTTTTTCCTCTGTGTTTCTACTACTGCAGTTCTTCCTCTGAATGTGGGTAGCGTTCTTTTCCATAAATCCCTTAGATTTGTCCTGGGTGATTGTATTACTGCTAGTACAGAAGTCCATTACATTCGATTTTATTTCCTATATTTTAGTTAAAATGTACAAATAGCTATTAGAAGACCTGGAACTATTTTCTCTGTAATGTCCAAAGAATAAATTTCTTGAGAGTGTATCCCTAGATGAAGCAGTTATTCATAAATTTGTTAAACATATGGGCATTTTTTTTACACTGCCCAAAGCTTAAGGGCAGATTTTAAAGTCATTGTATGATAATAGCAAACGTAGCTAAAAAACCTTTATTTCTTGATGTGATAATGATTAGAATCTGAAGAATTTGTGAGTATTTGAGTCGGTTTCAGAAAACAGTTATTTTGTAGAATGGAAAATTCTCAACTCATTAAATATTAAGTGCCTACTATGGGCAGGGTCTCTACACTCAGGTTTACATTCTTTTTAGTAGTATGACACATATTATATTTACTGTGGTGTGCTGAGAAGACTAAATTACAGAGAGTGGAAGATTATGAGCATTAACCCATCATAAAATAGAAGCAATGGAGGATAAAAGCAATTTAAAGAATGAATGCTCAGGAAGAGACCCAACTAAGCAAAGTTAACCCCAAGGCCATTTAAGAATGAAAGAGGAATGAGAACAACAAATCAGAAGGAAAATGGAAAAGGTATGCAAAGATTTTTAATAATAAACTATATGAATGTTAGGGATAGAGTGATTTCAGGGAGTAGATAAAAGAAGGGAATTTTGATACAAGCCATGGAAGAGGATTCTGGGAAGGAGGAAAGAATTGTGGGAATGTGACTGTTTTGAACTGCCTCTACTTCTGGGATTTCATCTGTCCTTGAAGGAAGGTTTGACTCTCTGCCTTGCTTTTTCATCAAGCTGAAAGGAGGTTTTGCTCTGAGAGATTCTCCCTAGATAGTCATAATTTCGTGGAGAGGTTATTTGACTCCTAGGTGGAGGATCTGCTTTAGAGAAAACTGCTATCCTGAGGATAGAGATCATCTGCCAGAGACCATCTCCAGAAATCCTCTTTGGCCAAGGTAATCCAGAGATTTTCATTCAAACCCAGGCTTTTTCTTTTCCATTTTTTGTTAATCTCTAGGGGATAGATACTTAGTGCAAATAACAATGAGTTTTTTTTAGGTCATATCAGGGAACTGTAGGCAGGGCCCAGAGAAGAAACAGAAGGCTCTCCTTTTGTAGGAGACATAGAAGTTTGGGTGGAGTTTAGTTTCTAAGAGTGTTAGAATCTTACCTACCAGTTTTCCTTACTCCCTTTATAAAATAAATTGTGTTTTTACAAGCCATGGGGTTTGTACTTTACTGACCCTTGGGAGTTCCTAGGTGGATTGTATCATCTCGCATCCTTCTAGGACAGTTCCCTATTACAAAACTCTTTGCTGTACCATCAAAGATAATGGAACCAGCAATTGAGACTTTTCCCACTTTGGGTTAAATGGCCAGTGGAGATCTGTTAATGAATAGTATCAGGAGTAGTGGTAATAATCTCTTAATAACTACCAAAATGGTAGCCCAGGGGCAAACTTTGCTGCTTGTTGTTTATAGTTAGTAAACACACTGATGTGATATGGTTTAGTTTACATCTAGAGTTTAGGACAAAACCATACATTTCCTTTTAAAAAATTCAAGTTGTCCTATAACTTTGGATATGATTAGGATACACATGCTATAGAAAAGAGTATAATTCAGTTTGAAAAGCTATGTCAGGATATTTTTACTGAAGCTGTGTACTATTTCTTTGGTTAATAAAAAGTTATGGCATTTTGGCTAAAGCAGCGATTACCAAAGTGGGCGCCACCGCCCCCCTGATGGGTGTTGCAGGGATCCAGCGGAGTGGTGATGGCCACAGGTGCATTTGGGAGTGGTGAATTACTGTAAGGGGGAGGTGATAGTATGTCAGAGGGGGCGCTAAGTAATATTTTTTCTAGAAAGGGGGCAGTTGGCCAAAAAAGTTTGGGAACCACTGGGCTAGAGGGAAAAAAAAAGTTAGAAATTAAGTATAATGACCTACATTTTTTCATTACTAATTTAGATGCTTATTTCACTCTGGTCATGTGCTGTCACTACTTTTTCTCCTCCATAATTTATGCATTCCCATATTATGCTTCCTTATGGTACTGTTATGAAAAACCCCAATCATATGTAGGCTACAGGTAATAATGTTTTAAAATGAAATTTTAAAACCTAGATGGCTATTTTATTTTCATAATCATTTCATTTCAAGGTAGGTAGTATAATGCAAGGTGGCTAACAGAAACTTTTTGCTTCTGTAATTTCTAAGGGTCACAAAAAGTCAGTTAAACATCTTAGAATCTTCAGAAAGTCAGTTAGCACTTAAAGCTATAAATAGAGGTGAAGGTCCAACGGACTGGGCTTTTGCCTTCTGGCTGTCGCTGTGGCTGGAGGCTTTTGCTTTGGCTTAACCTGTTGGCTTTGGCCTAATTGCTTCAGCCTTGGCCTGTGCTTATTTTGTCTTGGGAAATTTGGACCTATCTCATTTCTCTGGACCCCTCCCTGATCTCCCATCTCTATCCTTCCCCTTCCCTGAATTTCCTTTGGGTCCTGGGTGGAGGGAGGGCTTGGTGATTAGACATTGTGGGTTTAGTTTCTATAGGCTATTAGAGTATCCTCAAATAAGTTACCCCTAGTTTTAATGATTTGATAGAGATTTTACTAAAATGGCAGTCAGATCTTCCTGACTGAGAGAGCCGGACTCTCTCTGTCTAAATCTCTCCCCAAACCATCCCCCACCCTCACCCCTCTCCCTAGCAGCAATTAGAAAACCCCTCCGCCCTCTCCCCTTCTGACCGACCCTGGTATTAATAAATCCTCTTTGTTACCTATTCAAACCCTTTGGTGAATCATTGTGTCAAAAATTAAGACAAGGGCTCAAGAGGAAGGAATAATTTTTCTTCATTTCTTGAGAGAACTGGGGGCATCCATCTTGGCAGGAAGTACCTTCTCAAGGACTTCCTTCAGCCATTAGTTTGACTGGCAGGGAGGGGCCCTATCAACTCCTCCCTCTAGAGACTTTGAAACTAAAGAGAGAAACTCTCCAGGCAAACCTAAACATTTCTTACTGGCCCTAGTTTCTTCCCTGTATCCTTTGTCTCAAGTCTCTAGGAATAGACCTGTTTGAGCTGCTCTCTCCTACTTACCCCATTTCCCTTATCTCCAATATCCCCTTTATCCTTCCTCACACCCAAATTGCCTTCCTTTGACCCATCAGATTACCTTATTTATCTTTTTTTTTTTTTTTGATAACAGTAGATTGTTTAGGTGGTCCCTGTGCTTTTATTTTTGATTCCTTACTTGTATAATTTTGCAATACCTTTTAAGTCAGTGTTCTCCTTTAAAATGTTTTATAGTAGTAATTTTTTATTTATTCTAGTTGACCACTGACCTAACACAGTCTCTTGTACAAAATAGGAATTTAACAAATGGTTTGTTGAATTCAGTTAGTTCTTCAGTAGACATTGTAGGAAGTACATGTGAAATATAAAACATAGGCTTTGCTTTTCAGATGCTTATAGTTTAGTTTAGATAAAATAGAGATACATGCATATTAATGTCCAAGGTGGTGTGTGATATAGTGGCAAATGAAATGTTAAAGTCAATAGATACTATCAAAATACTAGGAGCTGAATGTGTTAGAGAAAGCCTGAGAGAATATAAGCATTGTGTTGTTTATAGAGAAGATTTAAAGTAGAAGAAGGTTATTCACAACATTCCAACAAAGATGGAGAGTGATTATTATATGTTAAAGGATTAACTAGGAGATTGTCCTTCAGTACTGTAGGGCATTTAGCAGGGTGGAGTTTAGAGAAAAGGAATACTTAGCCACAATCAAAACTGAAGTTTTATCACAAACCCACTAAATTGGCATCCTAACATTATTACTTATAATCAGTCTTTCCTTGTCTACCAGCTCCTTCCCTACTGTATACAAATATTCCTGTATCTCCCCCATACTTGAAAAGTCTTCATTTCATTCTTCTATTCCCAATAATTATCATCCTTTATCTTTTCTGTCCCTTGTGGCTAAACACTTTGAAAAAGAAAGCTTGTAATAAGGGCCTCTACTTTCTCTTATATCCTTATAGTCCAACTTCTGACTTTATCATTCCACTAAATCTCTCCAAAATTATGAATAATATTGTAATTGTCAAATTCAGTGCTATTTCTAAATCCCTGTTCTTGACCTCTCTCCTGTCTTTAAAGTTCAGAAAGAAGCTCATTTTTTATTATCCTCCTTTCCTTGATATTCTCTTTTGTTTTTTGGATTTTACTCTCTTGTCCTCCTTTTTCTTCCTTTCAGACTACTCCTTAGTCTTTATTAGATCCTGATCCAGGTCATAATCTCTGTAGGTGTCCTCCCCTTCCCTCTTCTCTTTTCTCTCTCTCTCTCTCTCTCTCTCTCTCTCTCTCTCTCTCTCTCTCTCTCTCTCTCTCTCTCTCTCTCTC
>NC_058132.1:330670236-330877754 GCF_016433145.1 Gracilinanus agilis
TCTCTCTCTCTCTCTCTCTCTCTCTCTCTCTCTCTCTCTCTCTCTCTCTCTCTCTCTCTCTCTCTCTCTCTCTCTCTCTCTTTCTCTCTCTCTCTTTCCCTCTCCTTTTTTTCTTCTCTTCTTCTCCCCTCTCCTCTTTTCCTTCTCTTCTTTTCCTCCCCTCTCTCCCTTTTCTCTTCCTTATTTCTGGCAAGGGCAACTTCATCCTCCCTTTTCCTCAGGCTCACAACCTAGTGTCATCTCGAATTCCTCACTATCTCTTATCTCCTATATCCAAACTGTTGCCAAGGTTTATCTGTTTTGCCGTTACAAAATTCTTCCAGAATACTCTCTTTACTGCTCTGATACTGCCACCTTTCCTAGTGTAGTCACAGTCCCTCATCACCTCAAACCTAGACTGTTGCACTAAACTGCTAGTTGGTCTGCATACCTAATGCCTTCTCACTATTCCATCTTCTATTCACTCACTAAAGTAATTTTCTTAAAGTGTATATCCAACAACATCATCCCCCTGTGTCTGCCTCTCTCCCCATGAATTCTTTGTTATTCAAAGCCCTTCATAATTTCTCTCTCTTATTCCTTTGCCTTTACATTCTTATGACTTATTCTTTGTTCCAGTGACACTGACCTCCAGATTGTTCCATAAACAAGACATTCCACCTCTCAGGTCCTGTCACTTTCTCTGGACGTCCCCTTTGCCTAGAATAGCTACCCTTCTTCATATGCCCTCTGGCTTCCTTAGACTCAAGTCCTTAATGAAATCCTATTTTGTACAATAAGCTTTTCCCAATCCCTCTTAACTCTAGTGCCTTAGTTTCACATTTATTTTGCATACCAACTGTTTGTACATTTTTTTTTTTTGTTGCTTCCCAATGAGATTTTTTACTCTTTAAGGGCAATGACTATCTTTTGCTCCTTTTTGTATCACAGAATTTAGTACTTAGAGATAATAAGTACTTAATAAATTTTTATTGTCTGAATAGTCAAGAAAAATTTTATTCAGTGATAATTTATTAAGTGATAGGTGGGTGATAACATGCAAATAGCTATGTATATACATGAAATATATTCTGTAAATTGAAGGTTATCTCCGAGAATGGTATCTTTTAAAGTATGGGATCTGAATTTGGCTTTAAGAGAAGCTAAAGAAGTCTTGAGGAGAGAACATTCCTGTTATGAGGTACTGTGAGTGAAATAGAATGGAAGTAATAGATGGAGACTTCTGGATGAGGAACAAAGATGCTCCATGTCTCTGGATTGTGAAAGACATGGAAAGGAAATAAAGTATAAACGAATGAAAAGATAAGAAGAGTGCAGGTTGTGTCAACAGCTTTCAGTGTCAAATTAAGCATTTTATATTTGATCCTAGAGATAATAGTGAACCACTGGATTGAGTCAAGATGTGCCATGATGACTTTAGGAAAACCCCTTTGACCTATCTTCCTAATGGATGGATTTGAGTAGGGAGATTTGAGATAGGGAACTAACCTATAGGCAGTGTGTGAAGGAAAATATCTCCGTCCCAAGGTTGATGTCAGAGTAGTGTGTTATAAGCTGACATCTCCTGGTGTCAGTGTGGCTTAAGTGTCATTGTGGGTGAACTAGTGGAATGTCACCATGGAAGGGCAGACGGAATGACATTTGAAATCGAGTAGCTAAACTCTTAAACTCAGGCAGGAAGCATGACTGCTTTCTTTACTTCCACTTTTGAATAGACTGGCAAGAGGGCTGTGCTATTGGCTCTCTGAGCTGTCCAGGCTCAGCTAATCTTGGCCTTTGATCTATGATGAGCTGAGCTACTGAAGTAGCAGGACCTTATCTTAACCAGCCAAATGAAGAATCAATTCTAGTTAGGCTGAAATCTCTGAATCATTCTATCTTTCTCTCTTTACTAACTTTGCTTATAACTTTGGTGCTGAGCTTTCAGACCACCTTTTATTTGTTACAACAGTAATCTCGGAAGGAAGTAATTAGGGTTGTCACCAGAGTGGTATGAGTTAAGAGAAATATGAGACATGTCTTGAAGTTAGAATTCAGAGATTGGCTATGTGAGATAAGTATGAGTGAAGATTTGAGGTGACACTAAGGTTATAAGCCTAGTTGATGGAGAAAATGCTATTTTAATTAAGTTAATTAAGATAATTCACTTAGGTCCCTGGTTTAACTCAAGCAGATCTAACTAGTCCTCAATTGGAAAAGGCCAAGTCTTGAACCTAGGGCCTAGGCCCGAAGGCCCTGGAGGCTTATGAAGCAAAAGCTTCAGTCACAGTGTCTCGAAAAGGAAAGTTCGTTAAGAGAAGTTTAGGAAGATTCAGACTTTACACTCACCACATGGAAATCGAAAGGAAAGATTTAAGAACAGTCTCACCAGCTCCAGAGCTCTTCCAAGTCCTGGTCATGAACTAGAAGAGCTGTTCCTGTTCACGAACCAGAAGAAAGCTACTGAGCTCACTGAGTTCTCTTTCAAAGGAACTTCTTTTCCATCACTTCCTTTGCCTTCCTCTTAGTTTACGTGTCCAATCACAAGAGACATGCGCTTGATATGTAGATCTTGGGATAATCTGCACAGAGATTATAATTTATCTCATGAAGTGAAGAGATCTTCCAAGTAGAAAATGAGTATTTCCATGTTGAACATTCAGAAAAAAGAGATTCAGAGGAGAGAATAGTATCACCAAAAACCTATAGTAGAAAGTATACAGGAAGAGAGAGTATCAGTTACTGCAGAGAGGTCACAAAGGAAACAGTTGAGAAATGACCATTAGATTTGTTCCCTTAAGAGAACATTGGTAACTTTGTAGAGAACAATTTTAGTTGAATGATAAGATTAGATGCCAGGTTGCATGGGTTTAGGCAGATGAGAGAATAGAAAGTGAATGCAGCCAATGTAGAAGGCAAGTTTAGCAGAGAAGAGAAGAAAAAATATATAGATTTTTCCCATGTTCACTAATAGTCATTGTTGAGAGGCTAGGGCCACTATGCTGCCAACGGGGCTATAAATTAATCTAATATATCTGGAAAATGATTTGGATTATGTTAATAAATAAAATGACCAAAGTGTCTATATGCTTTAGCCAGGGGATCCCTGTGTTACTAAAAACATGGAGGTAAAAAACACTATATTTATACTGGTACTTTATGTGGTAGGAAAAAACTAGAAACATACACATTGATTGGAGTATACCAAACAAATTGTGATATACAATTTAATGGAATATTTATTACTGCTTAGTATCAAGTGATTAATGTGAAGAATTGGGGGAGGCATGCAAGATTTAAATAAACTGATTTAGAGCAAAGTAAGTAGATTGAAGAAAATAATACACAAGCACTACAAAAAAATAAATGGGAAAGAATACAAAAGAGAAGCACCTTTATTCAATTATATTGGCCCTTCTTGTCCCTGGGACAGGATTAAGAAAATGACCACCGCCCCCTTATATTAGTGAAGGTAGGGGACTATGATTTTGAATCATTACATATAATTTCTGGCAAAATTAATTGAATCAACGTGTTCAATGAAAGAGGATTAAAAGCAGTGGAGTTGTAAGGGACCTCAGATCTTATGTAAATTCCTCATTTTACAGATGAGAAAACTGAGGTCAGAGATATAAAATGATTTGACTAAGACCATACTGATAGTAGATCAGTGATGTGGGATTTGAAGCTAGGTGTCCTAATTCCTGAAATTCATCCCCCCCCCCCCCCCATTTTTTTAAATTTTTTGTTACAAGGGACACTTTACTGAGTTAAGGAAAAATATATTGGAAATGAGGACAGTGCATAAAAATTTCTTTAAATAAAATAAAAGATTTAATGTAGGAATTTAAAATTATTTTTGCAGTAAACAGATAATTATTGTGTGTCCAGAGAAGGGGTGGCAAGATAAAATAAATATATTAATAAAATTAACTCAGCAATTGTATACAAGATAGATTTTGAGAGAATGGATGGTTAACAGTATTGTAGGGAAAATGTAGGATTTAACTTACTTAGTAAAAAGCAGACTTTGACAGGCAAAGCTAGCAGAGCTGAAGATTCCAAACCTGGAATGCTGGCAGAAGGAACTTTTTCACAGACTCTGAGCTGACAGTTTGCTTTGGGAGTTGGGTTTTAGCAACTGTCTGAAGAGCCTGTGGGGTTGTGGTATCTCTGTGCTTTGGGAATATCCACAAGATCTTCTAACAAGTACAAGAAGTTTCAGGTTGAGATAGGAGTTTTATCTGTATGGTGGACATACAGCTACATCCATCTCCTTGACTTCCCCAGTGGATTTATCTTGCTGTTTTTACCTCTGTTCCTGGGACAAGCAGAGACAGCTGGACAAAAGCCAAAGACAATTTAGTGAGATACCCATTTCCTTGACCAGCCAGGCATTGCCCCAGGCTGGCTGTTGTAGTTTAGTGATAGAATAGCCATCTCCATCCCTTCAGTCCATGAATTGCTGTGCCAATAGTCTTTAGAGATAGTTATTCCCTCTTACCTCCACTCCCTTTCTCTGTTCAGTTATTAAACCCTTTTACAAAAGCTTCTTTGGTTTTTCTCTTTTCCCAGATATTTGATTGACACATTGTACCCACTGGGTTACTTTCTCTGGTTATTATTGGTTTTATTCTTTTACATGTTATCCCTAGGTAAGTAGTTTTACTTGTGGTTATTCTGTTACTCTGTCAGTTTCCTATAGTCAGTTGAAACATCTAACTGACTACCCTCTTTCCCCACTGTAGTGAGGGATTCATTTTAACTCCTTTATTAAACTTGCTTAATCCCTCTATTTCAAAAGGCAGACTAGAGAGAAGTTTATTGCTGTGATCTGAAGTAGACTTGGAATGCAAAGGTTAAATACATTCTGGGAAGAAAGAATGAACAGATGAAAAATTTCAGGACTTAGGAGATATTCTTTCATCAGCCACAAATAAGTGCCCTCTATGTGTAAAGTATCATTTTATGTACAGAATGAGAGAAGTAAAAAGGCATAAAAACAATTTTAAAAGTCCACTTCCTTATGGAATATTCAGTATATCATGGGCAGTAGCTCTAGAGAGGATAATTTTAAGAAGAGAAAGATGGAACTTAAAATTAAAAATCTAACAGTTGATAATATTAAAAGTGTTTTCTATTGGCAAATGAGATCTGTATTAAATTCCCAGTTCTACTGACATGGGCATTGTGCAGAGATGGCAGAGACCCTGTACCCCTTAACTCAGGCGGGCTGTGAACAGGGGAATTCCCTTCCCCCTTCCTGCCCTTGTGACTCCCTAGCCAAAGACCATTATCCTTGGAATTCCTTTAAGTTGAGCTAGACAAAGAGATACACCTCCTCAATATCATCAAGTTGTATCTCAGACATCCATCTGTCCCCTAAACTATGAGGGTCACCTCCTATGTCTCCAGGAAGACCCTGATCAGATGACCTCCCCACCCCCCGAATACCTGAGTGTTTACCACTCTAGAATGACATCCCCATCATGACACAGCATCAAGTCTCCATGGTTGTAAAAGTATATAATCCCCAGGACTGGGGGATTCAGGGGGCAGCCTCCCATGGCTGTTCCACTCATGCTGTCCTACTGGCCATTAATCCTATCTTACTAATAAATCTTTCTTTTTACTTTTAAGCTAAGCTTGGAGTCCTCTCATTCATGTGAATGGTTTCCTTCCTGAACCCAGGGGTTCACCATTTGCTCCCCTATAACACTACCACTGTCATGAATGCCTTTTGGGGACTGTTATTTCATTTATCTATTTTACTTTCCTTACTTTTAGATTTTAGTAAGATTGACTTGCTAGTTGTATGTATCATAGGTTTAAAAAATGAACTGATAACAGTAAGACTAATTAAATTATTATTATATTCTAGTAAGTCTTGAAATAGACTTATGCTGAGGGATTTGAGACAGTATGTCAAAGAAGCAACAAGTTTGCAGACACTGTCATATATCTTATCTGTATAAGATAGTTACAGGACTATAGTATCATAAACCTAGAGCTCAAAGAAACTTCAGAAATCAATGCAGTCCAAGAGCTCCTTCATTTCACAGATGAGGAAACTAAGGACTAGAGTTTTTAAAAAGTTTGCCCAAGATCACACAAGGAGTAAGTAAGGGCTACAACCAGGAATTAAATTTGGATTTCATGACTCCAATTTTAGTGCCTTTTTTCCACTGTACTATGAAGCTTCCAGATCCTTCAAGGAATCTTAGATAAGCTGCAGTTGTCTTCTAGAATTGTTTGTGTTTGGTGTGTAGGAATTTAGAGGGCTAGTTAAGGAGTCAGAGGACATGGATAAAAATCTTTTCTTCTACTGAATCTTTTGTTTATGTAACCTTAAATAAGTCATTTAACCTCACTTAGCTTCTGTTTTCTTCAGCTATAAAACTTAATTTTCTTCCAGGGGTAGAGTAACCTGTTTGTTTTGTTTCCCAGTTTGTCCTAGAAATGGGTTCAATTTATATCACCATTGGAATAGTATAAGAGGAGTTTAGAGGGAAGAAGAAATATGAATTCAGTGTCCTTTTGCTATCCACTTTGTTGTCTAGAAATAATGTGAATTTATATTTTATTTTCTAGGGATTCAACTAATGAAACTACTGCCCATTCAGATGCTGGCAGTGAGCTTGAAGAAACAGAGGTCAAAGGGAAAAGAAAAAGGGGCCGTCCTGGCCGACCTCCAGTATGTATTTTATTTCTTTCTCTAATCCTTGAAATAATTATTTAATAAAGGCTTACACGAGCCAAACATTAATTTTCTTCTTAGTATTAAATCATATATTGTTTCAACTCTTGCATTGCTGAGAAAACTTAAGAGACAAGCTAGAAAAAGCAATCAGCTATTAAGAATGAATGAAGTATTTGTTTAACTTGTTCCAAATACTTTGGAAATAATATAGGAGAAAGACAGGGCTAATGGTTACCAATAAGTAGCCAGATTTCTTGAGTCAGATCATGTCTAAGAGTCTACATTACTAAGGCTGATCTGATTTCTAATTGGTAATTAAAAATCTAATTTTAAATTCAATTGATAATTTTTTACATCTTGCTATTCATGGAGTTGGATTGCATTGCCAATATCCCCTTTGGTCCCAGAACAGTTCTATAGGAATCAAAGTTGCTATGGAATCATAAAGTTACCAGATAGAAGATTTAAAATTTTCGAAATATATACATGGCATAGTACTATAACAGCCTTACAAGTAGATGTGACTAATAAAACTTAGGCTCAGTAATGTAACATCCTATTGTGATATAAGGTATCCTTTTCACATTATTTTGAGTTTGGCCTGTCTGAGAAATCCAAGTAAAAATTTTTGGCCTTCCCTTCATATCAGAGAAGTTGTATAAGGTTTTTTTTCCCCCTTTTTCTTTTAAGGAGTTTTTACTGCTTATGTTTAGGGTATTAAAAGATAAAATGTATTGCTATTATATAATACTATACTTGTGTTTTAGGTTTATATTTTCTTTCTGTGTTGTCTCCTGGCCTTTGCATGTCATCTGTGGCTTCCACAAAATTCCTCCAAAATTTTTCATTTAATTTTTTATTGCCACTGGAGATTATCTACCTACAATGGAAAAAGTTGTGTTGTATGAGGGATACCTGTACTTAAAGACTTCAAGGCCTTACACTGAGAAATATAATATTGTATAATATTGTAGGATATCTGTCCTTAGTGATTTTTAACCTTATTTAATCTCTCAATAAAGATGAATGGCCTTACCTTGTCTATACTGATATGGTTTTCTGGAAACATATAATCTCTTTTGAAGAAGCATGGCATAGTGGAATTGAGAGCCAAAGAAAAGGCCAAGAAAAACCTCAGTGTGAGTTCTGCTTCTGACACTTCTTAATTGTATGGCCACGGGCATTTTACTTAACCTTTTAATTCACCCAGGTTATTCTCCAAGACTATCAGTTGGCTATTTAGAGAAAGCACTTTTTTGTTCTAATTAGAGTTTCTTCATCAAGAGTTCTTTATAACAATGAAATTACAAGTCTGATATTCCCATACTTATTATGGGCCATCCTTTAAACAGGTGAGCCTCGTTAGATGTGGAATTTAAATGGAGGAACATGAAAATGTTTTGAGAGTTCCCCTCTCCACTAGTAGATGTGTGAGTCTCTCTTCCTGTCTCTCTTTTACCCTTTTTATCTCCCCATCTCTCTGCTTTTCCCTAACCATTTCCCCTCTTTATCTCCTCAATCCCCCTGTCTTCTCCTTCCTTTCACCCTCTTTTACTCTTTTTATCTCCATCATCCTTATCCTCCTCTTCTCACCCCATTATCTCTCACTCTTTTCCTCCCCTTCTCTCTTGTTTGCTCTACTTGTATATGGTGCCTGAGGCTTCAGATCCTTTCTTACATTCTTCTGTCTTGTCCTCTTTTCTATTGGCATTGTAGAATTGTCAGCAGTTGACAACATATGCAAAATGGAATTTCCATACTCTGACTTTACCCATATTCTGTTAATTGAAAACTATGTTAGGAAAAAGCTTCAGTGATTTTTATTTTCAACACTTTAAATTTGATTAATAGAGGTACATATACATCTGTGCCCTTTACTAAGACATATGTTAAGCTAGAGGGAGGTGGCAGAAAAGATTCTACTACCCCCCTCAACCATATATTTAGCTATTTGACAATGAGTACTCACTTTTCCTTTTTTGGCTCATATTCTAACATGAGAAAATTCACTGTAGCTGCTTGAAACCAGTCCTTTGGGGCTGATGATTTCTTGAGTCTCAAGGTATAACCTCTCTTACGGAGATTAGATTTTTAAATGCTGTATTCTTTCTATCTAGCTTTTTCTTTTTTGACTTATATTTCTTCTCATTTTCCCTTATCTATTTTTCTTGTCCTCAATCTTCTCTTCTTTTTATCACCCTCTTTCTGGAGCCTATTTTTTCTTTTTCTTTCTGTTCTTCCACTTCTCCCTGGCTACTGAGTCTACCTTGTACTGATTTTTCTTTTGTCCTTTGTGTCCTATATCATTATTCCCTTACTTTCTGCTCTCTGATCTAGGTTATATTTTTACAAGTTTTAGATTTACCTTGCTAACCTATGCAGCTTTAATAGAAAACTATGAAAGATTGGGCTTGAAACTTAATTCACAGAATCTCACAGTTGGAAGCAACCTCAGATGGCATCTCATTTCTTAGAATGTGGTTAGAGAAAGTATTAATTCCCATTGTATTCCAGATCTACTTGTTATTGTTCTGTCTTGATTGGTACAAATGAGTAAAAATCAGCATCCTATCAATACTTCCTTAATATAAATAATGTGAGATACTAAAAAATTACTCCCTATAGCCTGTTTATCTAGATTCCTTCTTAGTGCAAGGCTCAGCTTAGGACATCAGTCAGTGTCATTCCCTACTGTGGCATTTTTGGGTGGATTTTGTTGTCCATCTCTTTCCAGCCTGATTCCTTACCTTGAAGCTGAGGAGTAGAAAATTGTGTCATAAGATTATTTTTCTCCATTTATTGGAATCATACTCCTTTATGGAAGAATTTTTTGTTTTTCTTGCTTAAAATTCATGTGGAGAAAAGGGGAATTTCTTTGTTAAGGGGAATTTCTTTAAGAGGAAACTCCCTCTATTAATGTAAGTTCTTTGCAGTTTGAAGTCTTAGAAATTTGCCTAGAGCAGAAGTGTTGCAATTCCTGTAATCCTCATTGATTGGAATCAGATTAAAATACAATTCTAAGATAGTTAACAATAAAAATACAACATAGTTAATGCTCATTTTTGATTTTCTAAGCTAACATGGCACTGCATAAATCCTTTTCTGGCTCACAGCACTGAGAAGTTAAAAGACTTACCTTACCCATGGACACACAAAAAATATGTATTAACGGTCTGATTTGAGCCCTGGTCTTCTGGTTTCATAGCAACTCTATCAACTGGACTTTGTTTCCTCCTTTTGTTGCTGCTTCACATGGAAGAAACATAAAAAGACATTGGCAGACTTTTTAAAGACTTCTGTTAGCTCAATTGCTTGTCACCACCTTGACACAGGCCACAGGTTCTATTCTATAAAACCTAATCTGACATGCAGCTGTAAGGAAAAACTTGTTCTATATCTGTACCTCTTTGTACTTGAGGGATTTTTCTACTAGACATATCAACTATGTATAGTTTAATATGGGGAAATTTTTCAGTGTGGCCATATGTATTTAGGGAATTTGTTTGGGAAAGTTTTTGAAACAATAAAGTTTTTTAAAATGCACTTCCCTATATCATTCCATCCATTATTCTCTTTGAAATGTTACCATTGCTCTTTTTCTTTTTGAGATGTCCTTAGTGATTTTGCTTATATTGGATAGACACAACAGTTGCGGGGAAGGAGTAAGAGTGGGATGATTAAGGTTATTCTTGGGTATGGAGTAAGTGTGACCTGATACAGATGTTTGAGAAGTTCTAACCCATGACCAGTTATTTTATCTCTGTCCTTAACCTATTTGTTACCATTTGTCCATTTGCTATAAATGAGTAGTTTTGCCCCTTCCTTCCTCCTTTTTTCTTCCCTCCTCTATTTCACCTCACCTCACTTCACCTCACATGTTAGAATGAATATTGGTTCCAAGGCAGAACAGTGGTAAGGGCTAGGTAGTAGGGTTAAGTAACTTGCCAGTCACAAAACTAAGAAGTGTCTGAGGCCAAGTTTTGCCTTTTTCAAAATATATATTAACTGAGGTCAAGTTTTGCCTATTTCAAAATATATGTTAACATTCACTGTTGGGAGCATGCCATTCTTTTTCATCAATGCTAGAAATAGTCTCTTGTTTTTCTTTATATCTTTGTGCATCAATAGCTGCATTTTTATGGTACTAATATATACCAGAGAGGGGTTGCTTACTTTCTTTACCAAAATGTTAACGTTACTGGGGGCAGCTGGGTGGCTCAGTGGATTGAGAGCCAGGCCCAGAGATAGGAGGTCCTGGGTTCAAATCTGGCCTCATGCACTTCTTAGCTGTGCAACCCTGAGCAAGTCACTTAACCCTCATTTCCTAGCCCTTCCTGCTCTTATACAGTATTGATTCTAAGATAGAAGGTAAGGATTTTTAAAAAAATGTTAACATTAGGGCAGCTGGGTAGCTCAGTGGAGTGAGAGTCAGGCCTAGAGACAGGAGGTCCTAGGTTCAAACCCGGCCTCAGCCACTTCCCAGCTGTGTGACCCTGGGCAAGTCACTTCACCCCCATTGCCCACCCTTACCACTCTTTCACCTATGAGACAATACACCGAAGTACAAGGGTTTAAAAAAAAAGTTAAAAAAAAATGTTAACATTACTTTTTAATTAAAATCTCTAACATAGATATTTTTAAAGTTAATTGAATATTTTAATTAAAATATTTTTTTTATAACCTGATACTATATCATGACTTTTGGAATACAAAATAAGATCATAATGGAATCTCAAGTCATAAAGAAAAGTTTAGGACTTGCTTTGGCCCTGAGGGTGAATAATAGGTTGGGAATAGATATTGAGGAGTAGAAGCATAATTCAGATGAAAGAACAGCCTAACCAATGTCACGGAGGCTGGAATAAGTATAGTTCTAGGAAAAAGCTATAAGAAGCCAGCAATAATACATCTGTGGAAAGCCTTTTGAGAAATAGTAGGGGGTGGAGTATCACTGATCCATCAGGGCTTTAAAAATTGCTTACTCTCTAGACCAGTGGTCTGCAACCTTTTTGGCCGTGAGAGCCATAAACGCCACATTTTTTAAAATGTAATTTTGTGAGAGCCGTACAGTGCTCACAGTGCACGCTCCTGTAACAGTGCCTGAAAAAAAATTGACTTTATGGCTCCTGCAGAAAGAGCCATACATTGCCAACCCCTGTTCTAGATATTGGCCTTAAGTACACAATATTCTTTTATCTACATTTCTTCTGGGGAATCATCAATCAGTGGTCTTGAAACTCCATCCTTTTGTATTATTGAGCATATGCTCTCAAAATATGTATGCCCCCTTATTTATAAATGAAGCACATCTCATATTGTGCCAATATCATATAAAACACATAAGATATTTAAGTTATAAAGGGTGAGTGATGATCTTTTTAAAAATTTATTACCAGTACAAAATGCTTTTTGAGCTCCAGATAGCAAAGAAAGGCAATGCAGAAAAGTAGCTAGGACAGTTAGATTTGAGTCTGGACGGCTTGGGTTCAGATACTGTTATAGACAACAAGTATGTGATCTTAGACAAGTCCCTTCAATTCTGTGTGCCATATTTTCTTAATCTGTCGGATGTGAAGGGGTTGCTGTAGTATATACAGCCTTTAAGTTTCCCTCTAATTCCAAATATATTGTCCTATGATTAATTATACTTCATTAATTTAGAAAATTCCATTCTTGTCCTGGAAGACAAGAGTGGAATTGTAGCTAATAATTACTTCCATGACACATGTTAAGATGAAATTATACTTAGATTCCTTCTTCCATTATATCCTCCAACCCTTTTCACTTAATGAGGTGTCCCTTCTTGCCAAGACAAAAACCCCTCTACCTGCATAAGTGAGCCGATTCATTTCATTTATTCCAGCAAATTGTTCTCTGTTTCTCTCTCTTTCTCTCTGTATCTCTCTTTCTCTCTCTCACCTGCCCTTCCACCTTTCCTCCCTCCCTTTTTAATATTAAATTTTATTTCCAATTCAGAATTTTTTTTCTACCAAGTCCTGCTCCCACTGAGAAGACAAATAAAACAAAGCCTATTATAAATATTCATTGTCACAAAAAAAAATTCCTGCATTAGCTTTGCATCTCTTTTCCTACCCATCCCCATCCCCAGGAAGGGAGGGATGGAGGGAAGGAAGAAAATATTCTTTAGTTTGTATCCTGAGTAAGTCAGCTCTCTATCCTGAAGAAGATATGCATTGTGAGTCCTTTGGAAAGGTGGTTAGTCATTGTGTTGATCAAATTATTAACCCTTTAATTAAAAAGTTGATTATCTTTAGAATATTGCAGTTGTATAAATTGTTCTTCTATTTCTGCTTACTTTATATCAGTTTATATGTTTTCTCATGTTTTTTCTAAAGCCATCTTCATCATTTCTTGAACCACAATATTCCATCTTATTTACATGCCACAACTTGTTAAGCCATTCCTCAATCAATAGACATTTTGCCAATTTCTCATTCTTGATTATTCTAAAAAAGAACTGCTATAAATATTTTTGTAGATACAAGTTCCTTTTCCTCTTTATTTGATCTCTTTGTGGTATAGACCTAGTAGTGATATTGCTGGGTCAAAGAGTATGCACAGTTTAATGGGACAAAGTTCAAAATTGTTTTCTACATTGCTTGTAATTATTCACAGCCTCACCAAGACTATTAATGTATCTCTTTTTCTGTATTCTGTCCAGCATTTTTAATTTTCCTTTTTTGTTAGCCATTCTAATGGGTGTGAGGTAGTACCTTAGAGATATTTTGACTTCAATTTCCTTAGTTGTTATTGATTCAAAAATGTTTTTCAAAGCTGTCAATGGCTTGAATTTCTTCCTCCAAAAGGAATGGCTTTTTTTCTTCTAAATTTGACAGAGTTCCTTCTACCTCTTAGAAATGAGAATTTTTCTCTGAAAAACTTGCTCAAAGATTTTCTTTCTACTTTACTGCCTTCTGATTTCAGTTGCATTGTCCTTATGCAAAATTTTTCTAATTTTAAATGATCTAAATTACTATTTTACTCTCCTGAAATTGCTTTGTCTCTTGTTTGTTCATGAACTCTTTCTTATCCATACATGTTGATTAATTTCTTCTGTGTTCTAATTTGCTTATAATATCACCCTTTATGTCTAAATTATGTACTTTGGAGTTTATTTTTTTATAATGTGTAAGATTTTTGGTCTATTTATAGTTTCTGCCAAATTACTTTCTTGTTTTCCCAACAGATTTTGTGAGTAACAAATTATTGTTCCTATAGCTGAGATACTTGGATTTATCAAAGAATAGGTGACTGTGCTTTTCTTTCAGGTATTATATACCTAATCTATTCCATTGATTCGCCTCTCAATTTCTTACCCACTACCGAATTGTTTTGATAATTACAACTTTGTGTCATTGTTTGACAGCTCCTATATGTATAGCACATAGACTCTCAGGTATTTAGTACTGTTCATTATTATTTCATTTAAAATTTTTTATTTTTAAAAAATTATGTTTTATAGTAAATACTGTGTATTGGTTCTAAGGTGAAAGAGCAGTAAGAGCTACACAAATGGGGGTAAATGACACCAGCTAGGTTGTATCTAAGGTCAGATTTGAATGGGTCTCCCATTTCTAGGCTTTACACTCTATTTATGGAGCCACGTAGATGCCCCCCATAATTACTTTAAATGGTATTTCTCTTTCTATTTTTGCTAGATTTGTTGGTTGTAGTGATTAAAATTATCTTGAGCATGATTTTTCTTAATTTTAAAATAATTTATTAATTGACCAGTAAGAACATCCTAATAGTGGTCAAATGACTTAATAAGACAAATGGAAAAACCTAGACCGTGTACATAAATACTTTTTTGGGGAGCTCATATTCAGCCCCCTCCCTTGAACTTCCCAGGACATCTTTTATTGGTAATAGCTGATTAAGAAGTGATCCATCAGTCATTCAGCCCTTCCCCCAAACTGACAGCCGAGAATTCACACATGAAAATATTATTGTGGAACCTTTCATGTCAGCCCAAGTCTATGAAAAAACACATATCTCAAGAATAGAGAATGCTAAAATCTACTAAATAAATGGAGTCAGGTCCTGGCTAAGGAATTCTCATTAATATATAGCCTTCATAATCCAGGACCCTGGTATAAAAATAATACAGTATATTAAAAAATAAATTATCACAAGTAATATATGGAAATGTTGCCTTGTTTTATGTCCTACAATTTTTCTAAAGTTTTTAGTTGTTTATTATTGGCACAGAATAATAGTTTTGTATCTTCTTTGCCTATCTTTATCCCATTTCTTTTGCTTGTCTTATGCTATGGCCATTACTTCTAGTGCAATATTAAATAGTAACAGTGATAATGGACAAACTCAGATGTTTTCCCCTTATGGACCATTTTCTAGCTTATTTTCACTTTAGATTTAGAAAGATATAGTTTGCCGTTTTAAGGAAAATTCCATTATTTTCTATATTTCTGCTCTTTCTATTTTTCAAAAGATTTTTCTCCAGCTATTGAAATAAGCAGGATTTTTGTTGATTGTTATTATACAGCCAATTGTGTTTATAATTTTCCTTATATTTAAATGCCTGATGATTAGATTAAATCTACACTGCCCATCTTTAGATTTAATCACCAATGGTGAGAACATCTCCAGTTTTGGAAGGTCCATAACACACCTGTGTTAGAGTAGGTGATAAATCAGAATCATCTGACTGCGCCCTAGGCAGTCCTAAGAGAAGTGTCTGTTGTGATTGGACAGGCAAACTAGGAAGGAGGCACAGGAAGTGACACATAAGAGACCCCTTTAAAAAGAGAGAGTTGAATGAGTCAGAGGCTTCTGGTTTTGTGAAGGGGGCCTGAGGGAGCTTTGATGGTTCCTGACCGAGACTGTTCCACCTGGTGAGTGTTAAGACTGAATCTTCCTGAACTTTTTCTTAAGGAACTTTCCTTTCAAAGAGACTCTGTGACTAAAGCTTTGCTTCATATGCCTCCTGGGCCTCTGACCCTCAGCTCAAGGCTTGACCTTTTCCAATTAAGGACTAGTTAAATCTGCCTGGTTTGAGCCAGGGGTGGGAGAAAATTACTCACTGTGTTAGATCATTTATCCTATCTTATTCTCTCTCTGATTTTCTTACTCTCTCTCCTTAATTGTAAATGAACTTCCATAAAAGTCAATTTTGACTTGAGATTATTCTTTTTTTAAAACATTTAATGTTTATTTTTTAGAAAAGTTAACATGGTTACATGATAAATGCTCTTACTTTCCCCTTCATACCCCTCCCAAACCCTCACACACACACACCCACACCCCCCCCCCCCATAGCAAATGCTCATTTCCACTGGTTTTAATATGTGTCATTGATCAAGTTCTATTTCCAAATTGTTGATAGTTGCATTGGTATGGTAGTTTCAGGTTCCCCAATCATGTCCTCCTCAACCCATGTGTTCAAGCAATTGTTTTTCCTCTGTGTTTCTACTCCTGTAGTTTTTCCTCTGAATGTGGGTATCGTTACCTTCCATAAATCCCTCAATATTGTCCTGGGTCATTGCATTGCTGCTAGTACAGAAGTCCATTACATTCTATTTTACCACAGTGTATTGGTCTCTGTGTACAATGTTCTTCTGGCTCTGCTCCTGTCGCTCTGCATCAATTCCTGGAGATCTTTCCAGTTCACATGGAATTCCTCCAGTTTATTATTCCTTTGAGAGCAATAGTATTCCATCACCAGCATATACCACAATTTGTTCAGCCATTCCCCAATTGAAGGACACACCCTCATTTTCCAGTTTTTTCCCACCACAAAAAGCATGGCTATAAATATTTTTGTACAAGTCTGTTTATCTATGATCTCTTTGGGGTACAAACCCAACAATGGTATGGCTGGATCAAAGGGCAGGCATTCTTTTATAGCCCTTTGAGCATAGTTCCAAATTGCCATCCAGAATGGTTGGATCAGTTCACAACTCCACCAGCAATGCATTAATGTCCCAATTTTGCCACATGCCCTCCAACATTCATTACTCTCCCCTTTTATCATTTTAGCCAATCTGCTAGGTATGAGGTGATACCTCAGAGTTGTTTTGATTTGCATTTCTCTAATTATTAGAGATTTAGAACACTTTCTCATGTGGTTATTGATAGTTTTGATTTCTTTATATGAAAATTATTTATTCATGTTCCTTGCCCATTTATCAATTGGGGAATGGCTTGATTTTTTCTACAATTGATTTAACTCCTTGTATATTTGAGTAATTAGACCCCTGTCAGAGTGTTTTGTTATAAAGATTTTTTTCCCAATTTGTTGTTTCCCTTCTGATTTTGGTTGCTTTGTTCTTGTTTGTACAAAAACTTTTTAGTTTAATATAATCAAAACCATTAAGTTTACATTTTGTAATTTTCTCTAACTCTTGCTTGGTTTTAAAATCTTTCCTTTCCTAGAGATCTGACAAGTATACTATTTTGTGTTCACTTAACTTATTTATAGTTTTCCTCTTTATATTCAAGTCATTCACCCATTCTGAATTCATCTTGGTGTAGGGTGTGAGATGTTGATCTAAACCTAAATCTCTCCCATATTGTTTTCCAAATTTCCCAGCAGTTTTTGTCAAATAGTGGATTCATGTCCCAAAAGTTGGGCTCTTTGGGTTTATCATACACTGTCTTGCTGATGTCATTTACCCGAAGTCTATTCCACTGCTCCTCCCTTCTGTCTCTTAGCCAGTACCATATTGTTTTGATGACTGCTGCTTTATAGTATAGTTTCATATCTGGTACTTCTAGGCCCCCTTCCTTCAGATTTTTTTTCATTATTTCCCTTGATATTCTTGATCTTTTGTTACTCCAAAGCTCTACAAGCTTCTTAGTTGATTCTCTAGGATTTTTTAAGTAGACCATCATATCATCTGCAAAGAGTGATAGCTTAGTCTCCTCATTGCCTATTTTGATACCTTCAATTTCTTTTTCTTCTCTAATTGCTACTGGTAGTGTTTTTAGTACAATATTAAATAATAGAGGTGATAATGGGCATCCTTGTTTCACTCCTGATCTCATTGGGAAGGGTTCTAATTTATCCCCATTGCATATGATGCTTGTTGATGGTTTTAGGTATATACTGTTCATTAATTTTAGGAAAGGTCCTTCTATTCCTATACTTTCCAATGTTTTCAATAGGAATGGGTGCTGTATTTTGTCAAAGGCTTTTTCAGCATCTATTGAGATAATCATGTGATTTTTGTTTGTTAGATTGTTGATATGGTCAATTATGTGAATGGTTTTCCTAATGTTGAACCATCTTTTCATTCCTGGTATAAATCCCACCTGATCATAATGAATAATCCTCGTGATCACTTGGTGGAGTCTTTTTGCTAGTATTCTGTTTAAGATTTTTGAATCTGCGTTCATTAAGGAGATTGTTCTGTAGTTTTCTTTCCCTATTTTTAATCGACTATGCTTTGTGATCAGTACTATATTTTTGTCATAAAAAGAGTTTGGTAGAACTCTTTCTTTACTAATTATGTCACGTTGTTTGTATAGTATTGGAATTAGTTTTCTTTGAAAGTTTGATAGAATTCATCATGTGAATCCATCTGGTCCTGGGTATTCTTTCTTAGGGAGTTCTTTGATGGCTTGTTCAATTTCTTTTTCCGATATGGGATTATTTAAGTATTCTATTTCTTCTGCTATTAATCTAGGCAATTTATATATTTTTAATATGCATCCATATCACCTAGATTATTATATTTATTGCCATATAATTGAGAAGAATAGATTTTAATGATTGCCTTGATTTGCTTTTCGTTAGAGGTGTAGTTTCTGTTTTCATCTTTGATACTCATAATTTGGTTTTCTTCTTTCCTTTTTTAAATTAGATTGACCAGTACTTTGTCAATTTTATTTGTTTTTTCAAAGTACCAGCTTTATTAATTCAATGGTTTCTCCTTTAATTTTTATAATCTCTAATTTGGAGTTTAGCTGGAGATTTTTAATTTCTACCCTTTCTAGTTTTTTGATTTTCATGCCCAGTTAATTAATTTTTGCCCTCTCTAATTTGTTAATATATTCACAGAAGGATATAAATTTCCCCTTGAGTGTGGCTTTAACTGCATCCCACAGAATTTGGTAGAATGTCTCATCATTGTCATTCTCTTCAATGAAATTACTAATTGTTTTTATGATTTGTTCTTTAATTGATTTTGGAGAATCATGTTATTTAATTTCCAATTCGTTTTTGATTTGCCTGTCCATGTTTCCTTACTGATTATTATTTTTATTGCATTATGATCTGAAAAGGCCACATTTATTATTTCTGCTCTTTTCCATTTGTTTGCCATGTTTCTATGACCTAGTACATGATCAGTCTTTTTGAATGTACCATGTGCAGCTGAAAAGAAGGTGTATTCCTTTTTGTCCCTATTTATTTTTCTGCACATACCTATTAATTCTAATTTTTCTTGGATTTCAGTCACCTCTCTTGTCTCTTTCTTATTCATTTTTTGTTTTGATTCATCTAGATCTGAAAGAGGAATATTCAGATCTCCCACTAGTAAAGTTTTACTATCTCTTTCCTCCTTGAGCTCTGCCAGTTTAACAGTCTCAAGACACTGCTTCCACAGTCATGCACCCCTCTACACTGGGTCCCCACTCGGGGTCCGAGCCTGTGCTCAGGATCCTTTTCTGCGCCTGAGCTTAGGGTCTGTGTTCAAAGTCCCCGTGTTCTTAGGTTCTTGGGGTCTTTAAGTCTTGCTGCTCTCAGGAGCAGGTCCTGGTGACCCCAGGTAGCTGCGAATGACTTAATGGGTGCCCCAGACTTGCGCTGGGTTTGGCACTGTAGGTGGGGAGGGGGAGGGGATTGCTAAGCTCGTGTTTTAGTGAGAGCTATTTCACCTCCTTATAGCATGGAGATGCCCCGATTCCACATACCTTCAATGGTGCGCCCTGTTGTGGGGTCCCTTCATTCGTCTGGATTTGTTTTTATATTTTCTTGAGGAGTCCTATATGAGTGGGTTAGGAGAGGTCAAGCAGCTGCTTTTTACTCTGCTGCCATCTTAACCCAGAAATCCTCTTGAGATTATTCTTAATTGAGGATTGATAATTGTTCTATCCTCTGGCAACCAATATTTAATATATTCAACCCCAAACACCTTTATCTCCCTTACAAATAGCACTTTATTCTTATTATAAATCCAACCTGGTCATATCATGATTTTTATGATTTATGGGGCAAGTAGGTGGTACAGTGAATTGAGCTCTGGGCCCAGAGTCGGGAAGACTAGAGTTTAACTCTAGCCTTGGATTTACTACTTAGTTTATTTACTAGTTGTATGACTCTGGGCAACTCATTAAACCTCTATTTACCTCAGTTTCCTTAATTGCAAAATGAGGATAATAATAGTTCTGTAGCTAGTTGTGAGTTTCAAATGAGATAATAATTGTAAAGTACTTTGGCATAGTGCCTGGCACATAATAAGCACTATATAAATGTTAGTTATCATCATTATTATTTAATATTAGTATAGACTTTGCTACTATTTTATTATAAAATTTCTTGCATTAATATTTACTAGAAAGATTGTTTTATATTTTTTTTTCTTTTCACTTTACTTACTATCTATTCCTTGCCCCCTCTTTAAGAATTCTTTGCTCCTAAATTATAGCTTTTTAATCTACCTAATCCATTCTTTGTCTTTAATCCTTTTCTTTTATATTTTCTTCTTCCTATGCCCAACTGTATATATTTGTGGTATTCTTTCCTTTAACCCAGTACGGATGAGAGTGAGGTTTAAGTGTTGCTTGCCCCCCCCCCCCCCCCCCCCCCCCCCTCTTTGCTTTATAATTTCTTACATATTTTTTAGCTTCCTGCCTTTTAAAAAATTTCTTGATATCGTAGTCATTTATTTTTATTTAACCAGTTCTGATTTTCTTCACCAAATTTTTATACCTTTTTTCAGTAAGCTGTTTAATATCATAGGCAACAGATAATTAGACCCTCAACCAGTGGAAATAGAAACAATAGCATATGACAACTGCTTAGATAATTTGGAATGAGAGAAAGTCAATCTTGGTGACTTAGAGTTAACTTTAACTTAAGTGGGTAAGAATATAACTAGGGTAGGTTTGGGGCCAAGATAATGTAATGATTTCTGCAATGTAAGTCAACAGCCAGCTAATGTCTGTTCTTCCCATGCCATTTACTCTGAACCACCTTCCCTAAAAAAGTGTCATGAGGAGGTTTTTAAGCAATCATCCTTCCACAGTGCAAAGCTTGACTTCTGTGGGAGCTTGCCCAAGTTTTGCAAGCTGATTCAAGTTGTTAGGGATTTGCCATTCTGGAGATGTAGTGAACATTTTCTAAATACCTCCCCTACAGCTACTATAGTGGTTGCCCATGTTCGGGTAAGGGTCAATGCAGAAAGGAGTTTGACAACCTGTATTATAATAGCAAGATGGTGAATTGATGACTTTTGTACTTTTAATGGGTGAAGAATGTGGTTGTGTTGAATTCTGGCCCCAAAATTGACTTACCAAAGGAAGCATTTGGATGAGCCTTTTCCCCTATTCTCAATTTTATCAATCACATAATATACTCATTGGAATCATGCCCAGCTTTCATTTTGGAAACCACTGATCTTAATAGCCACATCTAGCTAGCCCTCTATATAAACAACTTTATATTATATAGTTAAATGGAATTATAGACCAGGGAGATTTTAGACTTTTGCTTTAATAGATCAGAAAACTAACTAAACAGTATAGTAACAGGATTCAGCTCCCTTCTTGATCCTTATTAACTTCTTATCCATTGTTTCTTTCATTCTTTGCATATATTTCACATATATGTATATATTGTTTCTCCTGTTCCCCCTTTGAGGAGGCTTCTTTTTATCTTTGTGTCCCTAATACCTACAATAATCCTTGGAATATAGTAAATGCTAATAAATGATTGTTGATTGATTAGCTTATTTTCTCCCTTTTTTCTCACCTTCCCTCAAGATACCCAGAAGTTAGCACTTAAATCTGTTGTCCTTGAGGAATTCTTTGGAAAAATAAGTTAAAAACTCCAGTATCTGAGGTAGCTTTTTGTTTATGTGTGAAATCATGCTGTGTCTTTTTTTCCCCATGCCCAGAAATTTCCTTCCAAATAATTTTCTTAAGCATCTAAAGTGATTAACTTCCCAACACTATTTTCTTTACCTACTTGTATGTGTGCCCCCAAAACCCCGTTAATGTCTTTTTCTCACCTTTTAGGCTCTTTTTTTCCTTTTAATTCTAAAGATACTATCCTTCTCTTAGCTATTTTCTTTATTTTAAAATAAGCTTTGTTGATATAGAAAGTGTCCATAAATGTCATCTTCCCTGTCCTTGAGGAGTTTATAGACTTATTTGAAAAAATCGACATGTACCCATAAAAATTATTAATATTCTAACTTAGCAGGTACTAAATTAATCCAGTATATAGTTGCTGCAGAGATTCCTGGGGCACATGATAATCAAGGGAGGCCTGATGTATGAATTTGTTTGTTTCCTTCCTCATTTTTGTTTCTTACCACTGAATTTTTAGTGCATTAATATTGAATGTTTGTAGATATCCATTTATACAACATATGCATTGAAAAGTTGTTTGTGGGAGTTTTTTTTATTAGTTGGAAATATAGTTTAAAAGGTTAAGAATCTTCTTCCAATCTTAATTTTTCAATTGAGGGGAAAGATCTCAATTGTTGAGGACCTTTTGAAAACTAGGAAACATAATGTAAGATATGTTAATAAAGAAACTATTCTTGTTATTTAAATTACAAAAGCATGATACAATGTAAAGGGTATTTTAGGAACATTAATTTTTCACCACAGAAGTGCTAATCCAGTGCCTAATTTTGATATGGTGCTGACTCTGGATTCTCAAAGTACTTGTCAACTGAATATAAATTTTGGCAGTTCTGCCATGCCAAATCTTGTTTTGATACTTGTCTGAGCAGTTAATTGAATTTGAAAAGCAGCCTAACTAAGTACAGCCAGTAATCATTGGTAAGTTGGATCATAACGAACTGAACAATTCTTTGGTTGTAGTAACTTATGAAACAAATTCAGGTGCTAAATGTCCACAATTGTTATCACAATAGCAAAAGTACTGCAGAAAAAAATGAGAAGGTAAGTAAAACAATTTTTAAAAAATCTTCAAATATTTAATTATTAGTAATCTCACTATAATGTTTCTCTGTCAAGCCCTTGTGGTTTTTTTGTTTGTTTGTTTTTTTACTGGAGTCACTGAATCATACCTAATTAGACTTTGTGTTTATAGATAAAAACCAGTTGACAAAACAATGTTGTAGGAATCGTTAATTGTTTCATCCTAGGATGGTGAATACAAAGTTTAGCATAACACAAAATTTAAAAGAGATATTATTTCATTAGACACTTCTTTATCCTACCTTGAAATGCTAATGATAAATACTGGAAAGAATCCTGCCAAGAAGGTATTTTATATGTTCTATTAAAATATTTTCATACTTGGTGACCTTAGTGATAAGCTTGGTACAGAAAATGACAGGGAAAAAACCCCATTGGAAAATATGGTTTGGTGATAAGAAACAAAAGAAGCCAAAAGTCTTGACAGTTTCTTTGAAGTTACACAGCTATACATTATGCTTTTTTTTTTTTTCCCCAAGAAGAGAGTCTGAAGGCATTAAACACCAGTAGCATAAAATAATTTCACATAAAATTGTGACTTCTGGATAAGAAACAATACCTAGCTGATGGGGAAAACATTTCAACTTATTGGAGCAAAGATCAGGATAAGAATAAAATGAAAGCTAAAGATAACCCCACTGTTGTTTACAATGACTTCATCTTGACTTTTTAAAACAAGATTGATAAAATTAAAGACATTGATACTTATCAGAACTATGTCATTAAAAATAAAAAATTCATCCAATGTAATACAGTAGCCACAATGAGAGGGACAAAAGTGCTCAAAAACTCTCTTCCAAGAGACAATTGACAATCTTATTAAGCAGAAAAATATGATATCTAGCGAAACTACAATGTGTCTTTTTTTGTATTAACTATCACTTGATCTGTTTCATACGTTTTAAGTATAATTGGAGTTATGTTTATGGGTGTTGATCCTACATAGAGAATATCATAGTTCTGCAGGTGGTATTGAAAAATATAGCTACTTTATTTACCTTGTCCTTCTTTTGTCTTTGTCTCTGACTTCTTCCTCCATTTCTGGCCTCTTTGTGGTTCTGTATTACTCTTTTCTTCTTACTCTTATTTTTTCTTTTCCTTTCTTTATGTTCTCTGCTTTTTATCTTAAGTCTCTTTCTCTTTTGATCCTTTATCAGAGTATCTGTTCATGCCTCTCAAGCCAATCTTGTCCCTTTCTGTCCAACCCTATTTCTGAATTAGTTTTTCCTTTCATTTAGACATAGTAAGTACTTAATAATTGTTTTTTCATTCATTTGTTCCTTGGTATAATGAACTCCCAGATGAGGAAACTCCTGTACTAAAACAGGTCAGTACTCCTCATAACTTATAGACTTAGAAATCTTGCATTATAGCCCTAAAAGACAGAGTAGGTGGTATGATTAAACTCAGAGATTTGGTTTGGAAAGTGATTATGCCAAGAGGAAAACCGAACAAGATGAGAAAGGGAGCAAGGGACCAGGTAATTAAGGACTTTTAGTACCAAACAGAGGTCTTTATATTTTATCCTTGAGGTGACAGGAAGATTTGTGAGCTCATTGAGGCACTACTAAGTAGGATAGTACAAGATGAGGTAGATAAGCTTTACGAAATTTTTCTTCATATCTTAAATGAAGGATATAGAGAGGTGCTTGAGACAACAAGTCCAGTTATATAGCTATTGCAATAATCAGAGGAGGTTGTGAGATTTGAGAACAGAGAACAATTGACCTGGTTAATTATATAAAATCAAGAAGGAGATGGTATGTGACTGGAGGGAGTGAACATTGTAGTGAAGCTGAAAAATAGGCTTCAAAGGACTGTGATACAGGGAGTTATGAAAGGCTGCAACCCCAGTGGAGAACATGTATAAGTAAGTTCTGAGACTAGGAATAAGGCTATCGGTGTGTTTGATAGAGGTAGTTTGAAGATATAGAGCTGTGTTGAACCTATGGCATGTGTGCCAGAGGGGGCTACTCCCACCCCCTCTCCAAATATGTCTGAAGACATTTTTCTTATCACCCACCCATCTGTCCAGAAGGCCAATGGGAGCCCTTCCTCCCTCCCCTATCTAGGGGCAGGCTCACATGTAGTATGAGGGTTACAGTTTGGGCATGTAATGTGGAAGATGGTTAGTTTAGTAAACTGAGAGGGCAGGGTGTTAAAGGAAGGAATATACTCAAGGAAAGATCATGAGGGAGGGACTAAACTCCTTGCTTAAAGGCTCTTCCTATCAGCTGTCACTGCTTTACTGTCCTAGATTTGATATGGTATTTACTCTCAAAAAACCTCAAATCAATTTTCTTAAATTTCTTTCTTGTTTTTTGCTCCTTTAATGCTAAGTAGTGAGTGACTTTTCTGGCCTTCCTTGTGGTTTTCACCATCTAATAGCCTTTGGAATTAACTTAGTGTTGAGGCAGATTTTTTTACTCCTCGTTTAGGATGTCTCTCTAAGAAGGATTTGTATGTGTTTTATCTTTCAGCGGCAAGACTAATGACAGTTCCATATGGTATAACCCCTCCACATTGAATCTCCTTTGTGACATTAGTTAGGGTACATGGAGAAGCAAGTCAAAAATTAATTGGAAATTAAATATGATTCTCCAAAATGGGTTGGTTAAAAAACAAATCAGAGAAACAATAATTTCATTGAAGAGAATGACAATGAAGAGACATTATATCAAAATCTATGGGTTGCAGCCAAAGCAGTACTCAAAGGAAAATTTATATCCCTGAGTACTGTAACACACATGATCTTATGTGGGGTGAACTGCCTTACAGAATTCCACACTACCCCCTAGAACTCCAGGAGAGGGGTCAGTTAAGAATGTGGATATAAAAGCAGGACACTCTTTGGGGGAGCTGGGTCACTTGAGAGGGGTAGGATTTTACTTCTCTGCTAGTTTATCTCTGACCTCAGGGAGCAGGGTGATTCTTTGCTGTTTAATCCATATAGACTAAACCAGGCTGTGAGCATTGTGAAAATACCTATAGGCAGTATCCCAGCTAATCTCTAAACAATATAGGTCTGCAATCAAGATTATCTTCATCATCTTAACTAGATAACATTAGATTCAAGAGAAAGTTTAGTTAGTGAGGGAGTTAAGGGAATAAGTTTATTCCAGGCATTCCCCTCTGGGGGATTGCTATTTCTGTCAATAAGCTGAAGATACTAGATATCGTTTTACCTCTCTCTCTATCCTAGAAATTATCCCTCCTTCCCTGTTTTCCTGAATTAATAAATATCTTCCCCTGTTAAGTTTGTGGGTTGTGTGAAGTTAATATGTATATGCTTTACCAACCCAAACCATACATTATCAAAAGCCAAATCTTCATCCATGGAAGCTCTGAGCATAGCTGTGATCCAGAGGGTAAGACAGCTGTTTCAAGTCATCCCGAGCACTTTATCTACTTTGAGCTTTGGGAATAATCTTCCTTCAGTGGAAGCAGCTAATTTCTGTGGGATAATTCCTTATCTGTCAGCCAATTTAGCCCTGGGATAGTCAAGTCCAAATAGCCTCCATTCTTGGTCTACAAGGGTTTCTATTATAACTGTTTTTCTGGGCAAACAACTGCCCAGGAGGGGGAGGAGAAAGAATTCTAACCACTTATTCCACTCCCCCCTGCTATTGCTAGCAGCTTGATCCTTCTTGTGTAACCATTGCCAACTGGACCCATCTTTACAGTTTGGCCAGCCAGCCTAGGATTTCTCAAAAGGAAGAAGTTGATTACATCATGACATTCCCTAAATAGGATGTATTTATCACAGTAGGGAGCAGTACCTTGTTGCTATACAGCCTTTGGAAAGGGTTTTATAATTTATTGGTAATTTTAAAAAACTAGAATTCTTTATGGAGCTGTTTAGGATATATGATTCATACCAATGACTGACTATAACCATTGAGCAAGCTTGAGCTTTACATACCAATTGGAGGGTCAATACTAGTGTCAGTGTTTCAGGCTTATTGGGTTCTGGGCAAGTTAAATGGGCATACTTTTGGCAAGATAGAGGATACCAACCTAGTTATTAGGATACTGAAACAACAAGTGAAACAATTCATTGATATAAATCGACAAATAAGGGAAGGCAAAGAACTAGATGCCAAAACCATTTTACAGCTGGATTTGATTGAAGGGACTATCCAAGATGATACTAAAGATAAGGCCAAAGGTACAAACAGTGAAGAAGAGACAAAAGGGGCTGAGGCTGCAGCTGTAACCATCCTGTCTATAACAGATAGGACCTTTGAGTTGGGGATCCTACATGTAAAGGGGTATAAGCCATTTTCTGAGGGGGACCTAGAGATCTTGAAGAGGAGGTTCCCACAATATTATTTAAATCCACACAAATAGATAAAAGAGTTCAAAAGGGCTCTGCGTCCTTACAATCCAACTTTTGAAGACATGGAACTGCTTTTGACTGAGCTATACACCCCCAGTGAAAGGGAAAAGTTAATTGCAGAGACTAGGAGCAACCCCAACCTAGCCTCTTGGCCAGAGCAACATCAGGACCTTGAACTGTCATCCCATGCCAACATGGCATATTTAAAACAATGTAGAGAAGATCTAGCTGAGGCGATGAGGATTCATGCACATCACTCAAATGCATGGGGCTCATTTTGGAACCTGAGGCAGGTGGATGATGAGCACCCAAGCCTATATCTTGATAGACTTGTAGAAGATGGAGAGACCATACTTGGATTTAGGGAAATGAATGAAGATTAACATTCAGCATATGAGAAGGCAATTCGGGAAGGGCAGTTCACCCCACCTAAGATCATGCATGTTACAGTGCTTATATCAACAAATCAGAGAGGGCAGAGTTCAATGAATTGGGCATGCAAGTTAAAAAACTAGAAGGGGAACAAATTAAAAATCCCCATACAAAAACTTATTTGGAAATCCTAAAAACTAAAGGAGAAATTAATAAAATTGAAAGTGAAAGAACTATTGAAATAATAAATAAGACTAGGAGCTGGTACTTTGAAAAAAGAAATAAAATAAAGTACTGGTTAATCTAATAAAAAAAAGGAAAGAAACTCAAATTAACATTATCAGAGATGCAAAGGGTGATCTCACCTCTAATGAAGAGGAAATTAAGTTAATTATTAAGAACTATTTTGCCCAATTATAAGTCAACAAATATGACAATCTAGGTGAAATGGGTGAATAGTTACAAAAAATTATATTGCTTAGATTAACAAAAGAGGAAATAAAATACTTTATCCAATCTCAGAAAAAGAAATTGAACAAGCTATCAAGGAACTCTCTAAGAAAAAACCCGCAAAGATAGATGGATTCTATGAATTCTATCAAACATTTAAAGAACAACTAATCCCAGTACTATACAAATTATTTGACAAAATAAGCAAAGAAGGAATCTTACCAAATTCTTTTTATGACACAAATATGGTATTGATTACAGAGCCAGGCAGACCAAAAACAGAGAAAGGAAACTACAGACTAATCTCTTTAAAGAACTTAGATGCAAAAATCTTAAATAGACTACTTGCAAAAAGACAATAGCAAGTTATCAGAAGGATTATTCACTATGATCAGGTGGGATTTATATCAGGAATTGTAAAAGGGAATCCTTTGTTCTCTTTGCCTAGTTGGAGTTAGCATTTTGGTTGGCAGTAACTTTGAACAGAACACAAGCTTTAACTAAGTGGGAGAAGCTTGAAAACCACTTAGTGAATTTACACCCTACCTAGTGCTAGGTGAGAAGCCAACAAGATACTTGGAGAGTTCCACTATTTTTTCTAACTCAAATAGTCAGAAACTTGTTCACACCCTCAGAAAGTGTGAACCTTTTTGATGAGTATTCACACCTCTTGAAGTTGCAAACTAGTTCTCACAAAGACCATCCCCTGGACAGTGCTAGACAATTTGGAAGCTGGGATTGGCCCCTGTGAAAAGGGGCAGGGAGAGGAAACCACTATAAAAGCCATGAAGGCAGTCTGGTGGAGGGGAGGCTAGTGAAGGCTTCTGGAGAAGGAGATATTCTGGAGAAGAAGGTCTTATGGTGAAGGAAGTCTCTTTCATGGAGTAGTTCTGGCTGGAGCGCTGAGACCTTGGTGAGATTGCTTCAATATCTTCACTTTCCTTATCTCCTCTCTTTCTCTCTTCTCAATTGTTAATAAACTTCCATAAAATTCAATTTTGACTTGAGATTATTCTTAATTGAGGATTGATAATAGTTCAATCCTCTGGAGACCATATTTTAATATATTGACCCCCAAAAACCCCTTTTTCAGCCTTAGAGAATGCAAGGATGGCTTAATATTAGGAAAACTACATAATTGACCATATCAGTAATCAAACCAACAGAGATCACATGATTATCTCAATAGATGCAGAAGAGGTCTTTAACAAAATATAACATCCATTTCTATTGAAAACACTAGTATAGGAATAGAATGACCATTCCTCAAAATAATAAACAGTACATATTTAAAGCCATCATCTACAATGGAGATAAGTTAGAAGCCTTCCCAGTAAGGTCAGGAGTGAAGCAAGGATGCCTATTAACATCTCAATTATTTAATATTGTATTGGAAATGCTTAGCAGTAGCAATTATAGAAGAAAAAGAAATTGAAGTAGGAAATGAGGAAACTAAATTTTCACTTTTTGCAGATGATATGATAGTATATTTAAAGAATCCTGGAAAATCAACTAAAAGGCTAATGGAAATAATAACTTAGTAACTAAGTTTCAAGGCACAAAACTCACATAAACCATCTGAATTTCTGTGTATTTCCAACATAATTCAGGAGCAGGAATTAGAAAGAGAAACTATTTAAAATAACTCTAGACAATATAAAATATTTAAGAATCTATCTACCAAGACTAACACAGGAATTATATGAACACAACTACAAAACACCTTCTACATAATTCTAAATAACTGGAAAAATATGAATTGCTCATGGTAGGATAAGCTAACATAATAAAAATGACGGTCCTACCCAAATTAATCTATACATTCAGTGCCATACCTATTAAACTACCAAAAAAAATTTTATTAGAAAAAATCATAACAAAAGTACATTTGGAAGATCAAAAGATCAAGAATATCAGGGGAAATGAATAAAAAAAAATTGAAGGGTGAAAGCCTAGCAGTACCAGATCATAAAGCTGTAATATAAAGCAGTGGTCTTCAAAACAATAATGGTATTGGCTAAGAAGCAGAAGGGTGGATCAATGGAATAGACTAGAGATAAATGACCTCAGCAAGCTAGTGTTTAATAAACCCAAGGATCCCAGTTTTGGGGACAAAAACTTGATTTGACAAAAACTGGTGGGAAAATTGGAAAACTTTATGAGGAAAATTAGATTTAGATCAACATCTTACACCCTGTACCAAGATAAATGACTTGTATAAAAAATGAAGTCATAAATAAATTAAGTGAACAAAGTGCAGTATACATGTCAGATATGTGAAAACAGAAGGAATTTAAGACTAAACAAGAGACACAGAACATTACAAAAAGGAAAATGAATGACTATGATTATATCAAATTAAAAAGGTTTAATACAAACAAATCCAATGCAACTAAAATTAGAAGGAAAGCAACAAACTGGGAGAACATTTTTATAACTCGACAATTTGGGGAATGGCTTACATATAAGGATCTAAGTCAAATTTATAAAAAATGTAAGTCATTCCCCAAATTGTCGAGGGACGTCAGTAGGTAGTTTTCATGTGAAGAAATCAAAGCTATCAACAAGCACATGAGAAAGTGTTCTAAATTCCTCCTGATTAGAGAAATGCAAAAAAAAAAAAAAAATCTGAGGTACCACTTTACAACCTAGCAACTGGCCAATATGGTAGCAAAAGAAAAGTGATAAATGTTGGAGGGGATGTGGCAAAATTGGAACACCAATACACAGCTGGCAAAGTTGTGATTTGGTCCAACATTCTGGAAGGCAATTGGGAACTACGCCTAAAGGGCTTTAAAAGAATGCCTGCCCTTTGATTCAGCCATACCAATGCTGTATTTGTACCTTAAAGGAATAATAAGGAAAAAGACTTGTACAGAAATATTTATAGCTGTGCTCTTTGTAGTGTAAAAGAAATTGAAAAATGAGGGAATGTCCATCAGTTGGGGAATGGCTGAAGAAATTGTGGTATCTGATGGTGATGGAATAGTATTATGCTGAAAAGAATGTGAACTGGAGGAATTCCATGTGAACTGGAACGACCTCCAGGAAGTGATGCAGAGCAAAAGGAGCAGAACCAGAAGAACATTATACACAGAAACTGATACATTATGGCACAATGAAATGTAACAGACATTTCTACTATCAGCACTGCAATGATCCAGGACAGTTCTGAGGGATCTTTGAGACAGAATGCTATCCACATCCAGAGAAAGAACTGTGGGAGTTGAAAAGAAGAAAAACATGATCGATCACATATTTCGATGGGGATATAATTGGGGTTTTTGTTTTAAAAGATCTCTCTATTGCACATATGAAAATAGTTTTTAAACAATGATGCATGTAAAAACCAGTGGAACTGTTTATCAGCTCCTGGAGAGGGGTTGGGAGGGTGTGTGTGGAAATCACAAATCATGTAATCATGTTAAGATATTCTAAATTCAAATAAATCAAATAGAATGATATTTCTTCATAATCATTCTCAGGAGTTGATCAGTTACAGTTTTGGTCAAATAGCTGGTGGCTCCACTGATCTTTTACCTGAATGTAATGAGTCTAACTTCTTTTGGCTGTATTGATTGTCAGGAAATTCTGAAATGGCCCCTCCCAGACTAAAGTGAATTAATCAGGAACAGCTGGGTGGCTTATGGATGGAGAGCCAGGCCCAAAGATGGGAGGTCCTAGGTTCAAATATGACCTCAGACACTTTATAGCTGTATAACCCTGGGCTAGCCACTTAACTACCCCTACCTAGCCTTTATACCACTCTTCTGCCTTAGAACTAATACACAGTATTGATTCTAAGATGGCGGGTAAGAATTATTAAAAAAATTAAGTGAAATCATCATCTTACTCACACAAATCAAAACCCAATCTACTGACTAGAACTTATGTACCAGAAAACGTAGAGGTGTGATATGAGTGATCAATGCTTTCTTCTGTCTCTTGATAGCTTCTTCTTCTCTGATTTGTTCTTTAATATCACTGTTTGCACCTCTGGCAGCCAGAGTGCAGCATATGCACATTCTTTGTCATTTCTGGGTTGTTTCCAACTGATAAGCTTGTATACATTTCACAGATCAAATTTTGTGCTGACCTGAAGCAAGGCCACATGGTGATATTCTCTGTGTTGAGTGGAAGATGTGCCTACCGCAAACAATACAATTTTACAAAAGTCTTCCTCTCAAAATTTGTATACTGGGCTATCTTTCCCAAACTCCTAATCTGATCTCTAAAGGACTATTTTGTGGGAACTCAGCTAATTCTCCATTGCACTTCTCCATTGCACTTCCCCATTGCACTGTTGTAGGGAATGTCTTTGCCCCATTCTGCCATTCAATGTTTGTCCATCTTAGAATCATGAGTTCTATAAATTGTTAAATTCCTGCCAGCAGAGTATTCCCCAATTTTCATACTTTTTCTTTGGATTTGCCAATCCAAATTAGGATTGTCACTATCAGATGTGAGATGTCTTGCAATCCAGAAAACAAACCTAGTCATGTTTTCTTCCTCAGACTGGTTTTAAATCAAGGTGTCTCAATCCTGCAAAATTCCAGTGTTTCAAACTTGCAAATTCTCACCTGCTCTAAGACATTCCAAGATCTAGCCAGTTTTTCAATCCTCCAAATCCTTTAACAGACCCAGGAACCTCCTTCCTGTTATGTCTCATTTCTCTGCATATCTTGCATTCACACTCAACACTACCACACTTGCTTTGCCCTGTTTATATCCCAGCCTCTTACAAGACACCAAAAAATGCACTCTTTGGGCTCCTTACTTGCCTTGCTCCTTTGACATGTCTCATACACTCATATCCAGAGAAGACTCCTCACCTCCCTTTGGTTAGGTCCTCTATATTACAAATTCCTTTTGTAGCCAAATCCAAATATCTGAATCTTCATTGTCTTAGTACTTTTGCCTCTGAAAATCATTTTGGGCTCAAAAGCAAGTGGGAAGTGCCCAATCCCGTTCCAAGGCAGAACTGTAGATCTTCTGCTGATGGGCATCTTAAAGTCACGCTAAAGAAGGGGGAAATGAGGCACTTTACTGTTTCACAATCCCAGAGGAACCTCCTTCTGAGTGGGATTGGGTTGAGAACAATGGGACCAACTGCTTCATTAAGTTCACAAACAGTATTGAGAGACCAAAGTATACAATAGTAATTTATTCTTTTGGGAAAGGGACATTCCCCATTTTGGATACTTGAGGAATGTCCAAATATTGAGTTCAAATACTCATTTTATAGGGTCTTCTAATCATAGAAACTCACCCCTCCTCACCGCCTTTCCTGTCATAACAGGAATCTTCTTTGGTATCTTTAAAAGATAAGTGAGTTAACTACTTCACAGCTCAAAGCCTTTGAAATTTGAAGTGGACAACAAGCCAAGGGTTTTATTTTTAGAGAAGGGGGTGGGATTCTAAAATGATGGGGAAATACTGACTTCTATCTAGGTTCTTGAGATTATTGGCATGAAACACTTATGAGAAAGACACAGATTATATCTCACTCAGAATCATTTATTTTTTAAAAACTTGAAACAAATAATTTTGATGATTAATGTCATTTAATGTGTTTTAGATCTCCACCTCCACCACACAAAAGGGATGTTCATATACTAATTCCCTTAACCTAATTCTCATCCTTTTCCAAAACTCAACCAACCGTATTTTACTCCCATCATGTGATTCTTCTATTATTGCTCATGTTGTTGAAAAAACTTAGAAGAGGTCACTGAATTCTTTAAAAATATGTTATCCAACTTCATTTGAGCCATCAGTGAAACAGCCATTTCATTTATAGCCTCATTTTCTACAGCTTTTCCAAACCATCTCTTCTCTCTTCAAGTTTATTAAACCTGTTCCTTCCCCAATTCTTTCAGCTAAAAACTTAGACTTTCACTCACCTCAATATATTGTTGCTATAATATCAACCTCTTCTCATATTTTTAACTTTCTCATTCTCAGGAACTCTCCCCTAGTCTTTGACAATAAGGTCCTGGTTTTTTTCCCCCTTAACAATCCAAATTCATACATGTGTATTTGCTCTCATCACCCTCTCTTTCAGAAGATTTTTACCTAAGGAGTCTCTACCTCTGGAGATCTCTTTATCATCTCTGATAATCTCATAAGGACAGTTTAGTTGATAAGGAAATAATGGGACACTGAATATCTTTTAGCTCATGCTTCCAGCTCTGGCTCCAGGAGCATGGAGTTTATTATATATATTTCAAGACTCATTTCACACCAAAGAACCCCCCGAAACATTGCAGCTGCGCAGAAGTTATAAATTATGTCATATCAAAACACAAAAGGTCTCATTGACTTCAGAACAGACCACGGCCAAGGCTGAATTTTGACTGGGTTCTTATCAGAAATCCAAGTTGGGGTAATATTTTTCTCAGGGTTGAATTGTCCCTGCTTATGTTTTGGCCTTGGCTATACCAGGCAGCTGCATTCCTGGCCAAAGTGGGGGAGTGTTAACATTTTAAATGCTAAAGCTCTTTAATAAGGCCACAGTACTTTTCAACAAGAAATCACAAGGATCACAAAAAGGGGTCAAAAGAGGAGTCATATTTTTATCTATTCTCTTAGTGGCTTCCCACATCCACCTATCTCCCACCCTTATTTTTGCTCTTTCTCATTTTCAGCCTCTGCCTACTTCCTGGTTTTTCCCTTACTGAATTCAAACATGACCCATATCCCCTCTATAAAAATCCTTCATTGATCCCTATCATCCCTTTAAGCTATTTGCCTTCAACTTCTTACTAGAAAAAGCCAAATCCTCAGCACAAACTATCTATACTTGTTGCCCCAACTTCACCTCCTCTTATTCTCTTCTCAACTGTGCAGTATGGCTTTTCATCTCATCATAACTGGAAGTAATTTCTCTCAAGTTTCCAGTGATCTCATAATTCCCAAATCTGATGGTCCTTTTATTAATATTCATCCTTTTCGATGTATGTATTTCATTTGGACATTGACTACACTCTCTTCTTGGTGTTTAGATGTCATTTCTTTCTCCTGCTCTTCTTCCTTCCTGAATTATCCTTTATTTTCAGTCTACTTTGCTGGTTCATCACCAAGGCTCTGTCTGAGTGTTCTATTCTTTATGTTTATTAGATTCAATGTTTTTTTTTTAAACCCTTAACTTCTGTGTATTGGCTCCTATGTGGAAGTGTGGTAAGGGTGCGCAATGGGGGTCAAGTGACTTGCCCAGGGTCACACAGCTGGGAAGTGTCTGAGGCAGGATTTGAACCTAGGACCTCCAGTCTCTAGGCCTGACTCTCAATCCACTGAGCTACCCAGCTGTCCCCAGATTCAATGGTTTTGATTGTTATTTCTATGTTGATGTTTCACATAGCTCCATCCTAACATCTGTCCTGAGCATCAGCCTCACATTATTAACAGTTTATTGAACCTTTCAAACTAGATCTTCCAAAGATCACTCAAAACTAACATGTCTAAAAGCAAAACATACCCCCACCCCCAAACCTACCCTTCTTCCAAAATTCTCTATTCCTGATAGAGGTACCATTGTTCTTCAAGGGTCACAAATTCATAACTTCATCATTCACATTAACTTCTTACTTATTCACAGACTGTACTAATTCTTGCTGTTTCTAGCTTCATTGGATTTTTTCACATGTGAATATAAATCCTGGCTCAGAAACATAGTTGCTTATTTACTTTTATGCCCTTGTCACTTCATACCTGGATTCTTTCTATGTCTTCTAATTCATCTTCATTAAGTCTCTCCTAAGTCTAGTCCAGTAATGGGCAAACTATTCCCCACCGGTGTTATGGATAAAAGGAGGGTACACAAAAGTTGGGGGGGGGTGCTCTACTTCCTTTGATGAGTGAAGGAGGGGTAAAAGGTGATTGAGGTGATAGGAGAGGAATGAAAGGGATGGCTGAGTTTAGGGAGGAATGGACAAGGTGGTATTAGGATGGTATGGGTACAGGGTGAGGTGTTCAGGAAAGGCAGCTAACTCAGACTAGACACCCAAGCTAGAGACAGAGGATACTGAGGGGAAATAGGCTGAACCCTTCCAGACAGGAAAAGTACTTCTACAGACACAAGGAATAGGGCCAGTCAGAAATGATTGAAATCTGACTTGAGGTCTTTCTTGTCAGTTTCTCAAGTCTTCAAAGGAGGAGTTACAAGACTCCTCCCTGTCAGTGAAACTGAAGGGATTCAGGAGTGTTGGGCACCTACTTCCTCCCAAGATAGATGCCTCCAGTTTCTCTCAGGAAATAAAAGTGAATAATTCCTTCCCCTTGGGTCCTTGCCAAATTCTTCAACCCAATGATTCTCCAGAGGGTTTGATTAGGTAACAAAGAGATTTATTAATATTCAGAATTGGTCAGGAAGGAGAGAGGGGTTTGGGGTTTCTGACAGCCTCTAGGGAGCAACTCAAGATGGGGAAGGGTCACAGGAATAGGTTAGACAGAGAGAAGAACCTGCTTCTCTCAGCCAGGGAAGATTTGGCTGCTCTTAAAATAGAGAGAATACTAAAGGGATAGTTTGAATTCAAGGATGTCCTACTTGCCTATTGGGGAAAACTAAACCCACAAAGTCTATTCACTAAAAACCCAAAAGCCACCCTGCCTCCCAGATCCCCAAGAAAAACAGGAAAGGAAACAGAGAAATAATATGGCAAGGTCTGGGAGAGGTCCAGAGAAATTAGCTAGGTTCAAATTATCAGGAGATAAGCTCAGGCCAAAAGCAAAACTGAAAGTCAAGCAGAGCTCTAGTTAGTCCTTCAGCTCTGTTCAAGCCTCAGGGACCAACTGACTTCTCTCTGAATTCTAAGGCTTCTAACTGCCAGAAGTTTTCAGTTGGCCCCCAGCAAGAGCAAAACCCTTTCTTGCATCTTTTGCATTACAAGGGCCAGATCCAGGTGGTAGTTTTCCCATCACTGCCTTAAGCAATTCCCTAATTACTACCTCTGGTTGTGGGGGCTTAGTGATTAGGGAATTGCTTAAGGCAATGATGGGAAAACTATCACCTGGATCTGGCCATGGAGGAATAGTTTGCCCATCACTGGTCTATTCTTTACATTATTGCCAAAATTTTTTCAATAATAATAATAATAATTAGCATTCATGAACACTTTTCACCTTGCATTTGATCCTCATCTGTGAAGTAGTTGGTATTATTCCTTGAGAGAGGATAAGTGATTTGCTCAGGCTTTCACAACTAAGCAAGTATCTGAGGCAGTATTTGAACTCATGTCTTACTGAATCCAAATCCTACAGTATCCATTTGTATCATCTAGCCACCTTAAGAGCAGATCTTATGTCATTCATAAGCTCAAATTCCAGTGGCTCCCTATTGTTCCTACAATAAAATAGAAATTACTTTCTTTAGCTGGAAACTGTTCACTACTTTTTTCCAACCTATCATCCATTATACATTATTTCCCCTTTTGCATTCTGGAGTGAAGTAAAGGTGATCTCTCTGTTGCCTATTTACAACACTTTTGTCTTAAACCTTCATGCCTTCTAAAGTATTTTTACTCATCACCTTCACTTCACAAAATCCCTTTACTCCTTTAAGATATAGCATGACCATTCCACATGAAACTTTTCCTCATCCTTCCATTTTCCCAACTATGTATATTGTATATATTTAAATATTTACTTGCTTTCCTTGTTAAAATGTGAACATCTTGGATTTACGGATTGTTTAATTCTTTGTATTTCTTTTCAGTACCTACCACTGTATCTCTCATATGCTCATAAAATACTTGTTGATCGATTTATTGTTTGTTGATTCTAATTCTATATCTTCTTTCTACCATCATTTAAATTTTTTCCCTTTTATTTCACTTGAGATATTGTCTCTTTTGTTTTTCCAAATGAATTTTATTATTTTATCTTGTTCTACAAAGTAATCCCATTATCATTTGATTAGTGTAGCCTTGGAATTTTTGATATCATTATATGTTCTTATAATTTTCATTATGTTTCTATAAATTAAGTATGAAAAATATATTTGTCTAATATTTATGTCCTTTTATTTCCAATAAAATGTTTTATAGCTGTACTTAAATAACTTTTATACTTTATTAGGTTAACTATAATGCTTTCCCTCCCCTTTTTAATAAGTATCTTAAAGAGATTTCTAGTTTTGGGGGGGTTGTCCTGTGTAGAATTGTTTTCTCTTTTGGAGTTCAATTTATAAACTTTTTTTCTCAACCTAATAATCATCTCAGTTCTTTGGAGATTTTAAGTATAACATCATGCCATCCACAAATAGAGTTCTGCTCTATGTACCTGATGTTTATACTTTAATTTTTTTCCTTTGTCTAATTGCTGGTGGTAGAGTTTCTAGGAAAATGTCATAATAGAAAAAAAATTTTGATGAAATGTTGATTACCCATGTTTGTACTGGCAAAAACTGTAGTGTTTCTCTATTCAAATCACTTGATAGTTTTTGGTTTTAACATTATGATTTTGACTATATTTTATTTGTATTTTTATTGGGGGCATTGGTTTTATATGTGTATACTCTTACAAGAATGACCAACATATTAAGTATATTTTACATGATTGTACATAAATAACACAAATCAAATTGTTTATCATCTCTGGAAGGAGAGAGAGAAAGGAGGAAGACAATTTAGATCTTATCATTTCAGAAAAAAAATTTTGAAAATTGTTATTACATGTAATTAGGAAAAGAAAATGTTTTTTAAAAGGAAAAAAGTTATGATTTTAATTTTATCATCTTCCATTCAAGTATTTAAAAATCTTTTTAAACACATGCATCTTGAATTTTATCAAATGTTTCCTCTATGAATTAATCTTGTTTTTCATCATATCTATTTAGTTAATTATGGTTATTGTTTTTCTTATGTTGAATTATCTATATATCCTTTTAGGAATCCAATTTGGTCAGAGTATTATATTTTGATTGAAAAGATTTTATTTAAATTTTTTGCATTCATTTTCATTTTAATTATAGTTCTCAGTTTTATAACTTTTGGCTTGTATAATAGGACTATTTTTATCTCATAAAATGTTTAGTAGAGTACCTTCTGTCTATGTTCATTTTTTTAAAATACATCTTTGCTTTATTGAGTTATGGTAATTCCTTTCCATGTGATGTTGGTGTTGTCTAATTTCAGAAACCAGTGATCGTACTAGTAATCATGTAAAACAGGCATATCTGTTTCACTGTCTCTTCTGTGTATAGTTCTATAAAAATGAATAATATGTGTAGGCCCTTCCAAAAATAGGAAATAAACTATGGATTTAGATCTACTATCAGTCAGTGAACAAGCCTAATGCTATTATACCACTCACTATATTATAAGTGCTAATGTTGCAAGAAAAGGCAAAAATTGTTCCTCCTATCAAGGGAAGTTCATATTATATGAATGAGACAACACAAGTAAATCATTAAATATAATTTAAATACAGAATATTTGGAAATTTATACTTAAGAGAGGAAGGCAGTAGGACTATGTGGATTAAGTATAGTAAAAAATGGAGGCAGACTGGGAAGCAAACTGACAGAAGTTTTACTTTTTTTTTTTTTTTGGTAAAGTATATAAAGTATTATGTAGAATTCATGCAATGACAAAGTAAATTATTTTGGTAAACAAATCTGTGACACCCAGAAAAATAAAGGGGATGTTGTGGTGTGGGAAAGTGGGGAATGAAATTGGAAGATAGATTCCTCCTTGCTTTCAGGAATTTCATTTGGTTACTCTGCAGAACTTAGCTATTCCATGAATGCCTTGGAAATTTTTCTCTTAAGGAAGATTAGAAGCCTGTCAATGTCTGAGAATGTAGCTGTTGTATTTCACATATGTCTTAGTGTCTTACTGTGGAGTTGTAGTCTTAAATAGAGCTTAAAATTTGGATAGCGCAAGTTAAGATGGAAAAACATGTCTTAATTAATATAGCCCATTGCCTTTGGAATGGCTAGAAGATGGAAAAACTTTTTTTAATCCTCCTTAAGACTTGTGACTCAAAAGAAATGCGTTTTGGTGGCTATCATTTTGTATAACAAAGTACATATTGAGATAAATTTCCCTAGATAACCTTTTTAATAAAAACGTTCTGGGGCAGCTGGGTAGCTCAGTGGAGTGAGAGTCAGGCCTAGAGACAGGAGGTCCTAGGTTCAAACCCGGCCTCAGCCACTTCCCAGCTGTGTGACCCTGGGCAAGTCACTTGACCCCCATTGCCCACCCTTACCAATCTTCCACCTATGAGACAATACACCGAAGTACAAGGCTTTAAAAAAAAAACCAATGTTCATTCAGGTATATAATTTTCTGTACAGTGAAGTATTTCTCTAATAACTCCATGTGACAGAGTTGACCTGAGGTTCTTGAAAGCCATACCAGTTTACTTATTGCTGTATGTGACAGGCTCTCTACCACTTTGGTTAATCTTTTAGTTTAGATACAAAATAACCAAACATATCTGCTATGTAAGGACTAGTTCAGCTTAGTAGAGATTGGTTAAGTATAGCTAGTTAAGTATTGACATTTTTTTCTTACCATGGAAATTAACGAAATAAATTAAAGGGGGCAGCTGGATGGCTCAGTGAAGTGCGAGCAGGCCTAGAGTCAGGAGGTTCTGGATTCAAATCTAATCTCAGACACTTCCTGGTTGTGTGATCCTGGGCAAGTCACCTAACTCCCATTGCCTAGCCCATACCACTCTTTTGCCTTGGGACCAATAGAGTTTTGATTCTATGACAGTATGTTAAGGGTTTTTAAAAAAATGTTATATTGCACATTTCCTTATTAAGAAGTACATTTAATATAAATTACCTCAATGCTCATTGTTGTCTTATTTCCCTGATGGTCTAACTTGATTATTAATTCCTTGATTATGGAGAACTCAGATAGTCCTTCTGTATGAAGAAAACTCCCCTCTCCCGGTCTTATGTACTGGGGTGATCCTACCTGTACCCCCTGACAGCTAGCTTTTTGTCACATGACAAAGACATCACGTAAACACTCCAAATATAGGTCACAGGTAAAGAGTCCTAAGGACAGGACCCAGAACTAAAGGTTATGGGTCTGGGGTTAAAGAAAGGATAAAAGATGGAGTGTGAAGGGGGTGTGCTTTCTCTATTTCCTTAGATGACCACGTTTTAGGATGTTGGCTTGGAGCCGTGAGGCAGAGCACCATGTGTACCAAGATTAGGATAGGATTAGAAATAGGTTTTAATCGCTTATCTATCTGCATGCTTTATTTCAAGTAAATATTAACAAATCCTATGGAAACTAAGAACCAGAGTTTTAAATTTAATATTAACACTTTTTTTTTATCCCCAACAGAACTTTACATACGTAAGCATATAAAAGGGCACTAAGTAACTATTTGCTGTTTTTATTGATAGAAATTTCTAGTCTTCAACTGCTACCTCAAATAGGAGTTACAGTTGTATTTCATTTTAATTGGTCTTTTCTTCTCCTTAGTCTACAAATAAGAAACCCCGAAAGTCACCAGGTGAGAAGAGCCGTTCTGAAGGTGGAATTAGAGGAGCTGGCCGTGGAAGAGCTAATGGCCATCCTCAACAGAATGGAGAAGGGGAGCCTGTCACATTATTTGAAGTAGTAAAACTGGGGAAAAGTGCAATGCAGGTAAATATATTTGCATTACCTTATAATGCTCATTGTTGTCTTATGTCCCTAATGGTCTAACTCGATTATTAATTCCTTGATTATGGAGAACTCAGGTTGTCCTTCTGTATGAAGAAAAGAGGTAACAATGACAATGCACATTAATTGGTTGGAAAGGTAGTTTAGTAACATTGGATTTACTTGTCAAAAATAGGAAACTTACAAGGTATTTCTAAGGTGTGTGTGTGTATGTGTTTTTTATTAGCTGAAATAAAAGATAATTGATAAAATTTTTTGTAATTTCTTTAGAAAAAACATCTTTTTAATTTTCCCCTTAGTTAACAGCTTATTGCACAATGCCTCACATATTGAACAGATTTGTTAAATATTCCTTACCTAACAGATCGAATTAAGTTCTTTGATTATTATATAAAAAATCAAATATCATTCTGAAATCAGAAAATGATTCTTTGAGTTAGAAACTTTCCATTGAAATTGTTATTTTCTTCACTAGCCAACTAAAGAGCTCAGTTCTGATTCTGTTTTAAAAAATAATTATTTTTTTAAATCTGCATTTATTGTATTTTTATTTTTTAAGACATCTTCATATGGACTGGTATTATATATTATCTAAACTTGTACATTCCTTAGCATCTAGCACAGTCTTCTGCACACAGTAGTCATTGACTACATATTGAATGAATGAATACTAAATTTAAAAAATACTAATAAATTCTTATCCAAAGTAGAACATGGGGACACCATAACAATAATTTAATCCTAGAATTAGAAAAACAACTGTAGAAGTTAACTTAGGAACAGCAAGATAGATTGAGAGCCAGGCCTAGAGATAGGAGGTCTTGGGATCAAATTTGGTCTGAGGCACTTCCTAGCTGTGTGATTATGTTTTGCTTTTTGTTTTTAATATTTTTCCATGTTTATATGATTCCTTTTTTCCCTCTCATCTTCCCTCCCCTCCCCTGAGCTGATGAATAATTGCATTGGGTTGTACACGTGTTATCGCTTGATACTTATCTTTCATTTTTGTAATAGAATAGTCTTTTTTTTTTTTTAAACCCTTACCTTCCGGCTTGGAGTCAATACTATGTATTGGCTCCAAGGCAGAAGAGTGGTAAGGGTAGGCAATGGGGGTCAAGTGACTTGCCCAGGATCACACAGCTAGGAAGTGTCTGTGGCTAGATTTGAACCTAGGACCTCCCGTCTCTAGGCCTGGCTCTCAATCCACTAAGCTACCCAGATGCCCCTACAATAGTCTTTTAAAACCTCAAATCCCATACCCTTATAAACAAGTGATAAATCATATTTTCCCTTCTGTGTTTCTACTCTCACAGTTCTTTCTCTCAATGAGGATAGCATTCTTTCTCATAAGTCCCTCAGGGATGACCTGGATCATTGCATTGCTATTAGTAGCAAAATCAATTCATTTGATCAACCCACAATATTTCAGTTTCTGTGTACAATCTTCTACTGGTTCTGCTCATTTCCCTCCTTAGCAGTTCATGTAGGTCTTTCCAATTCATATAGAAATCAAACAGTTCATCATTCCTTGTAGCATAATAGCATTCCATCACCACTATATACCATAATTTGTTCAGTATAAGGATGATATTAGAAAAATGAGTATTGTTTTATTAGTTTAGAGATAAGAAGTAGAGAAGCTGGATTGAGAAAGAATTGGAGTTTCAAACAGCTGAGAGAGAGAGCGTTAATTTCAAATGCTGTGTCTGACTGTTCATGACTCCATTTGGGATTTTCATGACTAAGATACTGGAGTGGCTTGCCATTTCCTTCTCTAGGTCACTGTATTGTTGAGAAAATTGAGGCAAATTTAAGTGACTAGCTTGACGTCACACAGCTAGTAAGTGCCTAAGCTGGATTTGAACTCAGGAATATGAGTCTTCCTGCATGTAGGCCAACTATCTTGTCCACTACATTACCTAGCTACCTCATCCAATATGTACCAGTTCTTTTTTCATAGAAATTTCTCCTGTTACCATCTTTTCAAACATTTTTAATTAAGGTCACTAAGTATACTAAAAGTATATGTTAATTTAATTGGGAAGGTCTTATGAAATTCTTCATATAATTTCTCTGTCATTTCTATTTTAGCAAATGGGTTATTATATAAACTGAAATAATTTTCATTTCAGCCCTTTTTTGCCAATATTTATCAATTATATTTAAGAGGTGAAGATCAGTGTTCTATGAATCATGTTTCTTCTAGCTTCTGGGTATAAGATAAAAACTACTCCACTAACTACTTTATTTTCTTCCCTAAGGAGTGCCTGTGAGTTCTCTTTATATTTTTATCTCCTCCTCCTCTGCTCCTATTCCTCATTGTTGTTCTTTTTTGTTTGTTTGTTTTCACGTATAACAGGTAGGTCAGGTTTGACATAATATAACTCCAACAACAGTGTCCCTACTTTCTGATCTGTGGGACAGGGACCTCATGTATATAGTACCAACACTGAAATTAAAGCTTATTGACAGTCTGAGACCTGCACCATCCTCTCTTCCCTTTCCTTACATTCTGCTTCCGTTGCTCCTGAATCCGATGAGGTAGTTGCACATGTTTTTCATTTTTTGTTTTCCTCTGTATTGTTTCTTTAGAGGGAATGAAGGAACATTGACCAGCCTTGAAGCCATTCCCACATGACAATGAAGCCTGCCAGAATTGGTGATCCTCTAGCAGTGGTTCCCAAAATTTTTTGGCCTACCGCCCCCTTTCCAGAAAAAATATTACTTAGCGCCCCCTGTCACATATTATCACTGCCCCCTTACAGTTATTCACTGCCTCCAAATGCACCTGTGGCCATCACCGCCTCTGGATCACTGCAATACCCACCAGGGGGTGGTGGCGCCCACTTTGGGAATCACTGTCTTCTAGCCTTTGAGATCCAAGAATTGTCTCTGTTCCACAATGAGACACTGCAGTGGGATGTTGTTTAGAACTTGATTATGAGAAAGTTTCCTCTCAAAGAAAGAGAAGCAGTGGAGGAATAAAATGTATGTAAAAAAGTTTGGCAACATATCCAACTAAGCAGTCAACCCTAAGAGAATTCAATGATGAAAATGGAAAGAATACAACAAAGAGAAGGAAAAAATTGAATAGAAAAGATTGCAAAAGCCAATTTACCATATTGTCTTTCTCATCAAGATAGTCAATTGCCATATCTGGACCTTAGTTAAATAGTTTCCTAAGTGCTTATAGGGAGGGTAAAAGAGCATAAAGAGAACAGAAAAGGTAAAGCAAATAGATTAACCCAAGTATGTGTTCATCAATATATATGAAGAAAAGAGACCCATGCTAGAGGCAATATAGTTGTAAGGATATTGAAGGAACAATATTTAATGTACCTGAAGATTGCATAAATACCAAAGGGATAGAGGGAAAACCTTAATAATTAGAAGAAGTGATGAATGAGAAACTATTTGTTAATGTATAGGATTATTGTCCATCTAAATATAAATTGATAGTGCCCCAATAAGGGTAGTACTTGGGATGATGGAGTCTTCTAGAAATGATATTTAACAACGAACCACATATTTACCATTGTATAATTAACACAAAAGACATGGAAAATTCAAGTTCTCAAACTTATTGTTTGTTCCTTACAAAAAAGGATTTGATTCAGTAGATCAAAACACTGCTTTATACACTTTTATAGAAGATAATTTGCCAGCCACATTTCAAGGTCATTCAGGACTCCTCAAAAAATGTAACAAATAACACTTTTCAGTGACTATCTTGATAATAAATATCAGGTAAGACATATAAAACAGGGGATGTATGTTTTGCCAAAGGTTTTCATCAGTGTGATAGAGGAGATTCAGCACAGAGGCCAAGTGTAAGTTGGATGTCCTATAGATCATGAAGTCCTGCAGTTGCAGTTCTCTGATGACATTATTTTGATTAAATCATTGAAAGCCTTCTGGAAAAGATCTTTATTCACTCAAAGAAGGCCTCTCCATTCACACAGGAAAGTCCAAATAGTTGAAGAATTTTGACTCTGATTTCAAAATGCATTTGAAGAGTAATCCTTTTATAGTTTATCCAATAGTATAGTATACATGTAAGGGATGACTGTACTGATAGACAGTAAGCCAGATTCTGAATTGAAAATGTTGAGAGCAGACTGGATTGTTGAACTGGAAATTTTGGGGGACTTTACTAATTTCTCCATGAAAACAAAATCTCATCTATTTCACACCAATATTTTACTGATAGTTTTTGTGGCAGCAAGAACTGCATCCCAAAAGCACAAAGTAAATATCACACAGTAAGTAGTGGAGAAGTCCATGGTGAGCATCTGCAATCTGCAACACAGATATAGCAAGTAATATAGAAATAAAGGAAGTCATCAAGGAATTATATGAAAGGAAGAGAAGATGGATTATCAGCATGCCAGAGCTAGTGAGGGATGAGAAGTAGATAAACAGAATGACACATTGGTACTCGTAATTTCAGTAGAAATCAACAAGGACCTCAGACGTGCTGGGCAAAGCCCTGTGGGATGATATGAACCTCTGATTGATTAGGCATAGATGACTCATGAGCTGTAGTGTTGTACAGGCCTCAGGCTTATTTTAATAGAAATGCATACATAGAGAAATAATAGCCTTCCATGAAAAACGTTTAATTAATAAAATTTTTTATGATGTGACAGCCAGCCTAATATAGTAGCTATTGTATTTGATTTCTATTAGCTGTGCAACCATGAGGAAATCACCTAACCTATCTGAATTTAAGTCAACGTTTTAAGACTATATATCCTAAATGTGGTTCTTTATAGAGTAATGTGGTAACATTATAAAAATATTGGGTGAGCAAGGAAACATTTTGTTTTGAGTTAGACTTATGAATGGGGAAATAATTTTTGGCCAAACAGGAATCAAGATGATCACATAAGATAAACCTTCCTAGAGAAATAATTTATTGTAATATGATGAAAGAAATATTGAGCACCTACCTCATAGGGTGAAATGAGAGTATATTGCATGTAAAGTGCTTTATAAGCATTATACTATTTATATATCAATTCTGGTTACTAAAATCATCCAGCAAGATTTGGGTAATCTGTGACAGGAAATGGTGAGAAAGAACTGAGACTAGATATATAAATTTGGGAGTTGTCCACACATATAAATGATAATTGAATTCATGGAAGCTAATGAGATCACTTGCCAAGCATGTAGGAAAAGAAAATCTGGGTGGGGGGGGGGGAGGTGGGTGGAGAACCCGTGGGAAGTATTTTTGTCATATAAAACATTATTGTTTCTCATTTTTTCTTAGCAATAGTATTTTTATGAGAGATGCCTACTGCACTTTATTCAGCATCCTATGATCATTGATTCAAAGTGAGAGAGATGTGAAAAAGTATTCTTCTTTTCTCTAAGCAAATGGTAAATTACTCTTGCAGTTAACTAGGAAAAATTGCAAGCAGTCCACATCTAAGCACAGCAAATAAAAAGTAGAATATTTATTGTGGATAATCATCTTTCTTCTTAATTCTTTTCTAAGCTCAATTGAAGTGACATTCCTTTCCTGGTTTTTAAAGCGATATCTCAAGTATCTATAATAGTTAACTATATAAATCATAAATTATCTAAGTAAAGTAACTTGTATCATGATATTACAGTTCACATTTGGGGCATTGTTAAATACTAATTCTTTCTTTCAAATTAGTGATTGAAACTTTTAATTTCATCAGAATTTAAGAACAATGTAAATAAATGTCCTCCTCCTAGGTAGCATTTTGGAACTATGTTTGAAAAGTTACTACACTGTATATTTTTGACCCAGGAATACCACTTCTAGACCTTTACTTCTAAGAGTTTCCTCATTCATAAAATGGGAAGGATAATAGCACTCACCTCAGAGCATTGTGGGAATCAAAGAAGATAATATTAGTAAAATGATTAGTACCATGCCTGATATATGGTAAACAGTTTATAAGTATTTTATCATTATTTATTTTGTTAAATATTCCCCAGTTATATTTTAATTTCATTGACATGTGTGTTTTAAAATATTTATTCTACCACCAGTTCTTTGCTCCAGTCTCTATTTCATTTTTTAAACTCTTTATTATTTCTAGGGATTCATGAAGTTCTTGTTTAAAGCCCAATTTCTCCTTAAATGTTTTGTTTACTTGTAGTTTCCTAGGATCTATAATAATTCTTTATTGTGTGTTAGTGTATTCTCCTCAGAGAATGTCTCTTATTCTTAAAATTTTTTGACATGGTTTCCTAATATACATTATAAATGAGATCTTTTTTAGAGAAACTTTCTGCCATTCACATGGCACCTCTTTCCCCTCCCATTTTCTTGCCCCTACTAATTTTAGCTGTATTGTTTTACTTTTATACTTAAAATTTTGGGGACAGTAATTACATAATAAACGTATCCCTTTTATCTCTATAATGAGCTTCTCTATCTCTTGTTTCATCACAAACTCTTTAATAGTGAATCCTAACTAATAACTGGGATGTAAAACATTTCTAATCTGTTATCTCATTTGACTCTAACAAATACCTTGTGAGATACAGATGAGGAAGCTGAAACTGACCTTCTCAAAGATATAGCCAAGTGAGAAATAGCCTTATTCTCTGACTTAAGTAGTCTTTAAGAATTACAGGGAAATGTAATTCAATATCTTCCAAGCTCACAGTTACCTAGCATAGTTTGAATTCTTCCTATATTTCACAAGTGCTTCTATCTGTAAATAAACTCTGAGAATACAAAGAAAGGCCAAAGGGAGCTTTACATCCAGTGATAGAGGCTTTATATCACTGGATACCAAAAGATATATAGGAGCCCTAGATTGTAAGGTTTTAGCAGCTGGAAGAACTGGAAAATGCCTCTTGCCCAAGGTCACAGTTGTAGCTGTCTTTAAGGAAGATCTAAGAGGTGTAGGTGAGGAGGGATAGAATTCAAAGGCAGTATTTTTGAAACATCCACAATTAAGCATCAAAGAAACTGTTTTCCGTCTTTCAAATCCTTTTATTTCAGTAAGGGAGATTGGATGTGCACTAATTAGATAGCAAAAGTGAAATATGTAGAATAGTCATATGATTAACATTCTATAGAATAAAAGATTATTTTAAGGTATTAGGAGTACAGAAGTATTTCAAGGAAAGTTTCTTGGAAAAATTTGTTTTGAAGAAAATAAGATTATATCTAAGTAAATTATATGTTCCTTCCATAATCTTACTTGTTTTTGTAACATTTTTAAGGAGTACGTTTTTAATAAAACATTTTGCATTCATGGATTATGAAGTGATGTTTTCTGCACAATAAATGGTACTGTACAACTACTTTTTTCATTACTAATTTTCTTTTACTCATTTATCTTGAAGCAAAAACAACATATTGCCTTATTTTTTGTAATTGTAATTTATTTTAACATTCTTTTTTTAAATTTCTCTCCCATACTCGTTGATATGACATTAAACACTATTATATCAATTATACATGCTGAAAAAAAAGGCAAGAAAAGTAAATTAAGTGAAAAAAAAAGAATGTCTTTAATCAAGTTCATCTATTACCTCTGTCATATTCAAACAGGAAGTAAGTAGCATTTTTCATCCTGAGTCCTTTGGAATTGTCATGAATCATTGTATCAATTGTAGAAGCTAACTTTTTTTACAGTTTGTCATTACAATATTGTCAATACGAGTTTCTAACTCTTCCTGGTTCTGCTCACTTCACTTTGCATCAGTCAGATTTTTCTAAAACCATTTTTCCATCACAATTATATGCCACAAAGACCAGCCATTCCCCAGTTGATGAGCATCCCCTTATTTTCTAATTCTTTGCCATTACAAAAAGAGCTACTAGAGATATTTTTGTACCTATAGGTCCTTTTTTCCTTTTTCTCTGATCTCTTTGTGATCGATAACTAATATTGCTATTGCTGGGTCCAAGGTATTAGCCCTTTGGACATCGTTCTAAATTATCCTCTGGAATGGTTGGTCTATTTCACAACTCTACTCACAGTATATTACTATTCCTATTTTTCCACCTCTAGCATTTGTTATTTTCCTTTTCTGTCATGTTAATTAATCAAATTGGTATGAGTGGTGCCTAAAGGTTGTTTTCATTTTTTTTCTAATTAGTAGTTATATAGAGCTTTTTTTTCAATTTAATATTAATAGCTTTGAGTTCTTTTGAAAACAGTCTATTCATATGTTTTGATCACTTAACAGTTGGGGAAGGGACCATTTTTTTAAACCCTTACCTTCCATATTAGAATTAGTACTATGTAATTGCCTCTAAGGCAGAAGAGTGGTAAGGGCTAGGCAATGGGGTTTAAGTGACTTGCCCAGGGTCACACAGCTAAGAAGTGTCTAAGTCCATATTTGAACCTAGGTCACCCATATTTAGGCCTGGCTCTTAATCCACTGAGCCATCCAGCTGCCCCCAAGAGACTATATTTTGATAAATTTGACTCAGCTCCCTATGTATTTGAGAAATGAGATCTTTATAATTAATTTTTTTTCTTCTAATTTTGACTACATTGATTTGGTTGTACAAAATTTTTGAGACATCATATCAAAATTTCCCTTTACTTTCTGTGTTCCTCTTAATCTTTCTTGGTTATAAACTCTTCTATTCATGATTCTGATAGGCAAAATACCGATGAATATTGCCTCTTTTTTAAGTGTAGATTATTTTATTTATTTTCAAGTTTCTTTCATTTTTATTTTTAATATTTTTCCATAGTTACATGTTTCATGTTCTTTCTCTCTCCCCCAAACCTCCCTAACCCCCCTTAGCAGACCTACAATTCCACTGGATTTTACATGTATCATTCATGAAGACCTAATTCCATATAATTGATAATTGGTCTAGAGTTATCATTTAGTGTCTATATTCCCAATAATATCCTCATCAGCCCATGTGTTCAAGCAGTTGTTTTTCTTCTGTGTTTCTCCTCCCACAGTTCTTCTGAATGTGGCTAGTTTTCTTTCTGATAAGTTCCTCAGCCTTGCTCTGGATTCTTGCATTGCTGCTAGTAAAGAAGTCTGGTATGCTCGATTGTATCATAGTGTATCAATCTCTGTGTATGATGTTCTCCTGGATCTGCTCCTTTCACTCTGCATCAATTCCTGGAATTCATTCCAGTTCACATGGAATTCCTCCAGTTCATTATTCCTTTGAGCACAATAGTATTCCATCACCAGCAGATACCACAATTTGTTCAGCTCTTCCACAATCGAAGGACATTATCACATTTTCCAATGTTTTGCCACCACAAGGAGCCCAGCTATAAATATTTTTGTACAAGTCTTTTTTCCTTATTATCTCTTTCCAGTATAACCCAAGCAATGCTATGGCTGGATCAAAAGGCAGATACTCTTTTAAAGCCCATTGGGTAAAGTTCCAAATTGCCATCCAGAATGGATGGATCAATTCACAACTCCATCAGCAGTGCATTAATGTCCCAATTTTGCCACATGCCCTCCAACATTCATTACTCTCCCCTGCTGTCATTTTAGCCAATCTGCTAGGTATGAGGTGATACCTCAGAGTTGTTTTGATTTGCATTTCTCTAATTATTAGAGATTTAGAGAACTTTCTCATGTGCTTATTGGTAGTTTTGATTTCTTTATCTTAATTGCCTGTTTATGTCCCTTGCCCATTTATCCATTGGGGGATGGCTTGATTTTTTTTGTACAATTGATTTAGCTCCTTGTATATTTGAGTAATTAGACCTTAATCAGAGTTTTCTGTTATAAAGATTATTTTCCCCCAATTTGTTGCTTCCCTTCTAATTTTGGTAGCATTGCTTTTTTCTGTACAAAAACGTTTTAGTTTAATGTATTCAAAGTTATTTATTTTACATTTTATGTATTTTTTTCTAGCTCATGCTTGGTTTTAAAATCTTTCCTTTCCCAGAGATCTGGCAGGTATACTATTCTGTGCTCATCTAATTTGCTTATAGTTTCCTTCTTTATATTCAAGTCATTCACCCATTCTGAGTTTATCTTGGTATAGAGTGTGAGATGTTGATCTAGACCCAATCTCCCATATTGTTTTCCAATTTTCCCAGCAGTTTTTGTCAAATAGTGGGTTTTGTCCCAAAAGCTGGGTTTTTTGGGTTTATTGTAGAATGTCTTGCTGAGGTCACTTAACCCTAGTCTATTCCACTGATGCTCCCTTCTGTCTCTTAGCCAGTACCATATTGATTTAATGACTACTGCTTTATAGTACAGTTTAAGATAGCTAGGCCACTTTCCTTCATAGTTTTTTTTCATTATTTTCTTTGATATTCTTGGTCTTTTGTTCTTCCAAATGAACTTTGTTTTAGATTTTTCTAATTCAGTAAAAAGTTTTTTTCGTAGTTTGATAGGTATGTCACTAAATAAGTAAATTAATTTGGGTAGGATGGTCATTTTTATTATGTTAGCTCGTCCTATCCATGAGCACTCAATGTTTTTCCAGTTGTTTAGATCTTATTTTAATTGTGTGGAAAGGGTTTCTTAGTTGTGTTAGTATAATTCCTGTGTTTGTTTTGGTAGATAGATTCCTTAATATTTTATATTGTCGAGGGTGATTTTAAATGGAATTTCTCTTTCTAACTCTTGCTGCTGTGATGTGTTGGAAATATATAGAAATGCTGATGATTTATGTGCATTTATTTTGTATCCTGCAACTTTGCTAAAGTTGTTGATTATTTCTAAAAGCTTCTTAGTTGATTCTCTATGATTTTTTAAGTAGACCATCATATCATCTGCAAAGAGTGATAGCTTAGTCTCCTCATTGCCTATTTTGATACCTTCAATTTCTTTTTCTTCTCTAATTGCTATTGGTAGTGTTTCTAGTATGATGTTGAATAATAGAGGTGATAATGGGCATGTTCCAAGCCTTGCAGTCTTATAGTGTGGAGGCTGCCAGATCCTGTGTGATCCTGGTTGGTGCTCCTTGATGTCTGAATTGTTTCTGGCTTCTTGTAATATTTTTTCTTTAACTTGGAAGCTCTTGAATTTGGCAATTATATTCCTGGGGTTGTCTTTTGAGGGTTTAGTGTAGAGGGTGATCTATGGATCTTTTCAATGTCTGTTTTGCCCTCTTGTTGAAGAACATCAGGGCAGTTTTCTTGCATAATTTCTTGTAATATGGTGTCCAAATTTCTATTAATTTCTTCTTTTTCAGGAGGACCAATCGATTCTCAGGTTTTCTCTTCTAGACCTGTTTTCTTGATCTGTCATGCTCTCAGTGAGATATTTCATGTTTCCTTCTATTTTGTTATTCTTTTTTGTCAAAATCATTTTGAGTTTGCTTTATTAGTTCTTGTTGTCTTGCAAGATCATTGGCTTCTACTTGTCCAATTCTGGTCTTTAGAGACTGGTTTTCTGCTATAATCTTTTGATTTTCCTTTTTGGTTTGGTCTATCCTGTTTTCCAGCTGTTTAATTTTGGTCTCAAATTTGCTTATCAATTCTTTTGATTTTGAGCCATCTTTCTGCAATTGGGAGTTTCTCTCTTTTAAACTGTTAATTTCCTCTTGAGCTATTTCTCACTTTTCTTGCCAAATCTCTTCTATCTTTCTCAGATCCCAGATTTAAATTCTTCAAGAGTTTGTGACCAATTTTAATTTGGGGGGTAAAGTTTGGATGTGATTTCTTTTTTGTTCTCCTCTGCTGTCTGCTCTGTTGTCTGGATTTTTTCTGTGTAAAAGTTATCAAGTATTAAAACTTTCTTCTTAATTTTTTTCTTTGGAGATTCTTGGGTATGGCTTGCCATTATTATTATTATGCTGTTTATCTTTCTCAGTCAGAAGTCTGGGTGAGCCAGGCAGGCTCTTTGTCGATCGAGCTGTGGAGTAGTTTTTGCCTGAATCACAGTGCAGTGCTGCACCTCTCAGTGTTATCCTCATGCCCAAGGTCTTAGCTCTTTAGGCTCCTGGGGTCTCAAATCTATCTCTTCTCAGGGTCAAGCCTCCTGATGATCCCCTTGCTTTCTTCTCTGCTTGAGGCTCCTTTAAGAGTCTCAGGGCACTGCTTCCACACTCAGGTACCCCTCTGCAATAGGTCCATACCCAAGGTCCACACCCAGGGTCTGCTCTCAAGGCCAGAGTTCAAAGTCAACGTTCTTCAACCTCTTGGGGTCTTAGCTTCCAAGAACTTAATGAATGCCCCAAGTTTGCACTAATTCTTGTGTGCTGGCTTTGGCACTGTAGGTGGTATGTGTGTGTAGTGTTGATCGGCTTGCGTTTTAGTAAGAACTATTTGACCCTCTTATAGCATTGAAATACCCAAATCCCACATACTGTCAATGCTCAGCCATATTGTGAGGTCCTTGCCTTTATCTGGATTTGGGGGGATGGGGGAGGGCTTGGTCCTTTTGAGGAATCATGTGTAAGTGGGTTAGGAGAGATTAAGCACGTTGCTTCTACTCTGCAGCCATCTCAACCCGGAAGTGTGTTGCCTCATTTTTAAAGCATTACCCTCCATGTACATTATAGACAAATTGTACTAATATAATATATTATTATTTCACTTTGTGAAAGTGGATTGTTCTAATGCACTGCTTTTGGTCAGATAATTCCATTTTCTTCTCTGTCTGCTGAATGCCTATGCATCCTTTAAGAACAAATTCAAATTCCTTATTTATAATGAAGCCCTTCCTACTCTGATCCTTTTCCCCTCAGAACTTACATGGTGTTTGATTTGCATCCCTGATTTACAATAATCTGAAGTCATTTTTTTCCTTTGGCATATTTTCATATGGATTGCTACTTTGTGAATTTCATATAAGTATAGAATATTTCTCATTTAATTTTATTTTTTGCTTCCTTGCCTGTATAGTGTTCTCTATATAATATGGACTTGATATGTGTTTACTGAACAAATTAGTACCATTGGTCATGCCACTGTTCTAGGAATTAAGCAAAATTCATGCAACAAAAGACAGAAATAGATTTCTGTGTATATATCATACACGCACACACAGTGGGTTGTTTTGTTTTTAATAGAAAGAATTCAGTGGCCTAAGAGACATGATTGCATCTGAGGAAATGCTTTATATAAAGATAATCTTAGGTGTCAATAGTTTTAATTGCAAAAATGTTGCAGATTTCTTCCTCAAGTAACTGGCTGGGTGTTATTGTGGAGTTTTAAGACTTGGTCGGGAAAGTAAAAGCATGAATTATGTAACTATATTAACTTTTCAAAAAATAAATATTAATAAATGTTTAAAAAAAGACTTGGTGTTTTGGTTATCATTTTTAAATGTCTCTATTGTAAACTGTAGTTGAGATACAATTCATGCTTCACTTGTGTAAGTAGTAAACTTGAAGGTTTGGAGTTTTTTAAAATATCATTAAATCCTTGTTAATTTTCTTCAGTAAAGACTTTGCCCTTGTGATTTGTCCAAATATACACATATAGATGTATGTATGTATGTGTGTGTGTGTGTGTATATATCTATATATAAATGTATATATAGATATATACACACATTATATATATATTCCCAGTAGGAAGTCATTTGTATTTTTTCTTTTTCCAAAGAATTCCCTGATATTTTTTTATCTTTAAAAAGGTTGAACTCATATTCATATAACAATACATGGCATGAATAAGTATGAAATAAATTTGGCCTATCATTTTTTTCCTCCTCCCACCATAATCTTTATTTGAACTTTTAGCAGTAGATTGGTTTGTATTTTCTTGCCTATTTTTAATTCTTGCTCATCACTGACTGATTTGGCAATAAAGTACCCTTCATATTGGTTGTAGCTCGGAGGAGAAATGTGGAGAACCCCTGAGTCTAAATTAACTAAAGACTAGGTAATCATTTCTTGAATATTTAGAATTTGACAGCTAATAGCTTTCCCAGTAATGTTATATATTTATATTGCCTTCCAGTTTAATATAGCTTCACTCCTCATCCTTTTTCTCAAAAGAAATTAGATGAGATTAAAAAATAAAATAAAACAAAGATTAAAAATAATTTCAACAAAAATTGAAAGTTAAACCGGAAAATATATGATGACTTTTTCTGGCTCATGGCAAGTTATTTCTGGTTTTTAGGTAAATAAATTAGTATGCACTCTTCATCTTACACCTAGTCTAAATTTTTGCTAACTTTAACTAAGAAACCATTTCAAAGCAACTATAAAGGTTATTAATTAATATTTTGTATTGTGTACAAATGTTAACAGTGGAAATTTGAAAATATTCATCATATTGAATTTGATGACATAAAACTAAATTTGGGGCAGCTGGGTGGCTCAGTGGATTGAGAGCCAGGCCTAGAGACTGGAGGTCCTAGGTTCAAGTCCGGCCTCGGACACTTCCAGCTGTGTGACCTTGGGCAAGTCACTTGACCCCTATTGCCCACCCTTACCACTCCTGGGTTAAGGAAGGTCCCTAGCCTGGATGAAAAAGGAGGAGGGTTGGGCGTGGGGCTAGCAACCCCACCCTGTAAAAACTACATCTGCTAAAGAAACTGCAACCTAAAGTAGGGGCAGCTGGGCCAGCTCAGTGGATTGAGAGCCAGGCCTAGAGATGAAAGGTCCTAGGTTCAAATCCGGGCTCAGACACTTCCCAGCTGGGTGACCCTGAGCGACAGTGTGACCCATTGCCTACTGGTTGTGGCCCTATGCTCCTAGAATGGAGTCCCAGGAAAAAAAAAAAACTAAATTAAATGTATAGGTAGATTCATTTATGAGATCAAATTTTCATTCAAATTTATTGTTTTTCATTTGTTATATCTTCATTTAATAATTATGAGAGTTCCTATTTGGTTGTTTAATGGGTGAGAACACCAAAAATCTAGAAGAACAGAGTTCAGATCTATCCACAGACACTTATTTGTGAATCATGCACAGGTCATTTAACCTTGCTCAGTTTCAGGTTTCACATTTGTAAAATGAGACTACTGGATGGCCTGTAAGGGCCTTTCCAATTCTAAATCTATTTAATCTTATATTCTAGATTTTATCCTTAACTTTTATGCTTTGAATCCAGCCCCAAACCATATTTCCTTTGTTACAAACATGCTACTGTCAGTTTTTCTGATTACCCAGTATATCTATTAAATGGGGTTCTTTTTTAATTTCTCATTATATTGCCAATCAGATTGATTATTATAATCTTTATTATTATAATCTATATTATAATCTATATAGAGGAAGCAAATTCTATTTTGTTTTAATTAGTAAAGTTTCACGATATATTATGATGTTAAATAAAATTAGACATTAAATTAATATTTGGATTGATTTAATGAATACTCATACCATGCCATGCTGTAATTAAGTATTGCTGCTATGAATATCTTTTTATTCTTACTCTCTTTTCTCCTCTTTCTTTTTGATTTATTCATTTATTTGTTTGTTTTTAAGCCCATACCTTCCTTCTTAGAATCAATACTGTATATGGGTTCTAAGGTAGAAGAGTGGTAAGGATTAGACAATGGGGAAGTGACTTGCCCAGGGTCACACAGTTAGGAAGTGTCTGAGGGCAGATTTGAATCCAGGAACTCTCTCCTGTCTTTGGGCCTGGCTCTCAATCCACTGAGACATCCACCTGCCCCCTTTCTTTTTGATTTATTGTTGTCTTTTAATTTTTAAAAGACAAAATGCCCTAAAGAAGTATATAGAAAGAAGCATGATTACATGAGAAATATTATTTTGACTTTATCATTTTCATTTGAAAATATTTAAATTTTGCTCTGTGGTTTTTCTCCAAAGCATGATATCCAATAAAGGTGATTTTTCAGTTAAGATCTAGTCCAGTAGAGTCTAGTAACCTGAGCAATTCAAACAAGAGATTTCTTAATCAAGCCCAGCTCAGTTGATTCCCCTTTAGAATTCTCTTGTACTTATTTAACAGTTGTTTCCAAAAATGGAAGGTAAGGGAAATGGAAAAAGATAATGTATAGAACATTTACTTAACTCCTATTCCATGCTAAAAACTTTATAAACATTCCATTTTATTTTCACAATTCTGGGAAGGGAAGATTGATATCTAAAACAGTTTATATCCAGGCAGATGAGAAGCTCAAATGACTTAATATCAGATATATAAACATTGTACCTTGATTTGGATTATTTACTTCCATTCTTCATACCCTGGCCAGCTCATTACTGTAGTGATTGGCTCCATATACTACTTGAATATGATTTGGTGACATTGTTCCTCATCTGTCCTATTCTGGATTTTATTAAATTATAGACTAGAATCTACTTCTAATAGTAACTCAACATCTATATAATATTTTAAGTTTAACAAAGCATTTTCTTCACAGTATTACTACTATATGAGCTGAGATATTCCAGTACTTTTGCCTCTGAAAAAACTCAGCAATAAGTATGAAAGACTTTGCCATATTCAAGTAGATATTTAGTAGCCAAGTAGAGATTGGTGCCTAGATCACTTGACCCCCGCCCCCCGATTCAACATACTTTTTTTTTTTTTTTTTTTTTTTTTTTTTTTTTTTTTTTTTTTATCCTGGGACTCCATTCTAGGAGCAAAGGGCCACAACCAGTAGGCAATGGGTCACACTGTCGCTCAGGGTCACCCAGCTGGGAAGTGTCTGAGCCCAGATTTGAACCTAGGACCTTTCATCTCTAGGCCTGGCTCTCAATCCACTGAGCTAGCCCAGCTGCCCCTACTTTAGGTTGCAGTTTCTTTAGCAGATGTAGTTTTTACAGGGTGGGGTTGCTAACATACTTAGTATCACATTATGTGGCCATGTCTTTTTGACTATATTCCTTAATTATTTCTCTAAGGTGACTTCATTGACCTCTATCTTGTATTGACGATCAGAATGTAGGAAATAATGGCATTTGAATAAATTTCTAGTTATTAGAAATCTCCTAATTGATAAATTGATGATCTTTTCAAGGCCTCTTTGATGTCGCTGCAGCTTTTGACATTGCTAACTTATTAAATATTTTTTCCTGAATTCTCTTCCTCTGACCCAATTTTTTATTAGGGTTCTCTTTATCTGTCTTAACTGCCATTCTCACTCATTCATGTCATTCAACAAGTACCTCTTATGTGCCAAGCACTGTAATAGATAATAGAGATATAGTTGCAGTGTGAAAGGAGCATGGAATGCTCCACTTCTTCAGCCCAGCCTCCTGGCTTCTATTAAATTCCAACTAAATCACAATTTTTACAAGCCTTTATCAACCTCTCTTAATTCTATGATCTTCTTTCTGTTAATTATTTCCTGTATATAAGTTGTTTGTGAGTACCTATGAGGCAAGGACTATCTTTTGCTTGTTTTTGTAGCCCCTCACTTATTATATACCTTCTGGATTTTAGGAAGCACTTAATAAAAGCTTGTTGACTGACTTCTCCAGGGAACAGGGAAAATTTTCAGGAAAGAGATAATGAGATGATTTTTAGACATGTTGAGTTTAGGATGCTTCTAGAACATCAGTTTCTAAATGTTCAGTAGGCCATTGCTGAACAAGAGGATTACTGAAAGTATGAGTCATCTGCATAGAGATTATAATTACTTGGGAACTGATGACCAAGAGAACATGTTAAGGAGAAATTTCTTTGGAATTGCTTTATATGTTGCAATAATTAGAGTTCTCAAGTTTCTCATACTTGTTTTTCTTTTTAATGTTATTGTTATGTAAGTTGCATTTTTTCATGTCTGATAGTGTAATGTTCCATTACATTCATATACTATAATTTGTTTAGTCATTCCCCAATAGATAGGTACCCTTTAGTTTCAGGTTATTTGCCATACAAAGAACCGCTATAAATATTTTGCGCATATATATGTCCTTTCCCTCTTTTTGGTTTTTTAATCTCTGGAGTTTAATACTTATAGTTGTAATATTTAAAATCATGAGGGTATTTGTAGCTTAATAACTTTATTAAATAAAAAGTAGTAGTAGTAGTAGTAGTGGTAGTAGTGGTAGTAGTGGTAGTAGTGGTAGTAGTAGTAGTAGTAGTAGTAGTAGTAGTAGTAGTAGTAGTAGTAGTAGTAGTAGTAGTTGTAGCAGTAGTAGTAGGAGAGAGGGAAAAGTAGGAGAGAGGTAGATAGATACTTAGCTTTCTAATCTATTGGCACTATAATGGGTTTGTAGCTACAACCCAGAAAGGGTCCCCTCTCCTCCATGAGCATGCCAAAGACCTCCACTTCCTGCGGGGTCTCCGTTTATAAGCTCTTTTCTCTTCCCACTAATTCTCCCAAGCCACGTCTTGACAACCAATTATGTTTTTTTTTTTAATTTGCCTGGACTGCCAGGGGTGGGGAGTGGGAGGTGGTTAGTGTCTGTGAAATCAGTATCTTGTATTGATGGTTCCTTGGTTCTTTTTAACTTCCTCTTGTGAGGCTTGTCTATACCTGAATTTACTTGGTGGTATTTCACCTCCAAGTAACTGAGAGATGACATAAGGCAACCCTGGAGAGAGAGAAATTTGCTTCCAACATAAATTTCTAAATACATTTTCAGAATGAGAGTATATTAGTGGATTTATTTTCTTTGAGTTCTTACAATTGTCTTTTTAATTTTTCTTTTCTTTGGCAGGGGGGAATAATCTTTGCTAATCTCACAGGTCTGAGACACTGAAAATGGGACCTTTGGGTTGCCTCACATTGGGTCATGGGATGGCCCTTGTGCACGTTCATTTGCGCTCGCTCTCACACGCGCTCGCGCTCACTCTCTCTCTCTCTCTCCTCCCCTGCCTCTCCCCCACCCCCATAATTGGTATTGCCCTGTCTCCTGCTGCAATACAAAGGTATCTGCCACTTTCTCTCTACCCTAGAGTATTTCCCCTTGGTAGCTCAGAATCTGAATAGAAAACTGAATTGAGTTTATAGCTCATTCTCTTCAGTTTCTTTCTTCCTTCTGTTATGATTTTAGAGATTTATTTGGGGAAGTTTGCAGGGAATCAGGACTTCTCTAGATCCTAAGATTCTACCTTCTCCCAATTTTTCATTCTATTAAAAAATATTTTTTTTTATTTTTCTCATCCATCCTAGATGAAACACTGAGGGATTGGGGGAAAAGAGAGGTCTTGAAGTAAGGATAATCTGTTTATTAATTGGTTTTACTACCTTTTGATCTTGGGAAAGTTGCTAAGGCTCTTCTAGGCTTCAATTTCCTTATCTGTAAATTTCGAGAATTTCGAGAATTTACAGCTTTATTTCTAGAAGTTACAATCTCAGATTTTCAGAAATAACACTAGAAATGTAACTGGGCTAGTAATGTATCGGAGCATGAAACAATAAATTAGTATCTATCACCCTGGGATTCATGAAGCATTAAAAGTCCTAGAAATCCTCCACATGTTTAGTCCTCTGTGGAGGATTTATGGAAGAACATGGATAAAAACTGCATAGATTAAGTCAATAGTGGATGTTTTTAATCTGCACCAGTAGAGAGGATGTCTGTCATTGAAGAGAATAGATCTGCTAAATTTTTGCTAATAAGCTTTTGAAAGTAGGAAGTTTATTTCATTAATTTTTGTAATTCACTCTTAATCTCCAAAATATGTTGTAAGCAGTAGGTTCTTACTAAACATTTGTTAAATAGAATCATATTGCCTTCCATACTAAGAAACTTCAGTACATAGTTAACTCATGAGAATTCAGATATCTCCTTTACAGGTGAGTAGAAATAACTAAGGTTAAAATCCTATAGGTCAGCTTTATTGCTTCCAGAAACTCAAATGGAGTTGTTTTAAAAAACACTTCTCAAACCCAGTAGCAGTTTACAAATACTCAAGACACAGAGGATTCTTATTTTGGTTGTTGTTTTTGAATATTCATTGAGTATCATTCTTTCTGTTGCTACTTCATTTTTCTAAATGCAACATCTAAATGTTCATACTTCACCCTAAGACTTTTTCAGATTGGCCGAATTTTACTAGTGAAATATATGACTTAACCAAGTTGTCTTAAAACTATATAGGGTTCTTTCTACTCTGCTGTTTAATAAATTTTAATGCTATGCACAAAAATAATATTCTTGAAATTGCTAGGACTATACTTTTCTAAAATGTGTAGCATTTAGTTCTCTAATATTAGAAGGTTATTGATAAATTTCACAATTCAGTCAGTAAACATTTTTGGAGCATCATTTATGAAAAAGACCATTCATTCAAGAAGAGCTCTTTTGGAGGAAAAAATATTCTTTCCCAAAACATGGAACTGTAATTCCCATTAGCTAGAATAATCAGTAAGCGATTGGGCAGTTATAAGCATAATACAATCCATTGTCACTTTATGAGCAACTATACTTTGTCAAAGAATAATGACAGCTTCTTCAAACTACTGTAGTATACAGAATTGGGGTGATATAGTTTTTTCAAGCTTTGGCTGAGTTCCAAAAGCTGTTAGGGGTTTGGAATCTTGAGGAAGAGTCAGTTGGAAGATGGAGGGAGGTTGTCAGTCAGCCAAGCTGCCTTGATTTCCTAGCTTTAATATTGAAATTTAGCCTAGCTTTGACATATTTACTTAAGAAATTATTATTTTAGATAAACCCTTTATATCTTCCTTCCCATTACCATTCCTGCCTTCCCTCCCTTATCTTATATGTCTCTGGAGTTAATAAAGAGAGTAATTAGAGAGGAGTTAAATCTGTGAAGGGTTACCTAATTGACAGCATTAGTTATAGTGGTCAGTCATCATTTATTCCCTTTAGATAACAATAGCACTTTGCAAAGCTGAGTTTAAAGGCAGGTCCTTACTCAGACTCCATCTTTGCTTCCCTTCCCGACCTGATGTTCCTGAGACAACTGATAGGGCTTTCCTTTGATCCACCTTCCTAACAAACATCCTTCAAAGAAAATAAAGCCTTTTGTTTCAACAGCCCTATTAGTATAATTTGTCTGTTAGTTATCAAGAGGGAAGAAACAACATACTCTGGGCTTAGAGGGAAGCTGGGGCATCCATCTTGAAGGAAGGTGTTACTTCAAAACAAGTCCCTTCCTGTGAAATTAACTAAAGCCTGTTTGTTAATTTCAGTCTAGTCTATTTCCCTCAGCTTGTGTTTGAGTATAAGTCCCAGTCTGTAAGCCTGCTGTGTTTGTCTGTTTAGTTTAATTTCTCTTCTCCCTGAAGATCTCTGTTTCCCTTCTGTGTTATACTCCTGACTTCAGTCCTATTATACCCTGAATCTCCTTTAATCCCAGCCTACCTGTAACCAAGATTACCCACTTAGCAAGTCTCCAACATCCTCCTTTCAAATTCCCTTATACCACACACCTTCCTCAAATTACCCACATAACACTACCCATTAGAGTAAGGCTCAGGAGAAGGCAAAGCTAATGATACTTTTGACATCATCCATGCACACTATTTTTCCTACATTATTTTTTCTGTTAAAGGAATGGATATGACTGATAATATGTTTTTCAATGAAATTAGATTATATTACATTAGAAATTATTACAGTCATCCTTGGAAATTTGAGAGGGCTTAGGGGTGCCCGTAAATATGAAAAACCTAAAATAATTCTAGGATTCCGCCCAAACCTGTACTTTTAATAGTTATGATCATATTTATCATATTTAATACACAAAACAAAATACAAAAAGTTGCTATTTTCTGGTAGAGAAATTAGTCTCACAGACACTATTACTCTTGTACAGTCTTTGCAGCCTCCTCTATAGCTGCTGCAAATGATTTAGGGATTTCCTTCTCATAATGATCACTGCTGGAGAAAGTCAGAGTCTGGATGGCAGAGAGACAAAGAGGAAGCTTTCGTAAAGAGAATGTGTAGCCCAGCCCCTAGCTCTTTAGCATACTGAAATTTTAAATGAAATCTAATTGTTTATAATAAATTTATGAACATATACTTATGGTATTAAATTATGAGATAGGTTAGGACTACAGTATACATTTTTGACTTCCTAAATTTTTTTAGTTTTGTTTACATACTTAGACATTGTCTATGATTTTCCATAGCATGCTGCAAATCTCCAAAAATTCCCATTTAATTATCAATGACTAGCTCTGAATAACCAAAACCAAGAATTGTGAAACCTGCTAATGTGCTAATGTGCATAATATGTAATATTTTCACAATAACTTATAGTTCTATTTTTAGTCATTTAAAAGTAGCTTTATTTGATCCTGAATAAAGTCCATTCTGTAACGTCTGCTATTCAGACTTCTACCATGCCTTCCTTTTTAACTTTATTCCTTATTACTTTCCTTTACATATTCGCTCCCTCAGAGATATTGGCTAACTCACTATCTCCCAAATCACTTCCTTATTTTTGTTTTTACCACATACTGCAGTGCTTTTCTTTTATGACTTGGGACAAACACTTATTCTCTGGGTAGCTATAAAATAAGGGAATTAGACAACCTGCTCCCTAAGGTCCTTTTCAGCTCCATACCTACAATTCTAAAAACCCCACTTTTTTCTCCCTACCCATCCTTTAAGCTTTAGCTCAAATCTTCCTCCTTCCATAGAGCTTCTGTACCAAACCCAGCCTCATGTATTCTTTCTCCTCTGAATTACTATAGCTATTTTTGTCCGTATAGTTGAATTGAATTTGTGTCTTCATTTCCTCCACTGCCTCAGCATAGTGCCTTGCACATAAGTTCTCGTCATATATTTGAAGAGTTCCCTGAGGGAGAAATTATAGAGCAAGTAAAGCAGTCAACCAAGGCTTGAGCTTGTTCACTGTTAGAAGAAATTTGAATGAAGTGATTAAAAATAGTGAAAGTGAAGATAAAAAGAAAAGACAATATCAAGATAGCATGTTTAATATAGTATATTCTCTGGAAGGCAGATTTATCATATGGACATCACTGTGATTGGTGGCATTTGGGTGCATGTTTGGAAACATGGCTGTTTCATTTTATTCAAAGGAAACAGTACATAAAAGAGGTGGCTAGTATTGTATATTACAATAATATGCTTCCACAAACTGGAAGATAAAAGTATGGTGGAGAGTCCTGAGCCTAAGGATCAAGGAAAAGAGAAACACAAGTAATACCTTGATAGAAGGATGATATAGATGGCCAGATCAGAAGAATGACAGATGAGGACTGAGAAACAGACCACAAACCTGGCCTATCAATGTAGGACACTTCAACTAGCTGGATATTTCCTGGAATGCTATTTCTTCCTGATACATCAGCTTGTCTCTTTTTGTGATAATTTTATTCTCTAAATCTTATAAAGGAAGCAGTATGGGGAACTGTTTTAGACTAATGAGGAAGCACTGGTTGCTGGATTAGAAAGTATGGAAATTGGAAAGAAGTTTTAAAAATGGGAATTCTGAATATAGTCTGACATTAATGCTAATAGCAGCTAGCAAGTGTATGAGAGAGAAAGGGGTGGGTGGGAAATGTTCTAAGGTTTGCAACTACTTTTTTTATATATGCTCTCTTTTTTAATTCCCAAAATAAGTTCCTGTGATAGGTACCATAGTTGTCCTCATTTTCAGATTAGGAAATGTATTAAAGAGGTCAAATGACTTGCCTAGAAATATCTGAGGCAGAACTTAAATTCAGATCTTCTTGACTTCAAGTTTAGCACTTTGTCCCAGTTGTCCTAACTTTGAAGAGGTGGTGATAGGTACTTGTCTTGTGATAATATTAGTATAGAGCATACTCAGATATGGAAATACTCCAGCAATGCAAGACAGTACATTTTCTGTAAATTCCAATTTTAGAGCTTCCCAGAGAGAACTAAGAGAGTAAGTGATTTGCTATGGGTCACATAACATAGAGTTGTTAGCATCACACAGCCAGTGGTTTAAGACCAACTTCCTCCATTCACTATGCCATTTCTACCTTTAGGGAGAGCAGATTTCAAAGGGGTAAAAAGAAAAATAGGTGGAGTCCAGGCACCTACATAAAACCCCACAAGAGAAGTTAGTCCAAGTTTAACAATTTGTGCTGAAGAATGAAATCTTAGGATGAAAATAAGTTAATTCCAATCAGGAAGAAAAGAAGAAGGTATATAGGAAGATCATTGTTAATGCATTAACTTCCTTCCTAACTTAAATTTTAAAAAAATAGACTTGTATAAAAGTGTTTTTTTTTTAACCCTTGTACTTTCGGTGTATTGTCTCATAGGTGGAAGAGTGGTAAGGGTGGGCAATGGGGGTCAAGTGACCTGCCCAGGGTCACACAGCTGGGAAGTGGCTGAGGCCGGGTTTGAACCTAGGACCTCCTGTCTCTAGGCCTGACTCTCACTCCACTGAGCTACCCAGCTGCCCCTATGTTGGGTTTTTTTAATAGACTTGTATAAAAGATTTCACCATGGGCAAGAGAAACTAAAGATGTATACTACTATAAGGCAGCATGAACTTGTAAGGAATGCAATGGCTCAGAGGTTGGTTGCAATAAAAGACCAAAGAAGAGACAATACTATTACTTGGAGTATATGGGATCTTGAGAAGTCAGAAAGTCAGTCACCTTTTCTTTTTTTCCTTTCTGTTTTCCTGCAAAGAAGGGGAGCTGAGAGAGAGGGGCAACTAGCAGAAAGAATAGATAGGAATGAATAAACATTGAGTTTTGGGGGTTTTCTTGAATACAATTTCAGAGTTAATAAGAAGACATCTAGGTGCCTTCTGTGATTGCAGGTCACTAGGTTTCCATGAACACTGAGTTTTTCATACATATAATTGCTTAGTCACTGTATCAGTGACCATTTCATCTGCCACTAAAAAAGTGGTATACTAATAGAGGATAAACATCTCTTTTTTTCAAAAAGGTTAAAAACTTAGGTTAGCAAGTTAGAGGTCAGTGATAAAGACAGGGATAATGGGACTAATGAATTCAATGTTTTAGTGAACTCCCAGGTTAGGACAAATCCTCTACTAATATAGGTCTAAATCTGCTTTGCAATGTATGTAGTCTTAGTGAATTGCTTAGAGGCCTGAGTGAGAGGTACAATGACCTCCCCCAAAACCTTTACAGGCCTGTGATATTATTGAAAGAAATATTTGATTATATATCAAACATTATCATTTTAATCATTATTAAACATGCATTCTGTAGACTGCCTACATACATATCTTACACTTGCATGTATTGCAATTTTTCCAATGTAAGTAGATACAGTGGTGATTAATAAACATTCCACTTAAAAGATTTACTGAATTTTAGGTTGCACTACTAAGCATTTACCCTAAGGATATTAAAAACAGAAACTTTAGTGTAACATTACTCCATTGGAATAAATATAAAATATGAAGAATTCAGAGATTAACAAGAATATTTATATGAACTGATAAAGAAAAAAGTAAATAATCAGGAAAACAATGACCACAACTTAAATAGAATGAAAAGGAGATCTGAATGTTCTGTACTTAAAATTATCAAGAATCTGAGAAAATCAGTAGGGGGGGGGGGGTTTGGAGAGAGAGAGAGACAGAGAGACAGAGAGAGACAGAGAGAGAATGCATAGACTTAAACTTGTTTGATGTGTTGCTTTTTTTTGGACTTATTTCTCATTGTTTCTTTCAGAAGATAGTTGACTGGGTGGGAGTGATATATTTATTTAGAAAATAAGGTCATGTAAAAACAAAAGATTATGAAATTTTAAAAAATTAAACGATTATTGAATTCATAGCTGTCTTATTTTCTCAATAAGTAGATACTAATAGTACAATTTAATATGGCATTTAGATGAAAATTTTTTACATATAAAAAAGTCATATAGAGATTGATGCCAGGAGTTTTAGAATATAATAATAAAAAATCTGTAAAAGGAAACCATTATCTGATCTCATGGTTTCACCAAGAGCAACTCAAAGCAGATTGACTTTGAATTCTTTCTGTGCTACTTTTTTACTATGTGACTTTTGCCAAATCATTTAACTTTTCTGGCCCCATTTTCTTCTTTTAAATGAAGAACTAAACAACATGACTGTTTAGGGCCTTTCCAGATCTAAATCTATGATGTTATGAAACATACACTTTCTAACAGTTAACATTCTCTTCAAGTGTAGGGTATTACCTCATAAGGTAGTGCATTTCCTCTTATTAGAGGTCTCCAAGTGCAGAAAGGATTATCATTGTTTTGGGATATTATGGGAACCATTCTTCTGAAATTTTTTCCTCTGTACTATCTTTTCACTATTAGATTCTGGGATTCTTTGAAATATTTTTTTTTCTTAATTTTTGTATCATCTTTGAACTACAGTGAAAGGAAATAATGTAGCTTAGATCCAATGTTATTCTTAATCTACCATCCCTTTGTTTTCATTTTGCTTTGATACTTCATTGACAAGTCCCTCCTTAAGAAGGCAAAACAGTTCTATGATAGTTTGTACAAAGGGCAGAGGACAGAAGGGGGGTAATTAGCAAGGAAGTCATCTCCTTGGGACAATAAAACTCAGGAGGGTATAATGAACTTTACTTTTTAGCATTGCTTTTAAATACACTTATTTTCAATATTAAAAATTCTAATGTAATCTTTAAATATTTTGTCACAGGAAATCATGTGCTACACTATATCCTGTTCTTTTACTCAATTTTCAACCAACATATCTTTGCTAATTCTGTATTTAAACATTTTTCCTCACAAATATTCACCTTTGGAGTCTCATCTAGACTCAACTGAAATGCCTTATCTTCCTTAATGACTTAAATGAACCCAACCTTTTCTCCATAGTCAGAAACAAATTTACCATCCTCAAGCATCCTTTTAAATACTCTTATCCACTTAAAATAATGAGAGAGATAAAGAGAAACAGGTAAATATCCCATTAGATTGTAAGATATATGATTACAAGAGACCAAATCTAATTTTTTTCCTCAATATTGAACTTGATGCTAAGCATAGAAGTTTAATAAGTAATTATTTAATATATGCTACATTAGAGGTTTCACAAAAAAGCTGTTTACCCAAATACTCCATTAATATTGCTGTCTCTTAGATCTAGGTTTTTAATTTAGCTCTTCCATTCTTTTTTATGTGATGTTTTGGTAAAATAGTTGACCTTGGACTTTGTTTCCTTTTATAGAAGGGTTTTGTCTAAATGATTTCCAACATTATTACTTTATTTAAAATTTTGTGATTCAGTTAAGTCTAAGCACTTTTTTCCTTTATCAAATATAAAGGTGATAGAAAAACATGTAGAGCTTAAGTTTCTGGACAGAAGGACCTTTGGCTAATTAGAGTACCTATATCTATCTCACTCCTAACAATCTCCTTACATAAGAAAAAACATTCAGCACATTATTTAAAGCATAATTCATTCACAAAGAAACAATTTAAAATTAGAAAGATTGATGAAAATGTTAAATCTCAGTTTGATTAGTAATGTGGTGCTAATAAATACTCCACTTCCTAGCTGGTATTATCTCACTTTTTTTTTCCAAACTACTTGTAGAGATATGATTTTGTTGATATATTTATTTAGTCTTGTTAATTTTGTAGATAGTGATTGACCTTTTTTTTTAAAGTGGGAAATATTAGAAACCAATTCATTATAATTTTTTTCTCTAAAACATGTTATACTAATAGGATTTCTACTCAAAACTCAATTCATTTCGAGGTTCTTATTTTCCTCTTTTTCTATTGTCAGACAATAACTAGGAACAAGATTGGTGGCAACTATATTGTAGTGATTTTTAATATTATTTATTGAACTCTATAAACCATGTGTTGAATTATGCCAGTACTTGTAGGTGTGGGAGTTTTTGTTTTCTAATGGATCAGCTCCTTAACATATACTTACTTTGGTTAGTCTGTGAAAAGTAAAGAATTAAATAATTTATTATGTTTGGCTGCATTGAAATAATTTTAGGTAAATAATTTTTTTTCACGCAGATAGAAAATGCCATAATTTCTAAAAACTTGTTCTGAAAGATATTTTTTACAAAGATTCTCATTTTTGTGTTTTTTTTTTTCCTTGACAGTCTGTGGTGGATGACTGGATTGAATCATATAAACAGGACAGAGACATAGCACTTCTGGATTTAATCAACTTCTTTATCCAGTGTTCAGGATGTCGAGGTACTGAATCTTATCCAAAAAGTGTTAATTAATGATTCTAAACTATTGATCCAAATGTACATTTTATTAAATTTGCTTTGGTGTGTGTAAAACAGAATGCTAAGCTATCTCCATTTTTTAAATAAATAATTTATGTGATTTGTAAGTCATGGAATTATGCCATAGCATCTTTTATGACAAAATAAATTATTTTAAAAAGTTAAATATAGTTATTAAATATATACTTATGTTCAACTTTAGTTATATTTTGTAGAAATAAGAAATTTGAAAAAATTATAAAATGAAATTTATATATAATTTTTTAGTTGTAAAGTAAACCTCAAATTCTGTGTGTATTATTTTTATCTGTATTTTAATTTCATATGTTAATCATTTTGGGCTACTTTGAATATTCAATTTTGCTTATTCAGAAACTTGTTGATAATACTAGGAATTATTGGGTTTTGTTATATTAATTAAAACTAAAAACTGGTTTCTCATTCTGATTGGAAATTTGCTCATTTAGGGTAATAGTTAAAACCTTTATAACCATTCTTTCAATCTCTAGTAGTATTCCAGGAAGATCCTACCTCTGATACCAAGAATCTACTATGTAATGGAAATTCCAGTTTTCATCTTCTGTTCCATTATAGAGAAGGAATTGTTTCTTACCCTCTCTATAGTCAGTAGTTGTCTAAAAAACCGTTTTCAGATTCTTGACAAATATACATCTGCCTTGGGTAATGTCAGGATCTATTGCCAACTGACCTTTTCTTAGTTTATCTTTTTCTGTGCCATCACTACCATGATTCCATTAACATCTATTTCCTGCCTTTTAACTTTATGTTCCCCACTACACAATCATTGTACATTTCCAGGTTTGATCTAGGATTTATTTTCATTTACATTTTTAATCCATACTGTCCTTTATTCATTACCTTAGTATTATTTTTATTAACCATAGAATTTGTCAATAACAACTGTAACAAATAGAATCTTTGATCATTAAACTTTGCTTATCTTATTTTGCCTAGCTTCTTAAGCACAAAAAAAGTGTCTCTCCACATTTATTTCAAATGCTATACTTAATACAGTACTCTTCTAACCCTTTTGTGGTGCCTCCAGTATATGGAGGTGACCTTGTTAATAAATAGGCTATTCTAAATAGGCTAGCTAGAGTATAAACTCTAGAAGGTCCTTCTAAACCATGGCTCTATTCATGAATGGTATTTTGTTAAAGGACTAGTCTCATTAATCTACAAGGGGGGAAAATGCGTCACCAATTTAGCTATTTCTATATTTTGAAGAATCTATGCTCTCATAGATATGGATATTCTTTCCATTGGTACAAACTGCAGCCTTCTATACCTTTGTATCTTGTCAGTGACTCTTATCTGTATCCTCTTCTGAATCTTTCACAAGGTGCTTCCCAACATAATAGAGTCAATGAAACACATATATCACCCAAGCTTTATGACTGGCTCCCCTTTTTGTTTTATTTTCTTTTTTTTTCTTCCTATGTGATACTTCATTGGTAATAAGAATTAACAAATTTCAGAATTGGTTCATGACCTTAGTAGTTGTCTTCTCCTATCTATACTTGAAAAAGATCCCCCAGTACCATACCAACAAATGCTCATTCAGCCTCTGCTTAAAATCTTTCGAGGGAGAACTCCCCACCTTCCAAGGCAGGCCATTCTAATTTTGAACAACATTTAATTGTTAAAGAGTTTTTCTTTAAAGCAAGCTTAAATTTTCTTTCCTGCAGTTCTGAACTTGGTTCTCATCTCTTTTAAGCCAAAAAGAACAAACCTCATCTCTCTTCCATGACATCCTTTCATAGCCTTAAAAACAGTTATTGTGTCTTATCTGAGCCATGTCTTTTTCTTTCTAAAGGTACCACTATCCCTTCCAGATTTCTTATGTCTTTGACTTCGCTCTTTTTCCATTTTGGTTACACTTGTGTATGATCTCTAGATGATTAATATTATTTCTAAAGGATGTATCCAAACCTGAAAACAACACTCCAGATACTTTATCTCTGAAGAATAAAATGGAACTACAATCTCCTTCTTATTGGAAGAATGCCTAGCAAGTAATGAAACATAGTAATACCAAAATTATATCTTCTGACTGCCTTTTGGATGACACTGGCTTCTAATTCTTCTGATGTCTTCAGAGATATATTCATGAAATAAATTTTTACCATACAACAACACTAGTAAAATACTCATGTTAAAAAGATAGCTCTTTGTTTCATGGAGAAGCTTGAGATCATTAAAAATGACAAAAATTTAGCAATACAATTAAGTCCACTCCATCCAAATCTGGGACCAGTTCATTTTCAGTCTGCAGTGTCTAAGAAATATCTACTTATGAAATGACTTTATCACTTTTGTGTCCAATTACACTTAATTATCTATATATAGGTAACATTCTTCATCTGTTGTTGTTGTGTATATATGTATTAGTACTTAGGGTAAACTTTGTTGTTAATGATTTTGAACCTCATTTAGTGGGCTTTTGCAAATGCCTTGTTGCAATGTCATCTGAAAATTGGAACATGTAGCAATTCACCATCTCTAGGGAATTCCTGCTATATCTGGCTGCCAAATGGGACCTCCTCGATGACAGATGAAAACACTTAGTAAATATATATCTTCCTTTTTTCAGATCCCTTGATTTTTTTTCCAAAGAATTTCATATGTAATTTTTTTTTTTAATTTTAAACCCTTAACTTCTGTGTATTGACTTATAGGTGGAAGAGTGGTAAGGGTAGGCAATGGGGGTCAAGTGACTTGCCCAGGATCACACAGCTGGGAAGTGTCTGAGGCCAGATTTGAACCTAGGACCTCCCATCTCTAGGCCTGACTCTCAGTCCACTGAGCTACCCAGCTGCCCCCCAAGTAGCCAGTTTTAAAAGTCACTTGTACAATAAATTGTAAAGTTGTTTCTTTTTAAGCTAGCAGTATGATTTCACATAGAATCTTCATGTAATGTTCTTTTATGTAAGGAAATACACTCCCTAAAAACAGTATGTGAGACCAAGTATTGATTAGTATTGATAGTAGAGAGCATCTTTTTTATCTTATAGTTCTGCCTCCCTAATTGTGATCATCCTTTTCTTATTCTGAATGCTGAATGAAAAATAATTTATTTTTGTACTATATAGGTTTTAGCACTTTTTTATTACTTAACAAATACCTAATGAGTATTCCTATTTTTTTTTGTTTGGCATTATGCATTACCTTTATAATGGTTTGAAATGTCACAAAAGTTTTCCATGTATAGTCATTACCTTCAAGGAATTTTCAGTCTAGTAGAGTTGATAACATTATTACGCAGAAATATAGGAGACATTAATTTCACTTTATTTCCTAAATCTTATACTTCATTTGGAGAGAGAAAAACTTCGTAATTAAAAAAATTTTTAAACTGTTTTTTAATTGCTTAGATATAAAGTATAGCCAATATATACCGAGAGTATTCATCCAAATTCCCACTTTTCACCAGAGTCATGTCTCCAGAGCTTGACTGCATCTTTACATGATTCATGATCTTCCTCCCCTCTACCTTAGCTGACAAGCAATTCCATTGAGTTATATACATGGATCATTGTTCAAAACCTATTTCCATGTTATTCATATCTACAGTAGAGTGATCCTTTAACATGATAACCCCAATCATATCCCTATCACTCTAAGTGATCAATCACATATTTTTCTAATGCATTTCCATTTCCACAGTTCTTTCTTTGGATGTGGACAGCATTTTTTCTCCTAAGTTCCTCTGGATTGTCCTGGATCATTGCATTGCTGCTAGTAGAAAAATCTATTACATTCATTTGTGCCATAGTGTATCAGTCTCTGTGTATAATGTTCTTCTGGTTCTGCTCCTTTCATTCTGCATCAATTTCTTGGAGGTTGTTCCAATTCACATAGAATTCCTCCAGTTCATTATTCCTTTTCAGCACAATAATATTCCATCACCAACATTTACCACAATTTTTTGAGCCATTCCCCACCTCCTCATTTTCCAATTTTTTTTCTACTACAAAGAGCAGGGCTATAAATATTTTTATACAAGTCTTTTTCCTTATCTCTTTGGGGTACAAACCCAGCATTGGTATGGCTGGTTCAAAGGGTAGGCATTCTTTTAAAGTCCTTTGCGCATAGTCCAAATTGCTCTCTAGAATGGTTGGATTAATTCACAATTCCACCAGTGTATTAGTATCCCAATTTTGCCCCATCTCCTTGAGGAGTAATTTTCTAACACAGTCAGTTCAAGCCCATCCTTTTGTACTTTCCATAGATTATTACTGGAACATCATTTAGTTAGCCAGTATACTGCTTTTATAAAAGGGTATTTACTGAGATGGTGCAGTAATGTCAGTCAGTACAAAGTATCTTCCTAAAAATTGACATGCTCTTTAGAAAAATAGAGTCCAGGGCAACATTGGGTGAGCCTTAGATAGCCCCGAAAATGAGGACCTAGGAATAGTAAAAAGCTCATGATTGAAATCTTTTTCCCTTTTACCAAAAGAAGTTTTTGGTAGCAAAAGGGCATTATAAAGAAAATAAAATGTCAGTTGGAAAAGGTGATAATTGAAAAATGAATCAAGTTATTATTAATTTTGAAAACTACTTCAAAATTAAGTTGATTGAAGCTTTCAGGAACTAATTGTTGAAGAGATTGAGTATGAGTCCCATGGAACATTTCTTCTGGAGAGGACTGGGTTAGTTTAAAATACTGGTTCTTGAATTATCAGTTTTTCTAAAACATGCAGGATTGGCACACATGTGGGTGTGTTTTTTATTTACATATATAAACAATGATTCTCATGTGTATATACCTCAAACATTAAATGTAAAATATAATAATTTCATAAAAAGCAAAATTGTTTAAACATATAATTCACCTCTTTGTTTTCCTGTTATTTATTGTGCTTATTGATCTTTGGATCTGAAAGGTACAAATTACTTTGATTTTGTTTAATGTGAGTTCAAGAAAATCTGTGAATTGCAGTCCTTTCTTTGCTGTATTTTTCCTTTAAACTATTCACAGCAATTGTTCTTGTTTTATACCATTAGGGTCCTATTGTTGTGAGGAGGATTACTTAGTTAGTATTTAGGAGACCTAACAGGAAGGGCTGGAGAATTCCAAATAGAATGAGGAAGCAGGAAATGTGTCTGTCTGTCTGTCTGTCTCTCTCTCTCTCTCTCTGAGATGGACTCCATGGTAGTTGGAACAAGCTATTTAAGTTAACTTCCCTAGTTTTCCCTATAATACTATTCTTTGTTGCTCCATTGTTTTAAATAGGTAATGCTTGGTTTTTCAGGGCCAAGACTATCAATGGTTATATAAACTGTGGTAATTAACTTCTATCTGAAAAGGCTTTTTAAGTAAAAGATAATTATAGGCTATCTCTGCTACCCAATGTTCCAATTGAAGATATTCCTAATCACTAGGGTTACCCACTGTCAAATCTATTTTTTTGGCTACAATATCTTCTAAAGATCATCTCCTAATCTCCATTGGTAGAGAGAATACCCACACTGATGAGGTCATGGATCTTTTAGGTGTTGAAATAAACATGTTTTGGTTTTTAGGGGTTTTTTTTCCTTTCATGAAAACTGAATCCAAACACCAGAAAAACCCTGTCCTCTTTTACCTTTTTTTTTTGGCCTGGGGAATGAACTTTATATAGATTATATAATTTGATCCTCATAGTATATAATTGTAATTTATATAGTCACCTTTTTATTGATGAAGAAATTGAAATTGAACAATTTTAAGTGACACAGGCCCTAGGTGGCTTTATTGAGACCCATGGTCATTTCAAACTCAGCATATAAGGTTTTGTTTAAAGCCAGTTCTTTCATTTCACATCATTATTTTTCAATGAATAGTATTCCTTAAAGTAATTTGGATATCTTTTCATTTGTATAATAACATGTTATTTCCTAATATATATGCTATTTCATGTTTATGAACATTGACTACGACTCTCAAAGATAACATTTCTTGACTTTAGGTCTATTAGTGATTATGAAACATTGGCATAATATGTGTTTTACCTTATATCATTTTATGTTAGCACCCTTTTCTCATATTCTCATTTCTATGTTTACTTTTATATGGACAACATTATTTGCCACTTAATTGTCTTAAGTTAGTCGAATATAAGTTGAGTATCTATAGTATACAGTAAATCTTTACCACCTCTGAAAATTTATGGTTAATCATCTCCTTAGTCTAGACCAAGTTGTCCCTCATGCCAAATCTGACCCACTAACAAATAAGCCACAAAAAAACAGGATAGGGGCCACATATGGCATGATGGCCATAGTTTTTGTCAACCCCTGGACTACACATTAATCTTCAGAGAACTTTTTCATGATTGCATACAACTAAGTATAGTGAATAATTCTTAAGTTTATATAATTTTCCTTTTCATGAAGGAAATATATTTAATATTTTATTTGTACTAAAAATTAGTAACTATATATTTTCCTGAAAAGAAATGGGACAGAATAAAAATTAATCAGTATTTCCCTAGATCTATATCTAGCATCTTCTATAAATCCGTTAGGATGGTGCCTTGGAAACATTGATATCACCTTTATTTCCCCATTGGCATTACCAGCACTCTATAAGCATCTTTATGTTTTCACAAGGAAGTATATGAAGATCATATTGACCCACAGCTTTTGACATTAAAAATAATACTCTTTTGCTACTATCTTTGATATTTCTTTACATGAATGAGATCAAGTTGATTCTCATTTTTTCATAATTATCTCAAAGAGGTAGCTAGGTGGCACAGTGGATAATCTAGAATGCTTGGGCATGGAGTTATGAAGACTCGTCTTCCTGAGTTCAAATCTGACCTTATATTCCACTAGCTGTATAACTCTGGTTAAGTTATTTAAATTCAGTTTTCTTATCTTTAAATGGTAAACTCCACTAGTATCTTTGCAAAGAAAATCCCAAGAGGGGTTACAAAGAGTTGGACTTAACTGAAACAATTGTATAACTACAAATGTTGAACAAAAGCTATTACCATGTACTTAATTGTGTTAGGTTCTACCATATGCTAGTATCTGTAGAACCTATCCTATTAGAGTTTACACTCTATAATAGATTTGTATACAAAATAAAATGTGAATAACAAAATAAAAAGTAAATTATCAGTTGAAACATTTTTTATTTTATGTGTATATATTCCTGAAAAGTTGAGTAGAATTTAAATTTGGGGAAATTTAATCATACCACGTCCCTTTGTCATTTATGATACATTATTGTTATACATATTATATTTGCTGAGTTGAATGATATAGTCACCATTTAAAGGTGGAAGCCTTCAATGAATTTTTTCTAACATTTTCAGTTGATGTTAAGTTCAGGCTTCATCACGCTGAAGGAATATGCTTGAACATATAACCATTTAAAAAAAAAACAAAACAATGAATGCAGAAGAAAAGAACAGCACTGGAAAACAGTGATATTGAAACAATTGGTCCACTGGGGCATAGTGGATAAGGTAATTAAGAATATGCTGTTTTCTTTTTCTGAGGACTACAAACTACTAGAATGAGTAGCTTTATTATGCCCTATAAATAATGTCCCATTTCCTATATTCACAGTGTTTTAGAGGTGGAAAGTACCTTAACTATTACCTGATTCAATGACACCCCCCCTTTTTTTAAAAACAGATTAGGAAATTAAGGCATAGTAAGGTAAAAGTGACTTACTTGAAGTCATACAGCTTGTTACTGGTATAACCATATGTTGAATATTTGCCTCTTTATTTCCAGTATTTTCATTTTTGCATTCATTTTACTCCCTTATTATAATAACTTTGGACCTTTTTATGATAACTTTTTAAATTGAGCTACTACCACCACCCTTGTATTTAAACTGCACATTCAAAGATAGTGAGTTCCTTCTCCTAATTACCAGGCCCAGTGCTATGTCTGCCATTTTAAATTTTTATTTTTTCTATTGTGTTGAACACTGTCAACCACCTCTTTCTTCCAAAAATTCCATCTTTCTGTGGATTCTGTGATGAAAATTACATTATCTTCCTTCTCTTACTTCTCTAGCTATTTCTATTTGTTTTAGTAACTCCAGCTCCTTGTATTCTTCCCTAAGTGCATGAATACCTTGCCAGTCATTATGAAATCTCTAGATAGAAGTCAACCTTATTTGTGGGACTCTCCTCCTGACCTGACCCCACCATCATGTTTTCCCACTTCACAATAGAAAGTTACCCAAGAGAAGCAGCTACTAAAAACTGACTGGAGAGTCATGTTTAAGAGCTTGTCTCATTGTACTATCATAAATATAATTAGGAATAGTGTTAGTTGACAGTCATATGAAGTATTAAGAGAGTAACATTTTGCCCACTTTATTCATTTGCCAAATTTTAATGTCTATACAGTATTCTTGTGTGTTGTCCCTTAATAACACTTGTTTGAGATTTAGCAACCCAGAGTTTCATATTCAATGTGAATGGTTTAATCTGTAAACTATTTACACGTAGGCATAGTTGAAATTTGGAATATACTGGCATTGTTTCCCTGTAGCACAGTCACGATTGAACTAAAGGTGGAAAACTTTCTTATGTATCTGAGGGTTTCAAAAGTAGTGAAGGTGAAAGAGGAACCACTGGGTCTCCATTATCTATTTTCTTGTTTATTCCTCTTATGATTTTCACCATTAACAGGGAAGAGAAGATAATATGCATTAATATAGCTGTCTACTACTTGCAAGGCACTGTAAGAACAGCTTTTTATAAATATTTAGGTGCTATTATTGTCCTCATTTTAAAGTGAAAGAAAAGTAGGCAAATAATGGTTAAGTGACTTGCCCAGCAAAGAAGTGCTTGAGGTTGAATTTGAACTTAGGAGTAATTTGTTTTTGTTTTTCTTTAAATTTTATATTAATATCTTTTTTTAACATCACCATAATTGCCTTCCTTCCCTAGAGAGCCAGCCCATTAAACAATTAATAGTTTTAAAACAAAGAAAAAGACAGAAAAATAAACCTAACTAACCAGCATTCCTTTTTTTTAAAAATTCAAATATGTCCAAAATTTACAAATATGTTTATCTCCTACTTTTGCAAAGGAACAGTTCATGAATATGTTCTCAGATCTCTTGTCCAGTGTTATTTTGTTCTTTTGAATTTAGGACTTTTTAATTCCAGCCCTAGTGCTTTATCCAGAGTACCACCAACAGCCTTAAGATTTCCTGCCATAATCATATCTACTTAGGCTGCCACTAATGAATAGACTTAGTGGAATAACTTCTCTGTTCCATTGGCCCTTTATCACCTATGCCTCTATCAACCACTTTATGTGTTGCAGGAATAAAGTAAAAGAAAAATAAATTTCTTTTTAAGATTAATTGACTGACTACATTATCTGTTGCCCCAAACTGTCTGTACATCTTGCCCCAATCAAGTTCTCTAAAATCTTTCTTCTTTACTTATGAACATCTTTTAATCCATCTTCCTCACCACAGCATCACCTTTGGTTAGGTTCTAAGCTGCCTGCTAGATCCCTATGATACTTAAGATAAGATAGAAATTTGTCTTAATTTTTTAGTGAAATCATTAGGAAACCACTCACTTAATGTATGGATTTTGCTCTATAATCACCATTCAAAACTGTACTTTCATGTCCCTTCTTCAGCAGGCAACCTTTCCCAGACTTCTCCCCAAATGCTAGTAACTTCCACTGTGAGATTACCTTTCATCTAATCTATGTCACATTGCCAAATTATTTTCATATTGTCTCTCCCGTTAAAGTACCAAATTGATGGCAGGGTTTGTTTTCACCTTTCTTTGTATCCCCAGTTCTGAATAGGATGCTTATCATATAGTAGGTGCCTAACAAATGGTTTTTGATTGATTTGTATAACTATAAATCATATCTATATCTATAAAAATATCTATACCTACATTAAAATTTTACTTATAATAGTGATTCAAATGATATTTGACAGTAAAGATTTCAAAATTGAACTTTGCATTTAAGTTCATAAGGATAGTTTAACCCTTTTTAGGTGAAAGCCAGAAGTATAAAGATAGATAAAAAGATGAGGCTAGCATCACAATTTAATATTTTAATATATGGTAAAATGGAAGAGGCACTGTCCTTGAAATAAGAGACAAACCTGAGTTCAAAGTCTGTGTGTGTAATCACAGACAAGTCTGTTAACCTCTCTGGACCTCATTTTATTCATTTGTAAAACAAGGCATTTAGCAGGAATATATAAAAAACTTATAATGAAGCATGCTATTCCTCACCCAAATGTTTGTCATTGATGTGCTAACTCAAACTTAATTATAAAACTTACATTTAAGAAGAGCTAGTGTAGGAATTTGTTTTGCTTGACAACAGCTATTTTTAGGGGGAAATATAATGACGTTATTACTTTCCAGTATGTGCTAAAAGTAAGACTGCCCTCCCAAAAATAATGAAAGAAGAGGATCAATGGAGCATTTTTTAAATTAACAGAAGAAACCAGAATGGATAGCACTCAAGCAAAACACTTATGAAAGTTACCATAAACATAAGGAGAAAAGGAAGTTGTGAAAAATTGATATTTGGAATGTAATGTGCAATCTCTATGTTTTGTTATTGTTCTATTGTTATATGGATTTCTTTAATTTGATGTTAAAATCAAACTAAGTTGCAGCTATGTGGCCCAGTGGATAGAGTACTAGACTTGTAGTCAGAAAAACTTAACTTCTTGGGTTCAAATCTGGCTTCAGACAATTATTAGCAGTATGACCCTTATTATGGGAAAAAACAGGGAAGTTAACTTAAATATTATATGTGGGTTCAGAAGGGTTCAGAAGGTTCAGAGTAGGAGACAGGAATGGACAATAGGTGGGGACTTAACAAATTATGGAAACTGGGTTTAGCTGTTAAGGGAAATGACTGTTGACAGAAGTGACAGTTAGGCCTTAACTATCACCCTGCTCCATCTAGACAAGGAATAAACTCAGAGTATAATAAATACACACACTATGGGAACTTCAAGGTAGGAAGAAAACACACAGGGAAACAATTTAATTGTTTTTTGAGAGGCTAGGAAAGGGTGGTAGGTAAAACTATTCATAACTGCCCAGGACTAGGGTCAAAAGGGTAAGTTCCTTAGCCAACCTAGCTTCTGCCAGGTTTGACAGCTTGGCTAAGGACCTGAGGAAGAGAGCTTGGGTTTGGGTTCTTACAACTGATCCTGAAATGTCTTCAGGATACCAGGAACCAACTCCTCCACAGCTGATGATCCAAAAGTAACCAGGTAGGGAAAGATGCCTGCAAGCTGTCCACCAGAACATAGGCCTCTTCCCTACTCAGAGTTGACTTGCAGGATGATATTTTCAGCCTTTACAACCTTCACTACTCTCCAAGATCCCAGGTCAAATAGGGACTGCTGATTGCACTTCTGCTCCAAACCCCTCACAAAACAGCAATGTCTGTTTCTTAGCTCTCTCCTCTCTCCCCCTGTATTCCATTCAGAATGTCCATGACTTCCAGCAAAGGCTTTCCCTAATACGCTTGCAAAAATCTGCCTTTATACCTTTAAAGCCTATACCTATTACACCCTGGATAAGTCGTTTAACCTTATTTGCCTCAGTTTTCTCATCTGTAAAATGAGAAAAAGGAAGAAAGTGGCAAAACACTCCCAGTATCTCTGCCAAGAAAACCACAAATGGAGTCATGAAGTGTCAGGCATTGCTAAAAAATGATAGAACAACAATGAGATTATAATATAAATAACATTCAGAAAATTAGATGATTGGACTAAATGGACTCTTTCAAGTCCCATTTAGCCCTCAATCTATACTAATATTTCTGTATATAGTTTGAAATGTTTAAATGAGTAAAAGTAGGGAGTTTTATGCAATTACATTGATGATTAATTCTTTAAGAACCAACTTTTTCTCCACTCCCCCACCCAACATGATTCAATTGAAATCTCTCTAATATAGGATTATTATGAAGTTCTTATATAATTGTAAAATCATGGATGTAGATATTATAGGAAGTTTATAAATGTAATTTTAAAATTACCTTAAATTTCTCATAGCTCATTTAGTCTTACAAGATAGTATATAATTTTTTCTACTATATACATAATTCATTTGTCATGATTTAAAAGAATCAATTAAATATAATTGTCATTTTGCCAATATTGGAATTTTTTAAAAATGGAGTGTTTCTGTTGGGCATTTCTTAAGTATTAAACACGCTTTCCTTCTTAAAAGTTTCTCTTCCCTTGGTTTCATCTGAACTAGCGTGCTTACTTTCCTCACACTTCCATGAGTTCAGTTATTTTCTCTATGAGAGCAGACTCTTTATTCAGCACTCTTCTTTTTCTAGAACTCTGGTTTTGCGTTACTAGTCTTCTAGATTTCCCATAGATATCTTGAACTCACTTTGCCCAAGAACAAAAGTTTTCTTTCCTTTTATATCACAACTGCATTTTTTTTATAGATTCATTTCAAATTTTTTATTTGCATGAAAATAAACATCCAATAATTATAGTTAGCTACTCCTTAAAATGGATAATGGTATTCATATGTTGGGGTAAATGTTTAATTAACCTGTATGGATTAACTTTGTATGTGAAATTAATACATTATACATCATCTTAATTATATCCTATCTATTAAAACTATTTTTCTACTTTCTTTGTATAAAAATACTTCATAATCAATACTATCATGTGTCTAATTTGTTCAGTTCATTAGAGGAAACAAATGTAAACGGTTGGTTTTCATATGATATAATTTGCTAAAACACTTTCACCCCCAAGTACTCCCCATGAATCTTTTTTTCCTCAGCTGGACTGGGGAGAAAAGGTGCTGGGGTTTAGGGAGGCCAATAAGAAGTGAAAGAAACTATTATCTCTGATCTTGGAAGTCTTAATAGTATGTATTTCAAAAATGTCTGAACAGGGCTCCTTGCTTTAATCATTTACAGCAGGAAAATATAATTCTTGACTGATCATATGATGCTTAATTGCTGGGTTCCTAATGCTATTGTATTTTATCAAATGAGTACTGTTTTGTGGAAAGGAGTAAGATCAACAGTCTTGAGAAATTTATCTAAGCCATTCAAAATGAAGTAAAGTTGAGAGTTAATTCATTCTCTTCTAAAATATCACTGTGTTTTTCTATATCAAGTCAAAGAAAGCTTTGGAATGAGTCAATCTTTTAAAATAAGTAAATTAAGTTTTTGTGGAAAAACACTAGAACAATATGTTAGTTTCCCCCTGCATTTGGAAAGCTACAGATTAAGATATTGTATATGCTATCTTCCTGTAGTTTCTAATATTGTTCTGAGAAAATTTACCATAGTTTTTCAGCTGTGATAGCTTTATGATATCATAGAGAAGTCTTTTGGAAATGAAAAGGGATTTGATTCTCTCCTCATTCAAATATTCTCCTAACAGCATCACTCAATTATTATTGTTGGTGCTACATCAATGCTTGGCAAGATACATTCAGACTTCATCAAAGCAATTTTACCCCAGGAATTCCCTCCCCCTTCTTCTCCCCTCCCTTTTTTGACCTCCCCACTCCCCTGCTCCCTTTGGTTTATCCCTTCTGACTTTCTCAGTAGGGTTAGATGGAGTTTTTTATCTGAATGGATAATAAAGCTACTCTTCCCTCTCTGGGTTGATTACACTGAGAGTAAGGTTTGATTATTACCTCTTAATGCTCTCTTCCTCTCCTTCTTATAATAGTATTTATCCCCTCCCCTTCCAATGCCCTCTTTGTGTGTAATAGAATATCCTATTTTTCTTATTTACTCAAATTTTTCTTGGTGTCCCCTACTATTCACCCCCTCTTTCCCACCCCCCCATGTCATCTTAGACCATTTAGTATCCTGTCCTCTCCCTATGAATTATTCTTCTGGTTGCTATAATAGTGAATATTATAATAGTGAATAGAGTTCACTACAGAGAATTATACATAGCATTTCTCCACATAGTAATACAGATAATTAGATCTTATTTAAGCCCTTAAAGAGTCAAATTTTAAAAATTATGAGTTTTCTTTCTTTTCCCTCTGTTTCTTATTTACCTTTTCATGTTTCTCTTGATTTTTGTGGTTGGGTATTAAACTTTCCACAACTGCATTTTTAATATCCCTTTTTATGTTGAAGGTGCTACTAGTTCCAAATCCCAGCCTTGAAATATCTTAAATTCTTCCCTCTTCCTCAGCAGTCAGTTCTGTTGATAGTATTTATCATTTTTTCTTCAAAGATTTAAGGACTAAGGATTCAAAGTATGAAATGAAATTCTTTGCCCTCAAAGAACTTTCATTCTATGCAAGGAAAATCTACACACATATAGCAAAAGAGATGGAAAGTGAAAAACTTTAAAAACATTCTGGACATCTATTCATTTTGTGGAGGATAATATTCCACGTAAAATTGCTAAAATTATTTTATGAAACTGGTTAAACATGAAATTTCTAATGTTAAGGAATAGCTGAAAAGTCTTCTAAAAAAAGTACAATCTCCATTCTTATAAGTTAAAAGCAAGTTAGATAATTATTTGTCACTTTGGTATATTAATTTATGAGGTGTTAAGATAAAGGATCTCTTGAGCTTTACTATCTAGCATAGTAACTTATTTCAAAATAAAATTCTGAAGTAGTATAAATCTCCATTAGTATGTTTTCATGAATTAAAAATATATCATTTATCACTTAGATTCATGATTACATTTTATATATTAAAGCAATTGTTTGTCTCATATACTGCTCCTTAACACCATCATATTGAAATAATTATAAATGTCCTTATAGGTACTGTAAGAATTGAGATGTTCAGAAATATGCAGAATGCAGAAATCATCAGAAAAATGACTGAAGAATTTGATGAGGTACAGTATATTTTCACTTAACCATATAACCCTTTCAAAATGAAAATGTATCTTGTGGGTTTGTGTGAGATGTTTTAAAATTTTTAACCTTTAAACATTGTAAATTAAATATACACTCTAGATCTATCAACTTTAATAAGCCACTATTCCATGTTTAGCATTATGTTTAGTATGTATTTTATATGATGAAGGTTGGAATAGTGTTCTGAAATGCAAAGTTATGAATGACTTGGAAGTAATGGAGTTCCAATAATCGAATTGGAAAAGAGTGTAGTGTCATGAGAGCATTTTAAAATGAGGAAAGATTAACAATGGAAATGAGAGTCTATATCGCAATCACAATTTTAACTCTACTTTAAATATAGATTAAAAAAAACCTGGAAGGTAGATGGAACATTAGTTTTTTAAGAGTTTCACTTTAAAATCCATTTTGCTTTTATGAAGGTATTTTCTTGCCCTAGCTGACATATCTTGTGCTAATGTTGAATGGATAAGGATAATGAAAAAAATTCTTTTTAAAAATAATGTTAACATTATTAATCAGTATTTCAATGTTACATCTAGGTTTAACAAGACTTGCCATTTCCTGTGAAATTTTGACTTTTTTGAATGCATTATGTTAGTTTTAACAAAAATTGACCTCCTTTAAAAAAATAATGTGTTGGTTATTTAGTGAAGAGAATTGCAGTACATATTTGCGCCCAGACATTGTTTTGGGAATCTTTTATTTCCTAGCATTGTTTCTGAATAATCATGGATTATTTTCTAGAAGACAGGTGAGGGTAAGAAGATTGTAGCTGTGATCCACAGGATTTTAGGTTCATGTAGAGATGCAAAATCTAGATTTTCGCTGGGCTAGTTGTATTTGAGTGGCAATCCACATAATCTTTTCACCAAAGAGGCTAATTGGATAGCAATCTCACATATTCTTTATGTTAACCTTCACTTAGAGCTTCATTGTACAGTTGTGTCCAACTCTTTGTGACCCTGTGGATTGTTGCATGTCAGTATTGTCCATGGGGTTTTCTTGGCAAAGATAGCATAATAGTTTGTAATTTCCTTCTCCAGTGGATTAAGGTAAACAAAAAGTTAAGTATTATTATATGTCTGATATTAAGTGTCTGAACCAGGGTCCTCCTGATTCCCAGCCTAGCACTTTATTTACTTAACCATCTACCTGCCTAAGCCTTGAGGCCGCATAATTTAGGAACTAGATTACTTTTGTAAGCTCCTCTAAAAAATGACAGAAATGTTTAATCACCCCTATAAGCATCTTAATTTAGATGTAACATTCCCAAATCAACTCATACTGCTTCATGGTTGGTCAACATTTAAATTCCTTTCAGTGGAAGTGCTCTTGAAAAAATAGGAAACTTTTCTGTTATACTATTATACATACAGACATATATACATGCATACATGCATATATACTGTTAAAATCATTAATCTGGGATAAGATGGATGCCACCTTGACTGACAGGGATGGCAGTTGAGAGATTTGAAATGTTCCCAGATGCCATGACCCAGGGGAAAACATAGGTTAGCCCCCACCCTATAAATACTCCCTAAGAACTACAGTTTAGAGGTCTCAGAACTCAGAGCTCAGACTTGAGCAAACATCTTTGGATTAAGAACTGGGCAGAGGGAGGTGAAGGGTGGTTGAAGGGTAGAAGAAGAGGGTATCTTGCCTGTAGTTATATTAAAGTTTTACTACAATTAAAGAATTGCATTTATTCCTTTTGAATATCATTGTGTATTTGGGATGTTTAAAAATAATTTATATTTTTGCATACTTCCTCTATGTCGGTCAACATCAAGCATTTATTAGGGCATATTATGTGCCATATACAGTGCTAAGCACTTAGGATACAAAGAAAGCCAAAAATACAGTCCTTTGGCAAGTGTTATAATATTTTATCAGATTTTTGATAGGGTTTTTTCACCCCCTTCTTCCTTTCATGATGTAGCAGCCACAGCCAGAATCAGGGATTTGGGATTAATTACTAAAGAGCTGACAGCAAATTTATATTCTTCCTAAGCAACTTATTTTTAATTGCATAGTGGCAGTCTGCCAAATTCATGTCAAAATGATTGGTTTTCCTGGTCATTTTTGTTAGAGTATGGTGGAATCTCTGCAGCAAAGTGATATGAATAGATTTAAAATATAATTTAAATCAATGCTTTCTATTAAATATATGATTAAAATTAAAAAAACTTTTTCAAGTCATAGGATGATAGGTAGCTTCACAGCATCATTTATTTTTATTTGATTGAACATTTCATATTGAGTAAGTACAATGTGGCATCATAAAACCTTTACTTTCATGATTTCCATTGAAAGTATGGGCTGTTGTAAGGAAATTGATGGAGAAGCTCATTAGCGTAGTGGCTAGAGAGGAAACCTTAAGTTTTGGAAGACTTGGGTTTACGTCCCACTTTGGGACATACTGGTTTTGTGACGTTGGGCAATTCACCTATCTCTTAGTGCCCCCAGATGACTCTCTAAGATAAGGAATAGTGGCAAAGTAGCTTTTGATTGGTCTAAGTGAACGGAGTTTCTTTAACAGATGTCTCTATGCCAGTAATGGGCAAAGTTTTTAAAGAGGGGGCCAAAGGAAAGGAAATGCTCATCTATCATTCTGTTTCTAAGGCAACTCTTTCAAAGTTTCATTGTATTGTATCCTACTCATTGTATTCGTCAGCTTAGGAATAATGTCACAGGGCTGGGTAGAACATTTCAGGGGGGGGGTCCCTCCTTCCCCCCCCCCCCCCCCACATCTGGCCTGCAGGCAGTAGTTTGCCCATCACTGCTCTATGCCATGGAAATTCATATTCCCTGCAATCCAAAATGCCTCCTTGCCTGCTCTTAACTATCATTGAGGCCGTAGGGAATACATGGAAAGGTTGATGTTAATGTTTCTCTTAAAATTATCCTCCAAGAGATGTCAGGAATTGAAGCTAGCCTAAGTAAATGGATTCTCCTTTTTTTCAGTAGGTTATGTAAGTGAAGTTTTGGAGATGAAGTATTTTAGCTACTATTTAGATATTGTGCTTTTATAGATTCTACAAATATTTAAAAAAAAATTTTTTTTAAACCCTTACCTTCTGTCATGGAGCCAATACAGAGTATTGGCTCCGAGACAGAAGAGTGGTAAGGGCTAGGCAATGGGGGTTAAGTGACTTGCCCAGGGTCACACACCTGGGAAGTGTCTGAGGCCAGATTTGAAACTAGGACCTCCCGTCTCTAGGCCTGGCTCTCAATCCACTGTGCTACCCAAGCTTCTCTCAAATATTTCAAAATTGAGAAATTTTATTTTAAGGGAAAGAAGTTTGAAGGATCTCATACTGTATTATCTTTTACTCTAACTATCATAGTCACACTTTGAAAGTATCATGATTTCTCCTTTCCAGTGATATTGCCACAAACTAGCAAGGGAGTTTTATTTACCCTCTTATGATCATAGATTTAGGGCTAGATGGGACTGTAGGTCATTTAGTCCAAGCCCTTCGCTTTATTGATAGTAAAGAGAATAAATACATTTCCATTAGTGGTACTAATCCTCAAATCCTTTTTTTGCTATTCCAGTCTGTGCGAACTGTGCTCCTAATGGCACAAATGAAAATTACAATTAGCAAAATTATATCCCCACATAGCCTTTATTTTAAGCACAGCTAGATAAAATGCTTCATTTTATTAGAAATATATCTCAGAATAAAAATATAAACCTGTATTCATTCAAAAAAGTTTGAATGAGTCCTCAGTGAGGTATATATTTTAAAGATCTCATAATATATCCCTCCTGCAGTTGTTATATAGCCTCTGAACAGATAACAACAAAATAAACATTTCAGCAGATTATTTAATTCATTCCTACTATGGGCAAGGGATATATACCAGATGCTATAAATATAAATCTTAAAATGTATATAGATTCCCCCCAAGCTGTTTATTCATGGTACAATAAAAAGACATGTATCTAAGTAACTAACAGAAAATTAAATTAGGTAGTACAAAGAAATATTTCTTAACCACCCCCTTTATTCAAAGTACTGGCTATACTAGACATTGGGGGTACATTCCTAAAATAATTTTACAATCACTGCCTCAAGGAGTTTATAATCTAATAGGGAGAAAAGTAAGAGTTGCTAAATAATAAATAATATAAAATATGGAGTATGATGGAGGCAAAGGAGCAATTCAAATTTTCCCAGTAAAATATAAGAAGGGACAGAAAATTTTTTTCAGCTTAAGGAAACTGGGCAGTTTCCAAAGGAAGGGGTAATCTAGAGCAGTCATACTTCAATTTTAACTTGTAATAAATTTAAGTAGAAGGTGATAAAAATGCCTTTTGAAAGTACATTTCCTTTGACTGATATGTATTTAAAATAACATTCTACTCTTAAACTGTTAACATTTCCTTTAAGGTTTTCATTATAAAAGTTTACTGATATATTTTGTATTTTATATGTATATCACCTTCATTTTTAAATTTCTCCTCACTATAAAAATAAAATAGGAGGGCCAGATAGGACGAAAATAAAGGTTCAAAAGTATCTTCATTGGTTCCGTTCAGGGGCAGGTGTAAGGAACACTAAAAAGAGTCTTGTATAGAAAATTAAACTTTTTATTTAAAATATATATTTGGGTAAAAGGATTTCTAATTCTAAGGGATTCTAACTCCACTCAAATAAACTCACAAGTTCTGCAAGAAACCACTTCTCCTGTGGTTCACAGGCTATGCTAATCCTCCCTGATCCTAACAAACAAATTTTTATACTATTCTAACTAAAACTACCACTATAATTCTTAACTTTGCCTTTAAGTTATGAAGATAGCCAAGGGTAGCTGGTTGAGTCTCAACAAGAATCAGGTTAGGATTAGCCATAACAGATTCAGAGTCCAAACCAAAGACCAGGTTTTCTTTGATCTTTTCAGAGTTTAACCAATATATACACAGTAACAGATAAATAAATAGTGTTTCCCAAGTTGGAAAAGAAAACACTTCACTCCTTCAAGTCTTTCACTCAAATGGGATCAGAGAGAGAGAGACAGAGAGACAGAGAGGCAGGGAAAGATGTTACCTTCTCCAGCCCTGCAAGAGAAAAGAACCTTCCTGTGGCTCTGTCAACTGCCAAAATGCCTCACCCAGAGAGTGTAACTGTTATAGAAATAACAGTTACAACTGCCAACAGTTGAAATTAACACCCTCCAGTTTATGATTCCTTTGAGCCCAGTAGTATTCCATAACCAACAGATACCACAGTTTGTTCAACGATTCCCCCATTGACAGGCAAACCCTCATTTTCCAGTTTTTTGCCACCACAAAGAGCAAAGCTATGAATATTTTTCTACCTGTCTTTCTCCCTATGATCTCTATGACGTACAAACCCAGAAATAGTATGGTTGGATCAAAGAGCAGGCAATCTTTAACATTCTTTGGGCATAGTTCCAAATTGCCATCCAGAAGAGTTGAATCAATTCAAAACCCCACCAGCAGTGCATTAATGTCCCAATTTTGCCACATCCCCTCCAAAATTTATTACTCTCCCCTGCTGTCATTTTAGCCAGTCTGCTAGGTGTGAGGTGGTACCTCAGAATTGTTTTGATTTGCATTTCTCTAATTATTAGAGATATAGAACACTTTCTCATGTGCTTATTGATAGTTTTGATTTATTTATCTGAAAGTTGTCTATTCATGTCCCTTGCTCATTTATCAACTGGGGAATGGCTTGATTTTTTTGTACAATTAATTTAGCTCCTTGTATGTTTGAGTAATTAGACCTTTATCAGTGTTTTTTGTTATAAAGACTTTTTTTTTGCAGTTTGTTGTTTCCCTTCTGATTTTGATTGCATTGTTTTTGTTTCTACAAAACCTTATTAATTTAATGTAATCGAAAATTATTTTATATTTTGTAATTTTTTTCTAACTCTTCCTTGGTTTTAAATTCTTTCCTTTCCCAGAGATCTGACAAGTATACTATTCTTTGTTCACCTAGTTTACTTATAGTTTCCTTCTTCATATTCAAGTCATTCACCCATTCTGAATTTATATTGGTATAGGGTGTGAGATGTTGATCTAAACCTAATCTCTCCCATATTTTTTTCCAATTTTCCCAGGAGTTTTTGTCAAATGGTGAATTTTTGTTCCAAAAGTTGGGCCCTTTGGGCTTATCATACACTGTCTTGCTTGCATCACTTACCGCAAGTCTATTCCACTGATCCTCGCTTCTGTCTCTTAGCCAGTACCATATTGTTTTGATGACCACTACTTTATCATATAGTTTAATATCTGGTACTGTTAGGCCACCTTCCTTCACGTTTTTTTTAAATTTCCCTTCATATTCTTGATCTTTTGTTTTTCTAAATGAACTTTGTTATAGTTTTTTCTAATTCAGTAAAAAAGTTTTTTTGGTAATTTGATAGTGTGATAATTAGATTAACTCTAAACTGCCCATCTTTAGATTTAATCACCAAAGGTGAGAACACCTCTAATTCTGGGAGGTCCAAAACCCAAGTGTGCTAGAGTGAGGGAGGAATCTGAATCAACTGACCCTCCCCCTAGGCAGCCTATGAGAATTGTCTATTGTAATTAGACATGCAAAATAGGATGGAGGAACACAGGAAGTTACGCATAAGTGACCCCTTTAAAAGGAGAAGGTCCTCAGTTAGCTGAGGTCTTTGGAAGAGAGCATCTGGTGAGGACCTCTTCTGGTTCATGGAGGAGTTTTGTAATGCTGAGACTCTGGTGGGACCTCTGACTGTGCTTCCCTTTGAATTGTCACTTAAGTAAGTTAAGCTGACACTCTGTCTCCTTTGGAGTTTCTGGAGGCTCTACCGTCAGGGAGGCTTCTTTTGCCTCACCAATTGTAAAAGGCCTTGTGGCTAGAAGCCTTGTTTAATTAACCTCTGTGCCCCGTTGCTGGGCCTCTAAATTCTTAACTGGTCTGGGCCTCTAGAATGGGCTAGAGTTTCTCTCTCTCAATTTCCCTACCTTCAACCTTCGTAATTGTAAATAAACTTCCATAAAAATCAATTTTGATTTGAGATTATTCTTAATTGAGGATTGATAATAGTTCAATCCTTTGGGGACCACCTTTTAATATATTGAACCCATAAAACCTTTTTTTTCACCCTTACAATAGATATGGCACCTAAATAAGTAAATTAATTTGGGTAGAATGGTCATTTTTATTATGTTAGCTCGTCCTACCCATTAGCAATCAATGTTTTTCCAGTTGTTTAGATCTGGTTTTAATTGTTTGGAAAGTGTTTTGTAGTTATGTTCCTAAAATTCCTGTGTTTGTTTTGGTAGATAGATTCCCAAGTATTTTATATTGTCTGGGGTGATTTTAAATGGTGTTTCTCTTTCTAACTCTTGGTGCTCTAATGTGTTGGAAATATATAGAAATGCTGACGATTTATGTGCATTTATTTTGTATCCTGCAATTTTGCTAAAGTTGTTGATTATTTCTACTAGCTTTTTAGTTAATTCTCTATGATTTTTTAAGTAGACCATCATATCATCTGCAAAGACTGATAGCTTAGTCTCCTCATTGCCTATTTTAATACTTTCAATTTCTTTTTCTTCTCTAATTTCTACTACTAGTGTTTCCAGTACAATTTTAAACAATGGAGGTGATAATGAGCATTCTTCTTTCATGCCTGATCTTACTGGGAAGGCTTCTAATTTATCCCCATTGTATATGATGCTCTTTAATGGTTTTAGATATATGCTGTTTATTATTTTAGGAAAGGTCCTTCTATTCCTAAACTTTCTAGTGTTTTAAATAGGAATGGGTGTTGTGTTTTGTCAAAGGCTTTTTCAGCGTCTATTGAGATAATCATGTGATTTTTGTTTGTTAGATTGTTGATATGGTCAATTATATGTATGGTTTTCCTAACGTTGAACCATCCTTGCATTCCTTGTATAAATCCCACCTAATCATGATGGATAACCTTCATGATCACTTCCTGGAGTCTTTTTTGCTACTATTCTATTTAAGATTTTTGCATCTATGTTCTTTAGGGAGATTGGTCTGTAGTTTTCTTTGTCTGGTTTTGGTCTGCCTGGCTTTGGAATCAGAACCATATTTGTGTCATTAAAGAAATTTGGTAGGACTCTTTCTTTGCTTATTATGTCAAATAATTTCTACGGTATTGGAATTAGCCATTTGCTTCTAGTTGCATAGTTCTATTTTTAAAGAGTGAATTTCATCCTTGGCTTTTTGGTCATCCTTTTCCTTCTCATCCTATTTTTTTACAGCTCATCTTTTGCCTTCTTCTTGTTTATTTTTTAAACTGGTCAGTTTTGGATTTTAAGACTTTATTTTCTTGTTTTTGTCCATGTATTTAGTTTTTCAAATTGTCTTCAGCCTTTCTCAATTGCTTTTTGAGTTCCTGAAGTTCTCGAATTAATTGAATTTTGAGATCTTCCAAAGCCTGTGTCTATTTAGCTGGAGCTGCTTGATCTTCTATTTCATTTGCTGTTTTTTTGCTTCCTGGAAAGAAGCTGTCAATTGTAATTTCTTTTCTCTTTTTCTGTTCTTCACATATTTTTTTCTTTTTTGTTCTCCTAGTTTAAGGAAATGGATTTAATGAGCTTGTTCAAAGATTTTTACTTAGCTGGCAATGGAGATTCATAGTTAAGTTATCTACAATCTATGGGAGAGAGGTGTTGCAGTTTCCCTGCCCTTGTGAAGACTTCTTATCTGTCCAATTTATGGGATTAAGCCTGGATTAGTCTGTGTTGCTTAATGTGCCCTGAGGCTAAAACCTCAATAGAAAAAAGAGGGGTGAGGGGACAAGATGGAGTGTTTAACCTGAGCTGTCCAGCAGTAAGGTTCCCCCTGATCTATCCTGCTGTTAGATCTGGTTTTCTTTCTTCAGGAAACTCTATCTGGGTATGGTAAAGCTAGTAGGCCTGAAGTTTGGCTCCATCTAAGCAACCATCTTCGAAAAATTTTTGCTGTGTTTCTCTGGCTTTCTCCTATAGCCACATACCCAGTGCCTGTGTTCAACTCCCTGCGTCCAGAGCTAGCAAGGCCCTCTTTACACCTGCCCGGAGATTTCAGGGGCCACTGGAGACTCCACACAGCCTGTGTGTGTTATATTTTAAAATGATGAAGGCTGATATTATGAGGAAAAGTAATAATTTAATTAAAGCTATTGTTGGTTGAAAATATATATAAGACCACACGCCTGATAAAAGAGCTTTCAAACCACCCGCCATTTTTCTTCCCTGCCCCTGGCTACTTCATACGAAAGAGAGCGCCCAATCACCCCCAGGAGATTTTATATCATTCTCTTTTGTCATCACTCTTCCTGTCTGCCTCCATTTTACAAGAGGAATCATGGGAAATGTAGTTTCCAAAGTGTCCCCCAAATGTCCACAGGAAGTTTTTCATTTAAAAGCTCAAGTGAGCCCCAAATACCCCTAAATGGAACCCCAGAACTTACTTAAATAACAAATTTTCCCCCCTGAGATCTGGTAAAAAAGACTGGTCTTTCTTAATGGATCTTCTAAACATAGATAACTTGTTAATTACTGGAAATTGGGGATAAAAGAAAAGACTATAAAAACTAGCCACATTGACAAAAAGCCAATTTGAGGCAATCCCCTATTAGTATAAGAGTATACACTCAAAACAAATGCATTTAACTCATTCAAATCCCCATAGTTGAAATCAACTGCACCCCAAAGTTCAATTTGGATCTTCATGATCCAGTGAAGGCTCTTCAGGCATTTTCATGGTGTCTTCACCAAACAGGTTCGTTGTCAGGATTCTGGGAAGATGGCAAACCTCTTGTCCTGAAATTACTCTCAAAAGGATTTAAACTTTACATTACAGACTATAAAACATACATTTCTTTCAAAGAATTATACATTACCCCCCTGAAATTATTTCCTAAAAGAGTTAAAAATTTTTTTTTACTTTATATATTTTAATATAGATAATATGATTATAAAACTTAACACACACCCATGAGGAAAATTCTAAATAACACATTTCTCTCCTTAAGAGGGTACCTCAGGTCAGCTAAGGATGCATGGCTGAGTCATGGAGTTGTATGAAATCAATTGGCAAAAGAAATAATAAAGAAAAGAATAAAATCCAAATAAAAGAAGAAAAATTAAATCGTGAATGAAATGTAAAATGTGCAAAATGTAAGGAAAAATAAACTTTTAAAAGGTCCTTGAATCAAGGCTTAAAAAGTGATTTAAGCGGTTTGCAATTACTCCATTCAGGGCTAGGACTACAGAAAATTGCCATTCTCTATATAAGAAATATAACAGGACTAAATATGTGAGCAAGGGAAATATCTTTCCCTGATCCGGCTTGTCTGCACCTCCTCAGGGAATGAGTCATAATGATAGCCAATCTTAGGTGCTTTACTAGGAATTTAAGTTAAGGGGAAGTCTCCCCTCTAAAGTGTTAGAAAAGCTGCAACTCCAAAACTCAAACACTGATTTTTAAGCCCTTCAGCATTGGCATAGAACTTCTTCAATTCATGGTCTGCATGACCCTTTGGTCCTTGGCACTTTGCAGAGTCTTAGTCAGTCTCTATGACCTTGTGGTTCTTTTTTGCACTTCTCCTGGAATCAGACAGAGAGGCATTAAATCATAGTCCCATCATATTTATCAATAATTGGCAGGTTACCATAGTCTCAGGCTTTTCAGGTATGAATTAATAATATAGCAAATATATATCTGCATTAAGCTTATATCACTGTAAAATTAAAAAAAAAGATTAACTTAAAATACAAAATAAGAAAAAGTTAAAAATGAATTGTTATTAAATAAAAATTAAAAGGAGAAGCAATAAGGAAATTTAAAATTCAGGGGAAAAAATACAATACTCTCAAGGATAAAAAATGAGGGAAAAGAACACATATTGCATTGCATATATAAGGAAGAAAAATAAAAGAATGTTTTAAAAATTAAAAAAATATATATATATATAATTTAGAACTAGTGAAAGGTTTTTTTCACCCCAAAAAAATGAGATTCATTTCCTGGTAAGCTTTTGCATGAACTGTGAGTATAAATGGGTTTTACAGTGCACATTCAAATAAAGTACCATAATTTCTAATAACACATTGAAAGACAATAGTAAACAACCCATTATTGTAATCATTTGCTATGATGCTTTAAAAAAATCGTATATTTGTTATGAATTCAAACCTTGGCTAAGATATTTTCTCAACATACTCTGTTATTGCCTCTATACCAACTGTGGGGCAGAGTCTAAAAAGAAATCTGATTTAATAAAAAAAAACCTTCTGAACTTCCTGGTTAAGATGGNAAATTAAAAAAATATATATATATATATAATTTAGAACTAGTGAAAGGTTTTTTTCACCCCAAAAAAATGAGATTCATTTCCTGGTAAGCTTTTGCATGAACTGTGAGTATAAATGGGTTTTACAGTGCACATTCAAATAAAGTACCATAATTTCTAATAACACATTGAAAGACAATAGTAAACAACCCATTATTGTAATCATTTGCTATGATGCTTTAAAAAAATCGTATATTTGTTATGAATTCAAACCTTGGCTAAGATATTTTCTCAACATACTCTGTTATTGCCTCTATACCAACTGTGGGGCAGAGTCTAAAAAGAAATCTGATTTAATAAAAAAAAACCTTCTGAACTTCCTGGTTAAGATGGAGGCAGAATAAAAAGCAGCTGCTTAACCTCTCCTCACAGAAATATATACGACTCCTCAAGAAGACATAAAAACAAATACAGAGGAACGAAGGGACCCCATAACAGAGCACAGCATTGCAGGTACGTGGAATCGGGGCATTTCCATGTTATAAAGGGGTGAAATAGCTCTAACTAAAACACAAACTGAGCAGCCCCATACCCCATTCCACACCACCTACAGTGCCAAAGCCAGTGCACAAGAGTTAGAACAAGTTTGGGGCACACATTAAGTCCTTGGCAACTACCTGGGGTCACAAGGGCCTGCTCCTAAGAGCAAGACTTAAGACCCCAAGAGGCTAAAGAAGGCACGGACTTTGAACACAGACCCTGAGCGCAGACACCAATCCTGAGTTCAGGGGAAGACTCGGATCCTGAGCTCAGACACGGATCTTAAGTGGGAACCCAGTGCAGAAGGGTGCAAGGCTGTGGAAGCAGTGCCCTGAGACTGTAAAAGGAGCCTCAGGCAGAGGAACAAGCAAGGGGACCATGAGGAGGCTTAACCCTGAGAATAACTACACCTGAGACCTCAGGAGCCTAAAAAGTGCAGACAGACCCTGAGTGTTAGGATAAACCATGGCAAGCCAGAATCAGGAACCCCAGAAGAGAAAGATCATCAATAAGAAATTTGTAACACTCGACAACTTTTACACTGATAAAATCCAAACAACAGACCAAATAACAGAGGGGAACAAACAAGTAATCATATCCAAACATTCCCAAAATAAGGAAAACTGGCCACAAGCTATTGAAGAGTTCAAATCTGAGAAGATGAGAAAGATGGAAAAGATTTGGTGAGAATATTGTAGTCATTATTTTCTTGGCTCTGTTTATTTCATTGTATATCAGTTCAAGTAAATCTTTTGCTTTTCTCTAGTCATCATTTTATCTTTCTCATAGCATAGCAACATTCCATTACATTCATTCATGTTGATTTGTTTAGCCATCCCTCAATCAGTGATCTAGATTTTTTCACTATCTCAAGACATGTTCATATAATTATTATTTCTTGGGGATTTCATTCTAATTCATGACCTCTTTGGGGTTTAAGCCTTGTAGTGAAATCTCTATCAAATGATAAAGATATTTTAGTCACTTTTTTTCATACATTTTATGTTTGCCCTTCCCATAGTCTGTGTGTATTTATACATTTTATTTTTGTCCTTCCCACAGTCTGTGCCCATCTGTCATCTTTGCTAATTTGTAGACTGTGTAGTGAAATCTCAGAGTTGTTTTGATTTTCATCTCTCTTGTTAGTAATTTGGAATAATTATTTTATGGTTTTTAGTAGTTTTATAATTCTTTTAAGAACTGCTACCTGTTGGATTTAACACCCTACAGGGGGGAATAGCTTTTAGTCTATCTACATCTGTTGCATGTTCTAAACTCTTGAATGCAAAAGCCCCATCTGAGAAAATGTTTTCTTCCTTTATGTTAGGTATGTTGTAGGCAAATAGAAGGTAGGGCATGTAGATAAGGTGTGTGTGTGTGTAGCTGGCTGATATAGATGTATTCCTAGTAGAATATAGCAAGGTTTTAATAGCTGGCTGCTATAGACGTATTCCTAGTAGAATTTAGCAAGGCTTTAAAGAAGGAGTTGGTTGGAACAGCCAAGGGCTGAGGAAGGAGCATGGGAGCTGGGATCCTGTCATCTCTCTGTTACCTGAAACCCTTTGGCAGTCTTGGGTGTTAACATCAAACAAGTGTCTAGGTTGAGGAAAGGTGAAATCACTATCTTGGGTGGAGCAAGTGCAGAGAGCCTATCTCCCTAATACTGTGGATTTAATAGCTGACCAAGGATTTGTTCCAGTATCTATACATGTCATCATGGATTTATCTTGGATCATTATCTTCTGTGGTTTGAGAATATCCATATCTCCAGAAGCCTTTTAGCAGTTCCATTTCCAGCCAGTCAGTCTGTGCCACAGCTAGAGAGAAGTTAGCCAAACCCCGTTCTGAACTGAGAGTTGGCTAAGTTCTCTTTCTTAGATCAGTCAAAACCTCTCCCACAATCCTTTCCTATCTTTATCACCATTAAACTGTGTTTTATCACATCCTTTTGTTCCTTCTCCAAGACGCAGAGGGTGCACTATAGTTTAATAGGAATCCCTGGCAGAGTTGATCTGGATGACATTTGGTCTCTACTGTCACCACTCATTCCCCAAGTTCTGTGTTTGTGGGGGTGGGTGAGATTTCCCAGTGTGTTATTTTGGGTCAGGCAGTTAACCCACTTTACCCTTTCATTCCTCCTTCATCCCCTTCTCCCTTCTACAAACCCCAGTGTTTATTTACCCACTACAGGGACAAAAGCTTTCAGTTTTATATAATCATAGTTATCTATTGTATCTCTTGTAATTGCCTGTCTTTTGTTTAATTAAGGATATGTCTCCTTCCTTTATAGCTTGTGAAAGGTATACATCCACTTTTCTTATAATTTTTGTTGAACAGTCTTTAATATTAAGGTCATGTATCCATTTAGAATGTATTGTAGAATATGGTAATGGTGTTGTCCAGGTTTAATTTCTTCTGTTCTGCTTTCTAGTTTTACTTGAAGTTTTTATTAAATAGGGGTTCTTTCCTAATTTACGTTATATGCTTCCTTGAACAATAGATTGTTGAGCTACATTTTTCCTTGATCTCTTCCACCTAGTTATTACCACTGACTTCTCTTTTTTAACTAGTACTAAATTATTTTGATGACTATAGCTTTATAATATAGTTTGATATCTGCAAGTGTTATACCTAATCCCAACCTCTTTTCATTATTTTCCTTGATATTCTCAATGTTTTGTTTTTCACATGAGTTATTTTATCAAAGTCTATAAAGTATTCCTTTAATAATTTGATTGGGATAGAATTAAAATTTTAAATTAGTTTTGGTAGTTACTTTTTCCTTCAGAAGCATTTTGTAAGTGAATCTATAGAAATATTTTGTGTGCTTTATCCTCAGATCTTTTGTGCACTTTTCATTTATTTTGAAAGAGAATTAATTCCCTTTCTGTTGCACCCTCTTGGATTTTTTTTTTTTTATTGTTGTAGAGAAATGCTATTGATTTCGGTTTGATTTGATAGCCTGCTTCTTTGCTAGTACTATATCTAAATTATTGCCTTTGCTGATTTCCTAGGACTTTATAATTTCTTTTTAGGGGCAGCTAGATGGCACAGTGGATAGAGTGCCAAGTCTGAAGTCAGGAAGATCTATTTTCAAAGCTGGACTCAAATACTTACTAGCTGTATAAACCTGGCCATATCACTTAAACTCTTTGCCTCAGTTTCCTCACTTGTAAAATGAGAATATTGATAGCACCTGTCTTCCAGGATTACTGTGAGGATTAAATGAAATAATCATGGTAAAGTTTGGCACCTAGTAAGTGTTACATAATGGTATTTTTATGTCCCCTTTGCCTTTACTCTCTTTGATTTTTTTTTTTTCTTTTCAGATTGCTATACCTAGCATTTCTTTGACTTTTAAATAGTAATAGTGATGATGAACATTCCTGCTTAATCACAGATCTGATAAGAAAAGCTTTTTTTCTCTTACATATGTTTGCTATCAGTTTTGTGTAGAGAATACTTTTTATATTAAGAAAAAGTGATTTTATTTCTATACTTCCTTGTATTTTCCACAGGTACGATTTTTAGCAATACAATGTTTGTGTTTTGTAAGACTTGACTTTCAAGGATTTTATAGTTATCTTAAATGAAATTTAGTTCTTCCTGTTAATTGTATGCAGAAATGCTAATGATTAATGTAGAATTCTTTTATAGTTTTTTCAACCTATTGTTTCAATTGCTATGGATAGAATGAAATAATAAAATAAAAAGGACAATACCTAATTAAGTTATTTAGTGCTGTGGCAATCAAACTAAGAAGGACTACTTAAAGAGCTAAAAAAAAAATAACAGTGAAATTCATCTGAAATGCTCAGTGAGATGGGCAGAACAAGAATAATAATTTATACCTAGCAGCAATGTAGAGATAAACTTAGAAAGATTTGAAAACGTTGATCAATGCAATAACAACCTACTATTCTAGAATATCAAATATAATTATGTTGCATAAAAAAACTGATGGACCCAAAATGAGTTGTAAATTTTTGTATAAAGCCAGTGTGAACATTTGCTTTGCTTGATTATCATGTTTGTTTTAAGGTGAACATTTGCTTTGCTTGATTATTATGTTTGTTTTAAGGTATTTATTTTTCTTTTGGTCAAGTTAGCTGGGTTGTGGGATGTGAGGGTAGAGTACTTAAAAAGAACTTACAAGCCAATGGTGTTAGAAACTAATTTTTGTCTTGATAAGAATTCAAAGTCTATAAACTGGATTCATTTGAGTACTGAGCTATATGTATAATATTGTGCTTGATTTGAAAATATGAAGAGTAAAATGTAGTTTGATTAACTTCTACTTTTCAGATATTTAGAAGCTCTGTTATGCTATGTGTATATAATCTTTATCATCGTCTCATTGAATATAATGCCTTTAAGTAGAATAAAATTTTCCAGCTTTTCTCTTATCACCTTTCTTCTTGGTAGCTTTATGAAAGCTGAAATTTGGTTATCTATATCCTACCTTTTTTTTAGTTCATTTAAAGAATAATAAACTGCAACATGAAGGAGAATGCTAACTTGTATGGCAGAAATATTTTATAGCATGATTTGATGTCACACATTTTGATATCATTTAATTTATTAATTTTTTTTCCTCTTGTAGGACAGTGGTGATTATCCTTTAACCATGCCTGGACCGCAATGGAAAAAATTTCGCTCAAACTTTTGTGAATTTATTGGAGTTCTGATTCGACAGTGTCAATATAGCATAATTTATGATGAGTATATGATGGATACAGTAATTTCCCTTTTGACTGGTTTATCAGATTCCCAAGTCAGAGCTTTTAGGCATACAAGTACCTTGGCTGGTGAGTAAACTAGATTTAATTAGCATTTCTTCAATGTAACTAAATTCAACTTCTCATTAAATTAAAGTCTTAAACTAAATGTCAACACTAAAATAACCAATGTGCTATTGGATAGAAACATAATGTAGTTTATTCTTTCTGTTATGTTCTTATGAATTATTTTGCTCACCTGAACAGTATGTGAATTTAAAGACAATCAAAACTTTTTGATACTTTTAAGTTAAATGTTGTTTGTAGACCATTCACAGTGCAATTGCTATGAAAATCCTATAAATTCTAATTTTTTTTCATTAACTTTGTTTTATATCCAAAACCATTTAGGAGCTACTTATGAATTATTTAGGCCATTTTTTGAAGAATTCATCTAGTCCTGGTGTAATAGAGTTGCATATCTTGATACATTGTCATCACATTTATATAAGGGCATTCTATGAAGTTATCCATTATTTCAGTAATTTTACACAAGCTATACCTACACAAATTCCCTATTGTTTGGTACATATAAAAATATTTATTTGATCAAACACTGGTTGTTTCTTTATATAGAAAAAGTAACTGTTCATTTTCACTTGTTAAACTCGTCGTTTCTACACTGTACAAACACCCCCATAGTCAAATCCATTCATTATTTTTTGTGTTTTACAATAATTAAATCCTTCCGTTGCTCCCTCCAAATTCCCCTTTGGGTCTATCTCTGGATTTCTGTTCCAAAACAGAATTATCCTGTTCACCTAATGTAGTTTTTTAAAAAGTATTTGGAGGGGAAGGGGAACTAGCATGTACCAAACCACGACTTCTTTTTTAGTTTGATTCCAGTTAATCTTAATTCTGTTAATCTAATACTTAGTTCATTTTACATTATGCCAAAATACTTATTGACTTATCCAGTTGATACAGCTGGCAATATTGCCAAAACGTTTTTCCTTTCATTTTTTTTTCTTCAGGTCAATTTAAATACCATATCACATTAGCATACTTTCTCCTCATAAGACCTTGATTCAAATCATATCTTAGAGGCTTATGTTTGGGCAAATATAGGTTATGCTCTTAACATTTCAGGAACCTTTCTTGTCTATAAAATTAAGATAATAATGTTTAAAATGGGGTTCTTGTGAAGAAAGTTCTTTTAAACCTTAAATGCTCTAGTAATATGAGATATTATAAAAATATATTACCCCTATAGATAAAGTTCCTTAAGGGAAAGTGTAGTGCAATAATTTAACCAGCTCATATTTATATGGTACTTTACCATTTAAATAAAAATGCTTTCTTCACAATTATACTGTAATATGGGAAATCATTATTTTATTATTATTTTCCTCTTACAAATGAGGTAACTCAAATCAAAATCATGATCAAATAGCTACTAAGTATTGGAACCAGAATTCAAATCTAGATATCTTGATTTCACATTAATGACACTTTGAATTTCAGTATGCTAAAATATTAGTGAGCTATGAACCTTAAACTAAGGAGAAAAAGAACATCTCCAGTCCAATTTTAAAATAAGTGTCTATTCCTTCTTTAATTCAATTCCCTTTTTGTTTGTTTGCTTTTTTGTTTTAGAAGTTTTTAATTTCTGTATCTTTTTGTTTTTAACATCATTTCTTTCGTCTTAACTCAGAAACTCAGAAACAATCTTTAGTTTTTAGTGTAAAATAAAGCACCATTTACTTTTCTGAAGATTTTCCCTTCTGTCCTAATAATTATCATGATTATTAAGATCCTTTTGCATTCCATTTCCACCTTCTTTTTGAAATGTTTATTCCTAGATTTTCTACTCCCTTTCATTTTGTTTCTTCTTTCTTTACATAATACTATGCTACTTAAAGTCAATCTTCCATTCACATCAGTCGTTTGGAACACAACCAAGAACTTTCACTTATCCATTTTCTTTTTCACAAGTGCATCAGACCCTCCCTTACACAGGGTTCTCTGATTTTTAATTTACATATTCTTCTAACAACTTTTTAAATTTGGCTTCTCAGCCCCAAACTGATTAAAAGGAGGAAATTAAAGAGGTAATAAAAGCTTTGAAAAGGAGTTAACCTATCACAACAAATGATGCTGACAAAAAAATAACTGACGAATCTTTTTTTCTTTATTTTTTTTTAAAGCAAATCCAGGAACTCCCAATACCATTTCTTGAAATGACAAATAGGAACAGCAGAAAAAAATGTTGTGCGATAGATGGCAACATTATATTAAAGGCAACAAATCATTAATATTCATAATGATCAATCCCAAGTCATCAAGTAAATGTTAAATTAAATATGATATACTCTGCAACAAATCAGGAAAAGTAAAAAGATATCTTTCTAAAATCATTCTAAACTTTGAAAAAAGAAAATATTTTTGACCTTTATTGGAAAGTCCTTCAGATATTTGAAAAATGCCAAATAAATGAAGGGTGGTTGTACGTCTGTATTACCTTCTTCCTTTATGTTTGTAGTTTCTAGTGGTACCTTTTTCTGTTATCTTTGTTTTACATAATTTTCTGTTATTTTTTCTTATCCACCTTCCTCCCAAATTTTGACCCTTTTTTCTTTTAAGGGTTTTATTTTTTTCCAGTTTCATTTCCTATTTCTTCAATTGTATTTAATTTGATTAGGGCTTCCCTTCTGTTTCCTTTGATTCCAATATTATTCTTTTTCAGCTACATCGTAATTCATTGTTTTTCTTCCCTTACATACTTCATCTGTCCATCCTGTAACATTATACAGGGCTGCCTTGAAGTTCCTTTTCCATCATCTTATTACTTTCTTAAGAGTTAGGCTCACTTATTAGCCTTCACAGCCAAACATCAAGGAAGAATGAATAAATTACTATTTTTATATTTAGATAACTTCCAATTATTGTTTTCCTTTGCGAATGGAATACAAATTAAAAGCTTCTGTTATTCCCATCCCATTGGATGGCCCTTATTGTCTCATAAGGAAAAATCTCAGAAAATGTGGGACATATTACTATCCTGGGGTATGTCACCTTCTCTTAAACAAGGACTCAGAGGACTCAATGATAACTTAATTCCTGATCCCAAAAATTAGACTCCTCAGGATTTTAAGTTCTCATCTTTGTCCCTGTCCTTTATTATTTAATAGTGTTGTGGCCTTGGGTAGATGGAGAGATAATCGTTTTTATTCACTTTGCAGGACGAGTCTTGGGGACTAGATAAAATGGGCAGGAACATTTAATCCTCTGCTTCAATGACTATGTGCATGGAAAGTTACAAGGCAGTTATGGCCAGATATGGTTATCGTCTTTGGAATAAAATGCTCCTTGACATTGCTTATATCTTAGATGAGAAGAGAGACGATCAGGTTAGTTATCTTGTTAGGGTACAGATATGGTGAAGATTTCCTTCAGAGCTTCTTAAGTTATCTATGGCATCATGTTTAGAGTGGTCATATAAGTAGTACTTTTAATATGTACTCCAATTGTCCCTTTATTTTCTTGTGATTAAGTAATTTTCCCTTTGTTTAGTGTTTATTCATTTCAGTCATTTGTACATTGTTACATTATAAATTAGCTACTTTTCAATAATATTGTTTAGTGCCTTTCATCATCCTTATAAGTTAGTTCATTTTTCCCTCCCTTTGGCTAATGTTCTTTGAGCTCTTACAATATTTTATCATGTTCCTGCTAAGTTGTATTTACCTGTGTAATAGTAGTTCAAACATGGCTATATCATAGTTTTATGAAGAAACATTTTCATGCTCCATCTCGAAGCAACTTGTCTTTAATTCCTTTTGAATGCTATACTGTTATACAAGTGCTTTTCATTAGTTATATTACCAATTTTTTTTTAATTTAAGTTTTTGGCATTGCAATTTTCTAATTCTTCTGTCCATTAGGTTTATCAAGTAAGATTCTTACATTGCGCTAATTTAAATTTTTTTAACATTGCTATAATTAGTCCATTGCCCATTTTAAAATAGTTTAAAGATTGGTTTGTTTGATTTCTGTTTTTGTAGACTTTTCTGTGTTTCTCAACATGTGATCTAAGGTTTTTTGGCTGGTTTTTTTTTTTAACTAAACTTGTTATTGTTATTAAGCAGGATCATATAGTGACATTCCCTCTCACACCCCCTTTTCTCACCCCCCCCCAAAAAAAACAACAACAAAACTTTTGTCCCTATTGAACTTCAATTTTTCTTTTCGGAAATTGTCTTTCTGCCTATTTTGCTATTAAAGGATGTATATGTACACAAGCATACAGATATAAGAGAGAAATTTTCCCTTAGAATTGAATGTCTGAAAGAAAATTCTATCATTTGTTTTACTCTTTACTTTCTTCCTGTTAGTTTTCAATGTGTGTATGATTGCAGATTTTTATATAACTGATTTAAGTAATTTATATATATTTCACAAGACAATGGATATAATGTGCTTTTCAAAAATTGTATATTGAAAACTCTGTCCTTTATTTTACTGAATTAAAAAGAATCAGTAACTGCTAATGTTAAGGAATCCTTTTTTTTTTAAAAATAGAAACTATATTTGTCATTTGCCGTAATTCGATTGTATTTTACCTGTTTTTTAATACATTTCATGTAGTATCTCACAAAATTTGTTTCCTTAATTAAACTAGTTATTATTTAACAGGTTGTAATTTGCAGGATCACTAACATGCTCCCCCCTCCCAATATTCTATATATCCATTTTTTTTATAATTTATCAAAGATCAATAAACTAATCTTCCCGAATATATGCCAAGGATCAGCTAGGTAGCTCATTGGATAAAAGTCAGTACTAGAGACAGGAGGTCCTAAATTTAAATCTGTCTTCAGACACTTCTTTGCTGTATGACCCCAGTAAAGTAACTTAAGTTCCAATTCCCTAGCTCTTATTGTTCTTTTGTCTTAAAACTAATACATTGTATTGATTCTAAGAAGAATATATGCCAATAAATTCCTTCTGTCAGATTTATCCAAAAAAAAGAGAAACTGTTAAAAATCATACAAGGTGGGGGGGGGGGTTGTCTTATCTGGTCTCTACACACTTAATTGAAAAGGAATATATTTAGAATTATTATCACAGTAACTATTTATTGTTGGATAGAGAACCGTCAGCAGTGTTATAAAGAAGGTATCTTTGTCTACTATTATAGTTATTATAGGGTATGTTAATCAAGGAAGCTGTGCCTTAGATTCCCTTGATAGCTGGTGCAAGGACACCTGAGTTCTGTCACTCAGCTGGATGTTATAATAACTGCCCCTTCTTGATAACAGTGCTCAGGCAGGATCCCTAAAGGTCAGGTCCCACCTGGGGTTGGATTGATTATTAATATTGGGCTCTGGTAGCCTTGGATAACGTTTTCATCTGACTGCGTTGCTCTCTCCCCAAGGGTTGTGATGTATTAACCACTCAGGAAGGTACTTTAATAAACTTTATCTATAGATGTTAGTAAGGGAAAGGAATAATCGGGAATAGATTGGGGATAGGAGACCCTTTCGCTAATGGCTTTGATCATTAAACCCTCAGGACTCTAGTAGGCTGTTTCAGTAATGCTGGAGCTCTTGTTCTTCACCTCCTCTGGCTCAGCTTGGCCACAGCCAAACCAGACAAAGCAATCTGCTTGGTTGATAGAGATATCGGTGATCCCTCTCAGCTTCTTATTGCCAGTTGTTATGTCAGTACTACAGCCGTCTGGAAATATCTCCCTTACCTCCCTCTGCTTCTTCTCCTTCCCTCTTCCTGGTTCCCACCCAGGCCCGGATACCTAAATATCTAATGATGGTTCAGAAGTCTAAATATCTAGGGGAATTCAGAGAGAATCAGAGGACCAACAGTCAGAGATCCACAGGTCAATGCTCCAAGATATAAAGATCAAAAATAATAAAGGCTGCTATAATAATATATATTAGTAATTTAATTAAAGCCATGCTGATAGATAAAGTCATTTGACCACGCGCTTGTAAGCATTCAAAATCGCCGCTCCAGTCATTATTACCTCTTCCTCAGTCTGCTGGCCAAGAGACCACTCCCCCCTAACCCAGGAGATTATAAACTCTTCTCTGCGTCGAGACATAGGTGTCCCCACGCCCAAAGAACCGGAACCGGAAACCCGTTGGACCACGGGAAATGTAGTTTGACAATTTCCAAGTGTCCATAGAAAATATATATACTTTTAGATAGCATCTCTCAAATTTCACTTTTACAAAGATCAGAGATCAATGTCTAAGGCCAAGGGTTCCAGGCCAAGGGTCAAAGCCAAAGGCCTTCTCAGATGGCTGTCAGGGCATTTATATCCTCTGGCCAACTGCCTTTCCTATTGTCCTCACAGCATCTGGGAACATTCCAATGTTTCCAACTGTCTTCACCTGTCAATCAAGGTGAGACTCACAACTCCCAGAGTTTAAATATGACAGCAATTAATAATACATGATTATCATCAGCCTGGAAACCTCAATAGCATGTATCTTAGACCCAATGTTGCATTTTCTTCTGCAGATGTAAGAAATGAAATAAATAACAGAATAGCAAATTAGGAGGACCTATAACTTGGGAAACTGCTTCCAAGTTGACTTCAGAACAGTTTTTTCCCTTGATTTTAAATACATGTAATTTGTATTACTTTTTTTTCCAAACCATTTTGCTACCATATCTCATTCAGTAGGGATAAAACTTGTATTTTCTTTACATGTCATTTCACTAGTTCAAATATTATGATGATTGTTTTATTTTCTTCCTAAAGAAATTTTTTTTTTCCTTTTTGTGTCAAAAACTCTGGCTCTTAGAATTTAACTTGTAATTGTTGTCTTGGACAATGCCTTTTTATCCAAACATATTACCTTTGGTACCTGTCACTAGGGCTCTAAACCAACAAAATCAGTGGTCCGTTTTATTGGTTCAACAGAATCAATGTATTATAATAATCAACATAAATTTTAATAATCTACTATATTGACATTTCTCCCTTTTCTTCTTCCCTTCTTCTTTTCTCTTTCCTTCCTGTTGACTTCATCGTCCCAGTTCCTACATTAAAGTTTAGTATTTGTGGGTTTTTTCCTCTTTTTTTCTGAGTGATAAGGTGGTGGGTAGAATGAATGAGTCTTCATCAATTTTGATATGCTTTATTTACTAAAGTATGAATTTATGTTCCTCAAATATGTGCAGACTAATGGATTTTAATAAATTATTTTCATAACTGCTATATGCAATTCCTGAAATATAAATATATATACATATACATATATATATATAAATTTGCTTTTTCACTTTTAATTTTAAGGCAGAGAAGTTAACACAACTTTTCAATATCTGACCTCTTATAAGGAGCCTCATTTTGCACAAACTGAACTTCATCTCTCCTACCAAGTCTTAACTTGTCAGAAATCAGTAATTATACCTACTTCTTTTGACAAGTATTTAACATAAAAATAAGAATTTTTATAATTTTATGAACTATCTTTTATAAGCCTTGCTAGAAATTTCACTTTGAATACTTTTGACCTGTAGATTTAATTTCACTTATGATAAATATTATTTTCTTTGACCATGTATTCTGTGTACTTCAGACCATCCTGACCTTTCTTTAAAGTCCTGAAAAACAGGGGGTTAGGGGGAAAGGGAAAAAACATGAATCATGTAACTATGGGAAATATTCTAAAAAATAATAAAAATAAAGTACTTTGAAAAAAAAGTCCTGGAAAAAAATAATCTTTTTGTATAGGAAAGGAATCAAGTGTAAATAAGAATCTGAGTTTTTATTTTGTGTGAGTGTTGAATATTGGATCAGCAAGCCATTCCTTCTCATGAAAAAATTGAAAGGCTTTTATTCTTCTCCAAAGATGAAAAAAGTCATGTCATCACATATATAGATAATCCTTTGGCTGTATCTGGAAAACCATAGCAGCATCCTCAAATTAAGATTTGGAATAGAGAAATGACTTTGTCATAAAGAGCTATCTAATTATCTTTCAAAAAAAACTCTTTTAAGAATAACAACTATCTAGGACTTTAAAGACACTTTCCATTTGTGATCCACTAAATTTTCTTATCCATAATAATATTTTCAGTAGGGCTTCATTGTAAATCTGATCATTTATCCCTACTTAGGTACCACAATATATTGCTAACTGTATGATAGAATATAGATAGGGATTTAGTGATGAAAACTGAACTCTAAATACCTTACTCCTTATTCAGCATCTGAGCCATGAACAGTTCTACCCATTTGATTTGACTTACTAAATTAAATATTTACTCCTTCCCCTTTTGTATCTCCTTTCCTTATTTTAAGATATGTCTAAACTATTTTTAGTCTAAATGGCAAGATTTATGTTGATCACATCATCTTAGTTAATTGAATCTGTTGGTGATTAAAAGGAAAAAGCACACATTCAATCTTTTCTCATAATATATTTCTTCAAGGAACTGGTCTTGTTATCTGGATCTTGAGGGGCACATCATCGTGTTTCATATATTTGAATCTTAGAAATATTCTCTTCCTCTGAATGTGAATGAGTGCGGGAGTCTTGGTGAAGGTATCTACTCATATCCAGACAAACACATATACATAAAATCAAATCTACATCTAAGTACTGAAAAAACAGGTTCGTAAAAAGGGGACCATATTATGCTTCTCTCTATGATTTCCTTATTACAGTACTATTTAAATATTGTGCTTAAAACTAGCTTTGATACCTCTGATATTCATTGTTTTCCTGAAAAGCCTACATAAGTTGTGTACAAGTTTTAAGTTTTCTAGTATTTGAACTACTGATTCCTCAGTTGTATATTCTAAATTCTCTGTGCATTTTGAGAAAATCCCTTCTGATATATTTATGAACACAATAGAGTTATACCATCTCAATAATAATATAGTTAGGTCTTTTTGTAACTGGTAAAATGATCATACCCAAAAGGTATATTCATAAATAAGCTGATGTTGGCCTGGAAGGAAGACACTACTGTCATGTCTTTAAAGCTTTGTTATGGAACATAAGTAAAGTCATAAGGAGTGTGCTTATCAGATTTGCAGATTGTAGAAATCTTGCAGAGTTTATCTGAAAGCTTACAGTCAGCAGAATAGAGACAGTCAAAAATAATATGTCTAAAAAGTAAAATCCTATCTTTAGGTTCAAAAATTTAATTCTACATCTGTATGATGAGGGTGACCTGACTTGACAGTAGCCCATTTGAAAAAGACCTTATACTATCACTCACCAGTGTGAGCCAAGAACTTATTACACATTATTGGACCGTATTATGAAAAGCATAAAAAACATATTATGAGTAAAGTAATGCTGAACAGATCACATGTCTTATATTCTTTTTCTGCCTCAGGGCACACCTTTTGATAAAGTCCATAATAAATAAGAGAATTTCACAGTGGATGATAAGGATGATTAAAGATCTAAAAATCGGATGGTATTTAGTCAGGAAAAGACTTAGTTGGGATATGATACATATAATCTACAACACTATATTGGACTGCCTTATTAGGTTGTCAGTTCCCTTTCATTGAAAGTATTGGAACAAAGGCCTGCTGTTATAGAGATAAGTTTCTTGAGGACAGAATCTGTATCTTATTTCATCTTTATAGCCTAGTGTCCTCCACATAACAGCCTAAAGAAATGTATTTCATTGAATTACAAGGATTCTTAACACTTGCAGAAAAAGCTGAAGAACTTTGAATGAAAGGTACCTTATAAAGTTTTTGAGTCTATGATTTGAGGACCTCTGATTTTACTGACCATAATATATTTCTGTGGCGAGCATCCTGTTTTTGTTGCTGCTATCATTTATTGATAGCAAGAATAACTTTGACCATATGAGTGGACATTTCAGGTTACCAACTCACATCTGTGTACTTGAGTGTTAAAATTAGATACTCTATACCCTAACTTTTCCAGAAATCTATGCAGTTTCTAATGGGGAAAAAGTATATTTTAGAATTAAAGCCTTCACTTGTTGAATTCCAGCATCCTAGCCAAATTAGACTGAGATTTTGAGTAAGGGTACAGTTGATTTCTGGGCTCCCCCAATTCCTTCTGTTTGTCTTGTTTGCTACTTGTCCACTTCTCCTGTAAACCCTCCTCAGGTTCTAATCCTGCCATCCTTATATGCAGTATGGAGCACTAAAAAGAAAACCATCTTAGATTTAGGAAGCCTTGATTTTTCTCCTGGAGCCAACCCTACGTAGTGCTATGACCTTACAGAAGTCCTTTAGTCTTGTTTCTTCCTAACTCTTGCCAGCCATTATGTCAGGTGTTGTCTTTAAGAAGTACTTATACCCCCAGCTGTAAATTGTCATAAATAAAGACTTGGCTTTGTAACTACTTAGATGTTAATTTTGACATAGTATATAGATCATCTTTGAAGTACTAAAGGGCACTTAATTCCATCCTAAATTTCCCTCTTCTGTATAGAATAAATAATATGGTTTACCATGAAAGCCAAAACTAGAAGAAAATTTTATTACATTTTAATAACAGTGTGTCAAAGTACAATTTGTTTTTAATCCTCCTAGAATTTCAGTAGGATTGATAATCTATATCTCCATAATTCTAGTCATTTCCACACACACAGTATAAGCAATATGCTATCTGGCACATAGATGACACTTGATAAATGCAAAAGAAAGTGTAGATAGCCTCTTTGATTGTTTCTAGCACTAATCTATGGTCCTCTATAAAGAACAAATGGGCTGACAAGTAATGATGAATTGTAGAGTGCAGAGACATGGAAGTAAAAGTGCTTAATTATGAGAAGAGTAGGGTAGAACAGAATGGTGTCGTGCAAAAATCCCAAGCCAGAGTATTCTTCTTTTGTCTATGGTAGGCTACTTACTTAGCACCATGTCTTTCTTGCCTTTTGCTTAAAAGAGTGAATTTTTGCATTATTAGCCAGTAATCTTTATCGATAGTGTAATAAGTTTAAAGAGATATTAAGATTCCTATGTTTATATGTATATAAACATATTTGATAATTAGATGTACACACACACATATTCAGAGAGAGAGATTTTTTTAAATGATATTTTTCCCCAGTAAATAGAAGAGTATTGTTGTGTTTGCTTGCTTAAAAGAAATTTCCAAATAAACAACTTTTTCACTGGGGAAAGGTAAGGAAGCGGACACATGGAAATAATCTGTAAATGAGAATGTCATTTCCAAAACTGTGATATATGAACAAGTAAATAGTGTCTGTGTTGATCAATTTTTTATAGAACTACTTTAATATATTATGATACTCGTAAAGTATACATATTTTTAAACTGTTAATTCTTTGGGAGATGTAAATGAAAAATTTCTTATTTGTTGGTACCTGAAATTAAAGTGGCACACAAGACCAAATTATGAATTATTATAAATCATTATGTGAATTTCCACACCTAAATAGTAGCCAGTGATATGATAATAGTTCACAAATTCATTCATGGTATATCAGGCTCTTTCATGGAAGTCTAAAGTCTTCATGTAGCTGGGGAAAATTTAGTTTTAGGTAGGCATTTAGGCTCCATGATTTCTTATACTCAAGAATATTTAAAACCAAATAAATCCATTGGTACCTGTCTACCATGTATAGAATATTTAAAATTAAAACTATCTCTACCAAATCCAGATGTCTCAGATCCTTGCCTATTCCATTTCTGCCTTTTATCTCTCCTACAGGGTATTTGGTAATGCTTTTGAGGTGTTACACAAGAAATATGTGTGCATATACTCCAAAATTATAAAGAGATAACATAAAAAATCTACTAAAATTAACAACACAAATTGGGGGGGGGGGAAGCTTTTCTACTACAAATAAGAATATTTTAAATTATTGTCACAACCAGATTAATACTTTAATTTAAATAGTTTGACTTTTGAATGTCATCAAGTAATGCTATTACAAGGAATTGACTAGGCCACTGCGTAGTTTCGTATCGAATTCAATTTTATAATATTTGTTAAAATAAAATTTTACAGTTATTAGAAAATCTGTTTCCAAATTTATAAACCTATAGCATTTGGGTAGATTGATCTTTGCTAAGTGCTGAGAAAAACCTAGCCACAAAAGTTGAGGATGGATGTTAGGGCAGAAAAATAGATATAAAATAATTTTGTCCAAATATGGTTACCATTGTGTTATTGTATGAATGATTAAAGGAAGCTTTAGTAGGAACATTTAACATTTTTATACATGAGGCTTTCTTTTCCTAAAGATAAAACAATAAAGTAATACTTTGGTAAATATTGTCGGTTTATTTTTCTGTTAAAAGTTCCTAAAGATAGGGGTTTAGGAGGAGGGAAATATGAGGGAAGCTAGGAAAACCATTCTTTTTACTTTGATAATTAGGTGAGTCTGTGATCTCATCCATTTGAAATAATTCCTTCTGACTAGAGCACAGTAAATAATTCCTTCTGACTAGATCACAGTATCTTCTCTTCTTATGTTAATCTTGATTCTTGTTTATACTCTTTCTTCAGTCCTATATGGAGAATCCATCCAACTCATTGGAATACTTCCCATTGTTCTTTTAGTATCACAAAGATACTAATTACCTCTTGATATACTGATATCTCTATTGTCTCATTCTTACTACATTATCAGCCTACTTTCTTTTCTGATCCTGTATGCTTTCTTTTAGAGCAAGAATGACAATACGGGTATAATTCAGTTGTGTATCAGCTCTTTAAGTCACTGAACAGTAATCATATATAAAGAGTACCAAGTTTTGTATAATTCTTAACACCCACTCTCCCAGCTTACAAATCTGACACTGAAAGCAGAACTTGCAGTCATTTTGTATTTTTGTCTATTTCATAGTTCACTACGTGCCTTGTTCTTTGCCCACCCCAGCTCCCATTTCCCCCATTTATCTAAAGACTAATCCTCTGGTGATATTAGGTTTTTGTTTAATTATAAGATTCCCATATTTAACTAGTCTGATCCTCAGAGAGTTGACAAAATCAATAACTAGGCACTTAATGCTTTTGTAATTTGGTAGCACCTATCAGACCTTGCATTCAGCTTATAGAGCCTTGGACAACCCCACTTCCCCACCATTTCATAATGAAACAGATGAGCATGACATTGATTTAAAAATACTTTGTACTTTCATTTGATTATCTTATATGATCACCATAAGATCCCCCCCCCCCATGAGAGAGGTACAGTATGCATTATTACAGAAACATGAGCTTTTTTTTTTCTTGTAATAGAGTGGATTAAAAGAGGTGGTTCATTTGGGACAGAACTTTTACAAACTTAATTACCTTTGACTTAAGTTGGAGTATTAATAAACTGAAGAGTGACATGAATGAGCGAGATATAATTATGAGGGCCATTTGAAATTTCTTTCAACAAGAAAGTTCAAGGAAATACTTTCACTTTCTTGATTATAGAACCAAATAACTATGTAATTTATCTTGTACTTAATTTTACTAGAATTTTTTGAAGGGAATACAAGACAAGCATAATTTCACATATCTTTATATTTATATATTTATATTTTAAAGATTACAACCACTATACTGAAGACAGTTGTCAAAGCTAATCCAAATTATTTTCACTCCTTAATATACCCTTGCTCTCTGTTTTCCCAGAAATACTTTTAAGGATTAAAAAACCAACATGTTATCCTTCTATTTTCTATCAAAATCTCTACCATCAGCTTCACTGTAGATAAAGAGTAAAAAAAAAAAAAAAAAAAAGAACAGAATATTAAACTGGAACCTAAAGTTCAGATATGCATTTTGCCTTCTGAAAAAAATCTATTGAAACTCAAGGTATTTCAAAAGTAACTAAGACAATTAAATTATACTTTTTCTTAAGGAATTCCAATTTACTCTGACATGATAAAACTATTTAGATACAATGGAAACTACATTGCATTTAGATAGATAATAACAATAACAACTAGCATTATTATAACAGTTTAAGATCTGCTTCTCGTGTTTTCTCATCTCATCTGCAAATAGTTAAATAGAAATAAGTAGTTTAACTTAGGGAAATTCTTAGAGATTTTTCTCTATGCTTGTAATATATTTATTTCCCAATGAATTTCTATCTCAAGATAAGCCGCAATATATGATTAAAATGTGAGGGAATGCTGAAATGAATGCAGTGGCCGAAATCTCAGTGAAGTTAGTCAAGGAGTAGGTAAGTCTTGAACAGTATATAAGATAGAAAGAATATATATTATACAATGAAGAATGTAGTTTATGTATTTATTTTATAACAGAGTTTTGATGTTAATGATAAGGCTCATAGGATTTAATTCTTCAGTGATATATATGATTTTATAATTTTATGTTTGCCTGTTAGAATAACTGAGGATGAAATATTTATTTTTCATAGCTATGAAGCTTATGACTGCTCTGGTGAATGTTGCCTTAAACCTAAGTATTCATCAGGATAACACACAAAGACAGTATGAAGCAGAAAGAAACAAAATGATTGGTAAGAGAGCTAATGAAAGGCTGGAGTTACTACTTCAGAAACGCAAAGAGGTAAGCAAGTCTAAGATGTAACTGAAAGAATTGGTATCCTTATATGTATTTAAAGAAATTAATTATTTATCTAAGATATAGAAAATTCCATTTCTATATGATATTGCTTCCCCCCGACCCACAAAAAATTAATTTGGTTAATTCACATTATAGAATTAATTTATATGAATATTTTTCTGTTTTTTTATTTAAAAATAATATTAGAGGAAGCATAGTTTAATAGAGCTATGTTTGGATTCAAAGGTTTGGGATTAAATCTTTATTCAAATCTTATCCATATGTGGCAAGTCGCTTTGACTCCAACTGAGGGATTTGAATTAGATCATATCTTGGGTCCCATCTAACTTTAAAATTTGAAAAATAGAAATTATATTAAAATTTAAATCATATTATCTTGTTAATTATTTTAAGTTATAGGTACTTGTTTGTGATATATTATCAGTTCTATACCTAAGAGTATTTCAGGTTAGAAATTGTACAGTTTTTTAAATACTATGTAAGGTATCCAAATGCCTTTTAAAATTACTTATTAAAGAGATACCCAATAATGTAGTTTGACAGTTTCTAAAAGAAGTGAATACTATTTCAACATAAATAATAATAATATTAATTGGTTTTTATTTCAGCTGCAAGAAAATCAAGATGAAATTGAAAACATGATGAACTCTATTTTTAAGGGTATATTTGTTCATAGATACCGGTAAGAGATTGAAATAACAATTAAAGGAAATGGTGTTTTATGAACCTATATCACATTGTCTCATTTAAAAAATTTCTCTTTGACACAGTGAAATTTCTTGATTATTGTAATTAAAGCTATTTTCAAGGAATACTTAATAAGCTATTAAAGTATTTAAGTGTCACATATAGGAACGGATTTGAGTAGGAATGATGGGCCTTGTTGCTATTGTCCAATGAATAGTATAGAAAATTCGAGAAAGGCTCATTATGAGGCTGAATGCAGGATGCAGAGCATAATTTTACCAGCCACAACAAATCTTAAAAACATTATTTACTGAGTTATAAGGTTTCACATGGATGAAAATCAAAGTACCATGAGGTATTAGAAAGCTCAATTAAAGAACACTAGACTTTTTCCTTCATTTATCTCCTCAAGCTGGTCTTCTTTCATAAATATAATAACTAAACACTTCATTGGGGGAAATAAGTTGAATTTATTCCAGATTCCTAACCTAGGGTCCATAAACTTGACTTTTAATATTTGATACTGTGTTTCTGTATAATTTTTTTCCATTGTAATCCCATGTGTTTTATTTTGTTTATTTCAAAACTTTGTTCAGAGAAAGGGATCATAGGCTTCTCCAGACTCTCATAAGGGGATCCATGATACAAAAAAAGATTAAAAACTCTTATTCAAGATGTACATCACTGATTCTTTCTCTTTGTAGTAATTATATATAAGAATATAGTAATATTCACTCTGAATGGAGAGACTATATTCTAAATTGATAAATTTTTTGTGAAAAAAAAATTTTTTAATTGGAGGAAGAAAATGGGTAATTGACATATAGATGTGTTGCTGGGCCTATGGGATTAGTATAACATGAAATTGTCTAATAAGCAAAAGCATGTCAAATTTATATGGATGTAGATACAGATGAAGAAATCAATTTGGGTTAAAGAAATGGGGATAGGCATGTTCTTTGTTAAAAGAGACAGGGAAGATTATAAATTTTGGGAAGAGGATTTCAATAAAAAAGTATCCTGCTAATAGAACCTTCCTGAAACAGGAAAGTCGGGGTTCTTCACAAAGCCATTCACAACAATATAAGAGTATGAGAGTAGGGGGAGATGATTCTCCCTGGGATACTGTCATAAAAGAGATACAATGCAAAGTCCAAGTCAGAGAAGGAATATATATATGGAGACATCCTACAAATACTACTTTTTACATATATTTTACTAAATGCATCAAGAACCAGAATATTGGATAACTTCCTAAACAGGATGCTCATATTTGCTCACACATCATGGATCTATTTAAGTAATCGTTGTCCACTCTATAATATACAGGCTTTTTCGAACAATTTATAGTAATCAATGATTCAACCCTAGAATTGAGAAGTAGAATAAGTACAGATGGATTTATTTTGCAAATTTCCATTGTGGTTTTAATGACCTCAATCTTCTCCTTAATTAGTAGAGCATATTTTTTTAATAGTAGACTTTTTTTAAAAGCCATCAGAGAAATGAATGAAGAGAAAAACCCCTATGATTCAGACACATAACAAAAGAGAGGAACTAATAAAATTAATAGATTGTTGATACACACACAATGTGATAAGATTACGAGGAAATCTCCCATCACATTGGTTGGACTCCCTAAAGAATATGTATTATTTTATTTCATATATTAGTCACAGAGGATGAAGTCCAGCATGATTTGTTTAAGATCTACATTTCTGGAGGGAATGCTCACACTGATAATACCCTGAGTACATTAAAGTTATATCCCTACTTCACTACTACAGAATTAAATATGACAAAAATATTTAAATTTTTTAAAAGAGAAATAACATTACTTGATATCAATTTATTATATAGTAGTCCTCAAAACTAAATAGAACATGGAACACAATAGATGAAAAAGAATCAGAAATAATCAAATTCACTAACTTAAATTTTGACTAACCCCAAAACCTAAGTTATTTAGTGAAGAACTCCATATTTGACAAAAAACTGCTAGGAAAACTGAAAAACATCTTGGCAGGAACTGCGCTTAGACCAGTATATGACACCATATACTACAATGTGCTCAAAATGGTGTGCTTTGAATTAAAGGATCTTTTGTAGCCCTACATCTCTCATGAACATTTCTTCAAAAAAATAACTAAGTTTCTGGATAAGATTAACACTACTTAGGAACTTAAAACAGTAAAAAATTTCTATTTTAACAAACAGAAAAAACTTGTTAATGTTATTAAAGATATTTAAGTTGTCTGTATGATTACACCATCTACTTACCAAAATTAAAAAACATGCACAAGAAGTGAGGGGAAATGCTATATAAAATTAGTTGATGATAAAATCATTTAAATAGATAGTTGGGGGGGGGGATTGGAAAATGGAGAACAGTAATAACAACATTGAATATAATTTCATTCAGAAGTTAACTAGAAATATGGTACACAAAAAAACACATTAATCAACAAACATCTGAATAATTTGCCACATTGTAATGACAGCTTTTATACTTTTAAGTTTAAAAGGGGCTTTCCATATATTATATCGATTCATTTCTTAGAGAGCAATGGCTGTCAAAAGGTAATACTGCATTATGATACAAATTAATTTACAAAATTATAGAAAGAATTTAAACCTATTGTTCCATTCTTGGACATTTTTTTTAAAAACTAGATTATATATACCTTTCACTGCTATTTCTAGAGGTTCATTTCTCATCCATAAAAATGATAGAAGTGATTCCCCCCCCAAAAAAATAAAATTAGATACTGTCAAATACCTAAATTCTAAAATCTTTGACATGAACAAAATTAACATAACTGGGATAAGAAAGAAAAGATAACTTTTTTATCCTCAGGGTATAAGTGGGTCATGATAAAACAATTTTTAAAAGGAAGAATTACAAAATAATGACAAAGTGAAATATTACTCCAAAGACTAATAAAACTAAAAATCAACTCCTGAGTTCTCACTTCATGCCAGGGAATATGGCAAAAAAGGATAAGACAGAACACAAGAAAATGTGAATGAAGTTGTAAAAATATTGATGAGTCACACACTTTTGAAAAAGACATGCAGTATCCAGGCACTCTAGAAAGTAATTTTGAATCATGCTTAGAACATGCGTTAATGTCTGTAACCCAATTAAAATAAAGAGTTGTACACTATGCTACATATCAGCACTTCTTTTTTGAGTGTTGCACAACTAGAAACAACATATATAAGGTATTATCAGTAAATGAGTAAGCAGATCATATGGTAGGATGTTAGCATTAGAAGAAATGCATTTTGTTAATGAATTCATAATCTTGAGAAAAATCATATTTTCAATAGCTATAATTTATGTAATACTATATGTCCAACATTGGACTAAATAAGCATTTTATAATTATCTCATTTGATCCTCATAACAGCTTTGGGGAGGTAGATGCTATTATTATTGTATACTTTTTACATTAAGTAACTTGTCCAGGACCACACAATAGGTTTCTGAGTATTTGATCATAGTACTTCCTCAATCCATGCCCAACACTACATTCCCAGCAACATCTAGCAGTTGTAAAATGTGAAGGAAACAATTGACATTAATTACAACACTGAAAATATGATGTAAACAGAAAATATGATAACTGCTAAACAATTAAAATTCATTGCAATGAAAATTGCTTTTATAAGTGCATTAAATTTGACCCTATAGAAAAGCTATCAGGATATACTTTTCTCCTTTTTTTGCAGAGGTGAAAAATGAGAAAATGAATAGAATTTAAGACATGTTTTCACTTATGTCATAAATGAACATATAATTTGAGCAATTTAAACTTTTTGCCTTAACATTTAGCCTTGTCTTCAAAACATTTATAGATTCTCATTCTCTTTGTGTTATGACTTCATTTCAAACTCAAATTTTTCTAAACTAAAACTAATTTAAAATAAGTTCACACAGGGGGCAGCTGGGTAGCTCAGTGGATTGAGAGCCAGGCCTAGAGACGGGAGGTCCTAGGTTCAAATCCAGCCTCAGACACTTCCCAGCTGTGTGACCCTGGGCAAGTCACTTGACCCCCATTGCCTACCCTTACCACTCTTCCACCTATAAGTCAATACACAGAAGTTAAGGGTTTAAAATAAAAAAAAAATAAAAATAGAAAAATAAAATAAGTTCACAGTTGAATCTACATATGAAAGCCTATAGAATTATTGAATGGTTTCTAAACAGTAACAATGACCCTTTCTGTGTTTACAATTTTAGGAAAACCTTGTTGCCATTATATTATAATATGTTTGTTTTAATATTAAGGCTGAATAAGAGTAGTTACAAGGAATGCTGAACTAACATTATAGGTGGTATTAAATTAAAGTATTCTGTAAACATAAAGCAAAAAGAAGTAGCTTTTTGGACAAAAAAGAAGTACAATTTATATAGAGATGAGGGGAAAAAATCAGCAACAGAAAACACCCATATTAATCTTAATACAAATGTGAAAATACAAAACTATCATGTATTGTAATAAAAACAGTGCTGTTGAAAGGAACTTTATTATGATAAGGAATTGCAAGTTAAATAAGACTTTTCAATGTAATATCAGAAAATAATTATGATTTAATGATAGTATAAAGAGAATTTATGAAAAAACCTAAAACCATGGTAATGGGTGATGTTATTCCTGTTTGTAAATTTATTTTCACTGATTTATACAATAAGGAATTATCCCTATTTATGCCAGTCTTATTTAAAAAAACAACTTTATTCCACAATAGATTCATTTATCCTTGCAGTTCATATAATATTAAAACATCTCTCTTGTTGCCATTTCTTTACCCATTTACTCTCTTATCACCTTATTTAGTCTTTGCCTTGAAGTCTCTCAGAATCCAGGCAACCACTTCATAGAGACAGTCTTACTATAGGGAGAATATAATAAAAATAGAAAGGCAAGTAGATTACATGATATAAAGTGATACCTGGAGGAACCTGAAAGCTATTTTAAAAAAGCACCCTCAACTCTATTCATATAAGAGATTATCGTTAGTAAGGTATTCTAGAAAGAGAGGTTTCAATTTACCTTGATTTGAATATACCTGTAATCTTAAGTACTTAAGCTTGCAATAGAATCCTACAAGGAATATTTTCAAAATTCAAATGCTGTTATCCAGCAACAATGTTGCAAATGTACACTTATGATTTATGAGATAAGAGAGCAATTTACAAGAATAGAATAGACTGATGAACAAAGAACAGAATATCTAGAATGCATGAAGAGATGGTACAGTATATATGTCACAGGCCAAGGAAATATATATAATGAGCAGTGTGGAATTAAAATGTCAGAGCTCTATTTACATCTTACAGAGCAAGATGTTGGCCATGTGGCTATAGTTTTAATCATCATCAATATTTGTTATATACTGTATAGTTGGACATGGTCTCTAGCTTCAAAGACTATTATTATCTAATGAAAGAATGTGAGAGGTACCAAAAAATGTTCTGAACTATTCCTAAAGATAATAACTGCTCTAGAATTTCATGGAAAGGGAGAGATCAGTATAACCTAGGGTTGTCAGGCAAGGTTTCCTAGATTGTGTACAACTTGAAGTAGTCTAATCTATGAAGGAAAAAGAAAAAACCTTAGCCAAATTGTGAAACAAAACAGGCATTCTAATTTAGAGGAAGGTGTCCAAACTGCAATAAATATATTTAAAAATAGATTAAAGCACGAGGGTTCTTGTATATTAGTAGAGGAGCAAATATGTTATGACCGCATCGTGGAAAACTATGCAACTAATTTTTTAAAAATTATATAGGTGTTAGAAATTTTTATTGATATAATATACACAATTTGATTTTTTTAACCAATGAATGTGATTTGGGAGTAATGCTGGTAGCTCTGATAAGCCTCAGAAAAGTCATAAAGTACCTAAGTATGTTTATATGAGAAATATTTATTTAATAATGAGGTTTGCTATAATATGAGGTTCTTAACATGAAGAATCTTGGAGTATATTGGTTGCAGAAAATTGGGTTCTACTGTAATGGTTTTCTAAGTGAAGAGAAGATGGTAGATGTAAGAGATATTGTAGAGAAAGTTAACAAGACAGAAGATTACATTGTTAACATTGACTTGGAGTTTATAAACTTGAGTATTGTCAAAATAAGTGTAAATGAATTGATTATTAATTATAAACTGATTAGATACTCTGTTGCTTGTGCTTATAAAGTATCTTCAGTTTATATAATTGAAATGAAGCTCATAAGTGAACTTCCCTTCAGGGCCCGGTGCAAGGACGCTAAGGAGTCCCTTATTTTATAAAAAAATATAAACTATTTGTTGAGAATATAAACATAAAAAAAGGATTTCTAACTCCACCCAAATAAAACTCCCTGCTTCCGCAAGGAACCGCTTCTCCTGTTCCACAGGTTACACTGTTCCTTCCTGATCTAATCCAAATTTTCCCTATTCTACAATAAAACTAATACTATTATCCTCATACGACTTATATACATTTTAACTTTGCCTCCAAGTTATAAAAATAGCAAAGACCAGCTGGCTGAACCTCAGTAAGAACCAAGTTAGGACTCTGAGCCTTAGCAGACTCAGAGTCTAAACCAAAGATCAGGTCTTTCTTTGGTCTTCTCAGAGATAAAAACAATTTATGTAACAGCAATAGACAGTCACTATTGTTTCCCAAATTGGAAAAGGAAAATCTCTTGGCTCCTTCAGGTTTTTCCCTCCTTTCCTTTTACTTAGACAGTGAGGAGAGAAAGAAAAGATGTCACCTGTTCCCAGCACTCAAAGATAGAGACAGAGACAGAGAGAGTGTAACTTCCATACCCAGAGACTGTCACAGAAAAACCATTATCCCTCCTCCACACACAGTCAACTTGACACTGCCTCAGATCTGTTTCAAACTCCAATTCTTTCTCAGGCCAGCTTCTCTACTTCTTATCTCTAAATGAATATAAGAACACTTGATTTCTAATACCATCCTTATAGTGTCTTTTGGGAGCATGGTGGTACCCTCAACAGAAGTAAGAAGCTTGACCAAAAAATAGGTTTAGGGAAAATGATAATATGTTTTGGAAATGTTGTTGGGCTTGATATTATAAAGGAAGTAGAGACCAAGGGGATAATACCATAGTTGAGGTATTAAAAAGAGCAATCTTTCCTCTTAGAAGAATAAGCATTGGCTGCAATGTGTTAAAAAAGAAAAACTGAGATTTCCTAAGGTTAAGACCTGAATTTTGAAGAGTTCCATTTCTGTTTCATTATAAAGGATCATCAGCCAAGTTGGGGAAAGTGAGAAAATAAATTTTAGAATTTAGTTTATTGTCACTTTGTCTCTAATTTTCTGCCTTAGGAGAAGTAGAAAATTTTCTTAAATGTCATTATACTGACATTTTCCAAAAATGTCAGTATGATGGAGTAATAACAGACTGTCATTATCTATATATTATAAGAATAATTTGTCAAATTACTATAAATCTTTGGTGTTTATATCAGTAATTGATTTCCCTGCTCTGTTGCCTGCCACATATTTTCCTACCTCCAAGGAAATATAATTGTTATGTATCTTATCTTTGCTCTACATGGAGAAGTAGCATGGTGTAATGGATAGAGAACTGGCATCAGTCAGGAAGGCCTGAGTTCAAATTCCAACCTCTGTCACATATAGATTTTTGTGACCCTGGGCAAGTCACTCAACAGCTCAGTGCTCTAGGCAACTGTGTTAAATTAAACTGTCATCTGCAGTGTGCAAATTCCTCACTAAGAGCTCTCCACACTGATAAAATCACAAGTTTGGTCAAGAAAAAGTTCCTTGTTCATCTGAATTTATATTTCTTTCATGCACTTATTCACTCATTCATTGTTGGTACTTAGAAAGATATACATTCAAATTCAAATTAGAAAATGTAAGCAAATTGTAAATTTCTACAGCTCTTTTATTGGTAGAGTCTTTTCTTAGCATTTGCTCATTTAGTCTAAGGGATCATTAAATAATTACTGTTTGGAATTGGGGTGATAGAATTACATCTTATTTTAATGTTTTCAAAAGCATAGTCTCTTTGCCCTTTAGTGATGCAATTGCTGAAATTAGAGCCATTTGTATTGAAGAAATTGGAGTATGGATGAAAATGTATAGTGATGCTTTCCTAAATGACAGTTATTTAAAATATGTTGGCTGGACTCTTCATGATAGGGTAAGTAACTGCTACAAATCCATGTGGAAGATGTTTTATTACCTATTTTATTTGTTAGTAAGGTAGCCATGTTTAATCTTATAATTCTAGGAGTTGTGTTAATATTTAAATGTATTTTTATAGTTGTGAAAAATTTAAAAGTATTTAAAAGCAGTCATTCACATATTATACATTGTGGTACTGAGATACATGCACATAAACCAAATCCCTCTAGTATTTCTTTTTTATTTAATGTTTTCCCAATTATATGAAATAACAATTTTTAATATTTGATTTTCTAAAATTTTGATTCCCAAATTTTCTTTTGAGATATGACAACTAACTTGATCCAGTTTATACATGTATGATCATGCAAAGCATATCTCCATATTTGTCGTGCTGTTGAAGAAGACTCATAGAATAATAGCAAACGCATACACAGTGATAGTAAAGTAAAAAATAATACACTTTGCTCTGTATTCAGGCTCCATCAGTTATTTCTCTGGAGATATATAGTATTTTTCACCATGGGACCCCTTGGAATTGTCTTAGATCATTGCTTTGCTATCCTTACAGTATTTTGATGCATTCACAATTTAAAATAAAAAGATGGACTGCATCCTAAGAAGGCCTAATACTTTGGGTAAAAATCTTGTCTTTTGTTGAGTCTGAAGAAATGACTAATTACAATTTCCTTTTCTAGGATGGCATTTCAAAAGTTAAACCAACTTTCTTCTCTTTAATTCATTGTTATATTTTCTAATTAAGAGTTAAAGGGGAAGAGATGCTTTGAACTTGTGATTTCATCAGCATTGATAACTACCCATTGTTATAAAAAAAATAATAAAATAAGTTGAGTAGGTGGGTGTGAGGAAGGATAAAAGGGAATAAGGGATTATAAGGTGATTGGAGGAGGAATGAAGGTATGGGAAGGTATATAGGAGATAAAGGAAATAGGGTATGTAGGAGAGGCAGCTCAAACAGGTTTATTCCCAGAGGCTTAAGACAGAGGATACAGGGAGGAAACTAGGGCCAGTAAGAAACATTTAGGCTTGACTGGAGGGTTTCTCTTGTTAGTTTCAAAGTCTCTTGAGGGAGGGGTCGAGAGGGCCCCTCCCTGCCAGTCAAACTGATGGCTGGAGGAAGTCTTGAAGGTGGGTACTTCCTGTCAAGATGGATGCCCCAGTTGTCTCAAGAAATAAAGGGAAATGATTCTTTCCTCTTGGCCCTTGTCTTAATTTTCGACACAATGACTCACCACAGGGTTTGAGTAGGTAACAAGGGGATTTATTAATACCAGGGTCAGTCAGAAGGGGGAGGGGTTCAGGGTTTTCTAACTGCTGCTAGGGAGAAGGGTGAGGGTGGGGGATGGGTCACGGAGAGGTTTAGACAGAGTGTCCCAGTCAGGAAGATTTGACTGCCTTTTAAATAAAGTCTTTATCAAACCTAGGGATAACTTATTTGAGGATACTCCAATTATCTAAAGAAACTAAAACCCACTATGTTCAATCACCAAGCCCTCCCTTCCAACCAGAACCCAAAGGAAATCAGGGAAGGAGAGGGATGGAGATGGGAGATCAGGGAGGGGTCCAGAGAAATGAGATAGGTCCAAATTTCCCCAAAACAAAATAAGCACAAGCCAAGGCCAAAGCAATTAGGCCAAAGCCGAAAGGCCAAAGCAAAAGCCTTCAGCCACAGTGAAAGCCAGAAGGCAAAAGCCTCATCAGTTGGAGCTTCACCTCTTATTTATAGCTTTAAGTTCTAACTGACTTTCTGAACATTCTAAGATGTTTAACTGACTTTTTGTGACCATTAGAAATTACAGAAGCAAAAAGTTTCTGTTAGCCACCTTGCATTACAAAAAAAAATCCCTCTAGGAATGCTGGTCTGCACTTGTTCCATATCTTAATCTTAGAAAATTGCTAGGGGTTCTGAGAGATGTCCCAAGGTCATATAAGCCAATATGTGCCAGAGGCAGGACTTGAATTCAAGTATAGAAAGTGGTCTCTTTATTTAAAACATAACAAACATTTAATTATATATAATACTGCACTTTGCAAAATATAAAAAAATTTTTCTGAAAACAGTGATTTATGGTGACATCAAGACTATAAGTTTTAGAAAAGCTGGCTTCAGGGTTATATGGAAAGGGATAACTGGGGAAGAAGGTGGCCCTTCTTACCTTGCCATTAATTTTCTTTGTCTATAACAATAATATTAGAATATTTCCTGTCACATAATAGGCATATTATACATGTATGTATTATACATGTGTATACGTGCCTAAATGCTCTTATTTTACAAGTATAAAACATCAGCCTTATTCGAGCATACTCTTTTAAAGCACCTCTTTATATCTGTAGTTTTTCTAACTACTTCCACTTCTCAGTTCCAGCCTAGACTGTAGTCATTGTACTCATTTTGCTTTCAGGAGAAAGAATATTTTTTTCCTCATTAGAATGCAAACACCTTTTTTGGCTTCTAGTCAAAATGTTCATCTTGAAAGATGCTTCCCTTATTAACTTTAGCTTATGAGATTTTCTCCTTAAAAAACTCACAAAATCTTTGTGTGCTTTAGAGGGTTCCTGATAAAATCTACCATTGGGTTCAGAAATTCTTAGAAATCTGTTAGAAAACTTTTAGTTATAGAGGACTTGTTGCCTAGAATGGGAATCCTTTCGGCTTTTTCATAGTTCTTCCCTCATACTGAACTATTCCAAATAAGATTCTCTGTATTATGGTCACTTGACTTTTCTAATTTGCTATGGTGGCTAATAAAACTCTGACTCTGTATTAACAATGTTATCATATTTCCTTTCTTTTTGACCTTAATTTCAGGCCCTTTTTCCACACTTTTTTTTCTGATCTTATAAAAGGTACAAGATACTAGAGTAGAAATAACAGTGAATAGAGGACCTGATTCAAGACTCAGTTCTGCCCTTTCTGAACTGAGGCAAGGCACTTTACCTCTCAATCATTTCCATTTGCAGGCCCAAGGTTAGTGGAAGGAGAGCAGTTTGTAAATTTTTAAAGATTTAGATAAATGTACATTTATCATCATCAACATCATCATTATAATATTGAGTTTCTTTTAATAAAGGTTTTGCTTTAACTTTTAAGTATAGTTTCTCCTATTGGTCTGTCACTCTTGGTCCACTACTCCAGATAATCTTTTTTTTCTATCTGAAACATAATCCACATGCCATAACACGGGCAAAATTAAAAACCTTTTATTGGTTTGTCAGGTCAGTTGAATTCAATTTAGCTTTTTACTTTTATAATAATTCTTCCAACCTCTCTGGCCCTTCTCCCTGTTGAGTTATTCAAAGTCTACATTTAGATTTTTAATTTAAACATATTTGTTTGTTATATTAAAATACCCAGAAAAATCTCTCTGTCCTTTTACTCCCTCCCTCCTCCCCTATTAGAGGAAGCAAAAGATACAAACATATATAAAACTGCCTTGCTTCTTTCTTCATATCAGTTCTTCTGGGGGAAAATGGGCATACACAAGTCATTCTTCAAACAGTATTACGTTAAAAAAAACTATTATGCTATTAAGAAACTCAATTTTTCCCACTTTAAACTTTAAAATACTAAGCTCTAAATACTCTAATCTTTTGTTTGAATTTCATCCTTTGCTTCTTGACTAGAGCATTTTGATTTTGTACTAGAGCTAGTTAACTAGTAGTCACAGTAGGGGATGTGAATATAGATAAGCCTTTTACCTATTTACATGTGGATGTCTTAAGTCACAAAGAAAGTTTCTAAAGAATTCAAGGTAGTGTGTGAGAGAGAGAACCTTTTATACTAATTGTCACTGGTTATATGTATTTCAAGAAAATTATCTTACTTTCAAATAACTGAAATTTTCAATTAATTGTAAAATATTTGAAGAATGAAATATAAAGAAAACTTTTTGTCACCATTCGTTCCAGTCTAACTTTATATTTCTACAACAAATTAAAATATAACTTAAAATAAATGACAAAACTAGAATATTTTCTTAGATTTCCTTTAAAATTATATGCTTTTCTTTATGCTCGTGATACTGACTAAACCTATTGTGTTTTTGTGTGTAGCAAGGTGAAGTCAGGCTGAAGTGTTTAAAAGCTCTTCAGAGTCTGTATACCAATAGAGAATTGTTTCCAAAATTGGAATTATTCACTAACAGATTCAAGGTATGTATGAAAAAATGTAATGTAGGAAAACATCATAATTTTTCATCTTCTAGTTATTAGCGATTGTTTTACTTCTTTTTACAACTTTAATAGTTGATGTGTCTAATATGTAGGAAAGAATGTTATTGTAATAATAATTCCTTAATGCGGTTCTTCCTCGCTTTAGGTTCAGAACTATATTTGCAATCTAGACTTGTAAAACAAATATATTTGGAGGGGATAGAAAAAGGTATTTAGTTTCAGGTCCAAAAGATTTGTTTTATAAGAATTCACAATGTTTAGTAAACATAAAATTCAGGGAAATAGGTTCCCATTCATTTTAAGATTATAAAAACACTTTTTAAGAATATACTTACTGAATAAAATATTATACACCTTTAGATATTTCAGGTTTGTTTTCTTTTGTAATATAAGTGTATTAAATTTACCTGGAAAAAACTGAAAAGATAAATTTCAATGTCTTTTATATCTGGTGAAGGACAGTTGAGATTAAATATGCAAATGAGAACTATTTAGATTTCATGTTACTGAGAGTTATGATCCTTTATTCCCTTAAAGTGAAATATTGAACTTAACACATTTGGCACCAAACTCTTAATTTTTTTTTCACATGTTCCCACCATGTGCAGGTATTTTGCTTTAATAAAGATGAAATTACAGAATCCAAACTTAGTTAAATAAGGTAGAATATTAATTCTCATTTTACAAATTCACTATGACCTTATTCACTATACTATGTCCTTATGTACCTGATAATAAATAGCATAGAAGTGTACCTAGGGCAGCTGGGTAGCTCAGTGGAGTGAGAGCCAGGCCTAGAGACAGGAGGTCCTAGATTCAAACCCGGCCTCAGCCGCTTCCCAGCTGTGTGACCCTGGGCAAGTCACTTGACCCCCAATGCCCACCGAAATTAAGGGTTTAAAAAAAAAAAAAGTGTACCTGTCATGTCTAACAGAAAAAATGGTTTTGTACTCACCATTAACAAATGTATGAGTTTGTTGTCTGAATTTTTTTTTCTGTTTTCTTGTCTAGGATCGCATTGTATCAATGACACTTGATAAGGAATATGATGTTGCTGTGGAAGCCATTCGATTAGTTACTTTAATACTTCAGTAAGTATTTCAAGTGTTAATATTAATATCCTGATTTTAGAAAACGCCTTTATTTCAAATATCGTAAAGTGCTTCTAGTGGGCTCTGGTTGAAAGACAGTTGTCTTTGCTGATGTGAAAAGTTGCCCTATAGCAGTGATGGGGAACCTTTTAAAGATGGAGTGCCAGGCCATGCCCCCACCCTACCTTCCTGACCAAGTGCCCTGCCTATTCCCCACCACACACATTCTGTGCCCCTCCCCCCTCTGAGTGCTGGAGCAACTACTTGCCACCTCCTTCCCTGCCCCCTCCACTCTACCCACTCTTTGGACCGTTGGGCAGGGAGGCAGGTGATTTAGTTAGACTTGGAGAGAGGGAGAAGCAAGGGGTGCAAGCACTCTGCTCCCCTCTAGTTAAGTGAGCTATGATCCCCTCAAACCTGGGGGGGGAGCAAAAATGCCCCAGCTTACAGTAAAACCCCTTATTTATAGGAAAATATAACCCTCAGGTTAAATGACATTCACTCTATCACAAAGGGGGTTATCCTCCAGATTAACCTTTTCTAGCAGATGATCAAGGGTTGAAGTCAGGTTTTAATCTGGATGCAAGACTGATTGCTACCTCTGACAAGCCACTATTATGTTTTCCAGAGCTTCTTGCCCATCTGGTCTCCCTCAGGCAGGCACTCCTTTTAACTCAAATTGAAAAGGCTAGTAAGAGGTGAAGAAAAGAAGAATGCAAATTAAGCCCAAGTTTGCTAGTGAAAGAAACTGGGGAACCCTAAAACCTAGCCTCTGGTTCATAAAATTTATTCCTAAATCATTAGACTACAGTTTTGAACATTTTTAAAGTACAAACTCAAAAGACACATCACCAAATCCCCAAAATACTTTGTATAGTAAAGACATAAGTTGTTTCTGTCTCACTCAGGCCAAAGGCAATGAAGAGGCCATTGTATTCCGAATGGAGTGGGGCAATCTGGTCCTGCAAGGGATTCTTTCTTGAAGAGACCTGCTTATTAACTCCTACAGGGAAAAGGGGGAGAGCAGCCCAGCTGCACATTCCTCTGGCTTTCTAATTAGGAACTCTGGCTAACTCTGTGCTGCAGGGAGGGGCACACTGGGTCCTTGGCATGTGTGTCCATAGAGAGGTCTATACGTGCCATCAATTCAACATGATGGCCATATAGGATCCCACTAATTTATCAATTGAAACAAAAAAAAAAAACCAAAATGTTTCTTCTGTGATTTGTAACACATTATTTGCTCAGATTAATTTATTCTTTTTCATTATGAATAATATGTGAATGGTGATAGGATTACAGAGCCATGATCTCTTTATGAACACCTTGTATTCACTGTTGGAGCAAGATTGATGGACAAAAAATGATGAAAAAGTAGGGTACTAATTTAATGTAATCTGGGTTCTAAGTTTGGATGCAAATGACTGGGAATCTGGGTTGGAATACAGAAAGCAGGTTCACAGATTAAGATGTTTAAAAGTAATATGAACTTGAAATTATAAGACTTATTTTAGAAGTTACTAAAGATAGAAACCATGAGTAACATAGGATCAGAATAAAGTTATACTTTAGAAGTAGATATTTTTATAGTAATATTTTCTTTGTTGTTGTTTCACTTTGTTCTACATTTTGTATGACCTAGTTTTGTTACTTCTGTTTAATAAAGAAGAAATTAAATTTCTTCTGTTTCTTATTATGTAAACAGCATTCTTTTTTTCTTCCTTTGTATTATCTTTTAATTTTTTGTTGGTGGTATTTTAGTTGTCTTGTCCTATACTGCCTACTCAAGTTCTCTGATAATGATGAATGAGGAATTCTAGAATTTGCCAGCTGGATGAGAATTCAGAGATAATCTTAAGTATATAAGATTCAAGATGAGAGTGGATGAGTGATAAAGCACTCATTTTTGCTTATTATACACTAAAGGCAGCTAGAGTGCTAGGCCTGGAGTCAGGAAGAATCATCTTCCTTCCTAGGTTCAAATCTGGCCTCAGACACTATTAGTTGTGTGATCTAGGGCAAGTCATTTAATTGTTTGCCTCAGTTCCTCCTCTGTAAAATGAATTGGGGAAGGAAATAGCAACTCACTCCAGTTTCTTTGACAAGAAAACCTCAAATGGAGTCACAAAAAGTTGGGCATGACTGAAACAACTGAACCACAACAATGCATGTAATCTAATACAAATCTACTCATAGTGTATATGATGAACCTGCGGCAGAAAAGTAAAATGATTTCCCTACTGTCTGACTGCAAACTTAGTATCCTCTTCTGACTAAAGAAAAGTGTGCAAATGCCTGATATGACATACAAGAAGAGGGATGTGGTCATTATCAGACTTTAGGTACTTTGTCCAGATTATTAAATTATTCAAGTCTAATGCTCTGTTCCACCACAACTGCTAAATGTCTTGATGTGGGCTTTAGGAATATTAAATCTAGAAATGGAAGAGACTAGAGTAACCAGTCAATTGGGAAGATATTTTAATAGTCCAAATATCAGATAGTAACCTGACATTAGAGTGGTTGCAGTGGGAATGAGAAGGAATAAAAGTTTGGGAGAGGCATTCTTAAGGAAAACTTGTCAGGACATAGCAAGTGAATGGATATAATTGAAAATTCCTTCTTTTCCCAGAAGACCCTCATTGCACAATTTCCTCCTTATTCCATAAAGGCTTGTGATTTCATCAGTTCTAGTAGCTCTTACTAAGGAATTCCTATCAAACTAGATCCTTACCTTCTTTGTAATTTGTAGTCACAGTGTTCCCTCAGACTGCTGAGTTGAATGATTTGTCCAGGGTCAGAGGTAGGATGACACATTATCTTTCTCACTTACAGGCTGGCTCTCTATCCACTACCCCAGCTGTCTCTGACTCTTCCAAATATATATATAATCACTTAAGATTCATGTTGGTTACTGTATATCATTCTAATGCTTATAGAATAAATATGTTTAGCTGAATAATGTGGAGTTTAACATTTTATATTTGTGTATTTTTCAGTGGAAGTGAAGAAGCACTTTCTAATGAAGATTGTGAAAATGTATACCATTTGGTATATTCAGCACACCGGCCTGTTGCAGTAGCAGCAGGAGAATTCCTTCACAAAAAGTGAGTTAATGGTAACCATCGACACTTTGTTAAATTATTAATTGGAGAAAACTAATGTGACAGGTATAGGAAACTATCCCTAACATTGGTGTGAAAAGTTACGTGGCTTGTCCTGTTGGTAGACTATGAGGCTTGCTTGTCATTCTTTCATCTGTGGAATAGAAAAGGCCTTTAACATAGAAAAATATTTTCACAAGTTCTTAGCAATTATACAATTCTTAAAGTTTAAAGGAAAAACTTGGAAATCTAATTTAGGTTCCTTTTGCACCTGCAAACCTTTGAGTAATCTAAGAATTTTGTTCATTATGTATTTTTTAAATGTCCCTTTTTCTTCTCTACCAACTATGAATTCAATAAAGTAATACTAGAAACCAGCCAAGGTGAAATACATTGAGAACAAAAGATGCTTTTTTGTTTATATTTCATGAATATTAACTGCCAAATACTCGAGTCTCAGGACCTTTTTTCTTCAACACTAAGATGTCTAGGGTTAAAAGAGTAATTTATACTAATTTCAAAAATATAATAAAAAGAAAAACCTAACTTTGTCATAGTTTTTCTTTTTGAAAATTTTAAATTTTATTTTATAATTGACAAATCTATTTTCTGTCAATCCCATTTTAAAAAGAGGGAATTTTTTTTTTCATTTGAACAAATATAGTTCGGCAAACAAATTTTCTCACTGGCCATTTTCAAAAGTATGTCCCATTTTCACCCAGAATCCATCAACTCTCTGTTAGGAGATGAATAGCATGCTTCATCATTAATCCTCTGGAATTATATATTGTCATTTCATTGATCAGAATTCTTATAATTTAAAAAGTTATTTGTTTTAACATCATCATGATTAATTGTACAAATCGTTCTACTTCTCATTATCCTATTATCTATATTATCCTATTATTCTTCATCAGTTAAAAAAGCTTTCAGAAGTGTTTACTTTTCTAATATTGACTTTTTTGTTTAAATTTTTCTGGTTCTATTCTTTCCGTGACTTTTTAAAATCATATTTTCTCTCTCTCTGTGTCTCTCTCTTTTCTCTTTATTTACAGCAAAGTAGTATCATTCATATGCCACAATTTGAAACAAAGTGATGGATGTTCTTTCAATTTCCTAGTTTTTTTTTCTTCTTCCTTTGTTACATCTCTTTTATCTAGGCCTAATAAAGATATGGGTGGGTCAGAGGGAATGCATTATTTAGTAACTTTTTGTTATTAATTCCAAATTGCTTTCCAGAATGTTTGTACCCATTCATAGGTTCACCAATAATAACATCAGTAAACTTATTTTCCATACCTACTCCAACATGGTCTTTTTCTTTCTTTTTTTTAATCCTCTTTGGGAATCCAATGAGTACAAGATGGATTCTCACATTTATTTTAATTTATATTTCTCTAATTAATAATTTGAAGTATTTTTATACGACTATAGATAGCCTGTGTTCCTTCCTTGAAAACTTTCTCTAATCATAGACCCTATATCAAATGGGGAATAGCTCTTTTTAAAAAAAATAATAAATTTAATATAGTTCCTTGGAAATGAAAACTTGATCAGAGAAACTTACTAAAAAGATTTTCCCACAGTTCTTCTTTCTTTATTCATCTTAGATTTATTATATTTTGTTGTACAAAAACTTCAATTTTATGTAATGAAAGCTATCCATTTGATTTCCTGTCACCCTCTGTATCACTTTAGTCATGAGTTTTTCTTCTATCTATTAATCTGATAGGTAATTTCATCCATATTTCTCCAATTTATTTAAAATATGAACTTGTACATATTGGTCACATATCCATTTAGAGCTTATCTTGGTACAAGTTGTAGGATATTGATCTAAATCTAATTTCTAACATGCTATTATCTAGCTTTCCCAAAAGTTTTTTGTTTTTTTAATCAAAGTGAGTTCTTATTTCAGTGGCTTTTTTCTGTTTGTTTGATTTTACATTAAAAAAAAAAGCCTTCTTGGGGGCAGCTGGGTAGCTCAGTGGAGTGAGAGTCAGGTCTAGAGACGGGAGGTCCTAGGTTCAAACCTGGCCTCAGCCACTTCCCAGCTGTGTGACCCTGGGCAAGTCACTTGACCCCCATTGCCCACCCTTACCACTCTTCCACCTATGAGACAATACACCAAAGTACAAGGGATTAAAAAAAAAAAAAAAGCCTTCTGATCCCAGCAGAATGAAGCCTGTTTAAACCTGCTGTTTAAGTTTTCTCTTTTAACATTATAGTGAAGGCTGAAGCACAGTGATGGGCAAGCCCATGGTCCAGATGGGGGCCCCCTGAAATGTTTTATCAGGCCATTATTCCTAATCTGACAGATGCAATGAGTAGGATACAATACAATGAAACTTCGAAAGAGTTACCTTAGAAACAGACTGACAGATGAGCATTTCCTTTCCTTTGGCCCCATCTTTAAAAAGTTTGCCTAGTAGATAGCAATAACTATATATATTCTTCCAAGTTGCACTTATGCCATTTTGACCTTAAGTCTAGATTTGTATTGATTATAATGGAATTTTAATTCCAATATATTTGCAGGTGTCATGGAATCTGTCAATGGTATGATATTATTAGTCAGTTTGTATTTTTTAAATGATATTGGACACAGTTTCACTTCCTATTGATCTCCAAATGTGGAATCAAATGCAGATTGAGTAAATTGTTCCTCTGCCCAAGATGCTTCATCATTTCAAATACAAAGACCTTTTTCAGTATGTTATCTCTTCCACATTGATTTGATTCATCTTGGAAAATTTAATATAATTAATTACTTCCCTGATAATGTGAAGTTTTTCCCCTAATCTTAATCTGATTGATTTAAGGAAATGAGCAAACGGAAACATTTGTGACCTAAGAAATTAAAAAGAAGTGTTAAGAAATTTTTTATTTAACTTTTATTTAATTTAAGGTTAAATGTAAGATTTAAAATTGAAGCTCTAGCTTCTTTCTAATACTTAGAGATCATTAAGGAAAGGGGCATTTTCCCCTATTGTTAATATAATGACATAAGACTTTTTCTTAAAACAAGATAATTTTATTTTTCCTCATTTTATCATTAAATACTTAAAAGATTCAGCTGTTTTTAAGCATACTCCAAGTCAATTGTAATCAACAAAGCCTTGAGTATCATTTGATCCCTGTATCCCTTAGTTTACGTTTCTAACATGCTGTTTACTATTACTAGCACGCTTTGTAATTATGCCTAAATTTTCAGATCTCGCTTTCTAAATAGTAAAACAATCCTATTAAATTGTTGTAAAAGTATCACAGATATGTTAAGTAGATATTAAAGACTGTTTGGACTGGGCCTAGGAAGTCAAGTAGGAGTTGTTTGGGGTTGGGGGGAGGGGATAGTTCTCAGTTTCCTTAAAGGATATTTAACTATCTTGACCTTTCACAAAAGGTAAAAACAATTGGATTATCTGGAGTTTGTAAAGGATTCAGTATTTTAACATTTTAGAAATAGATGCAGGCTATATAAAAGGGTATTGTGGATATTGAGCCATTTCATCTTTCACTATGTACTAATAGATCAAAGGAGAAAGCAATGCAGCAGTGGAAGAAACAGCAGACTTGGATACAAATCCTATCTTATTACTAAAGGAACTTGACTAAGGATCTCTTGTTTATTCCTTTTTCCTTCACTTTAAAATGGGGAGTGTTATACTAGGTGGTCTTTGAGGTCCCATCCAATTAAGTCCATAATGCTTTGATCTTAGAACTTAATAAGATGAACTCTCCAAACCAGTTATTGACACTGTCCTCTCACCACTCTCCTATCTTCCATTTACTGAAATTTTTATCAAAGAAGAGGTTAGTAAAGAGGCCCCAATATTTCTTTTTCAATTCTACTTGAGGATTTTGCTATACTTTTTACCCTTGACTTGGATTTCATCATCTGTCATCTTCAGCATCTCCTCCTATATTACATTAAAGCTTTGTGGAAATGCAGAGAAAAGTGTGCTTTGCATTAAAAGGTGAAGATTTGTTTCTTTTTTAAAAAATCCCAAAGGTTTGTATACACATAGTACTTGCTACACATAGATTTAGAGAAATGAATTTCCTTTATTTAAGCATCTGCAAATTTATTGTGTTCTTATTCTCTTGCATTTAAATATTTTGAATAATTTATAGAAATAAACCCCTTTGCTGTATGTTGTTTTAAATTTGCATTTACCAAACCAAAATTTTCCCTCGTTATCATGTCTTTCCATTTGCTGTTTTTTGGTAGTCTTGTGTTGAGAGAGACATTTGTGGCAGTGAATTGGGACTCTTTTCAATATAATATTTGGAAAAATAAAAAGCTCTTAAGGACTGCAAAGTCAGTATCCAAATCATTTATTTCTCTGCTAAATTTACTTCTAATTTGGAGGATCTGTCAATTTCCCAAAGACTTAGGTTAATATTAAGTAAGTCTTGAATAAAAAATACATTTCATAGATAGTAATCTACCATGTAAAGTAAAGTACCATGATTAGGTAATTATTTCTTATTTATATACTTTTATGTTAACCTGTATTTAACTGGTGTGAATCTTTTACATGGCCCTTAATATTTGTCATCTCAGATAATTGTACAAAGCAGGAAAAGACAATAAAATGCAATCTGAAAATATATTATATGAAATTTATAGTGTGTTTCTTTTGTTACCTCCTTCTAGGCTATTTAGCAGGCATGACCCCCAAGCAGAAGAAGCATTAGCAAAGAGGAGGGGTCGAAACAGTCCCAATGGGAACCTTATCAGGATGCTGGTTCTTTTCTTTCTTGAAAGTGAGGTAAAAATATTTAAAAGAAATATTTTTAACCAACTTATTAACCAATGTGTTTTAACCAACACATTAAACAAATTTTTGATGTCATTAACTTAATGTAATTTATCAACCATTTCAACCCAGTGGAAAGAAAAAACACCCCATTCTTTATAAAATTGCCTCCATAGATCCCCACTCATGGAACCAGTGCTGCACCTTGTGGATCTTGGAACTTTTAAAAGCAGTTAGCCTAGGGAAGGACTTGTGATCTTAGATGCATGTGCAGATCAATACTAAAAATGAAGTTACGAAAATTAATTCACTTTCACATTCTAGCAGTATTACATATCTTTCTTTTCTTCTTTCATTGTTACGTCTTTTTTTCTTGCATTTACATAATTGTCATTTTGAAAAATATAGCCTTCCAATAAATAATGTTTAACTGGTGTTGGTATTCTCTTTATGGGTTTTGTGCTAAGTTCTTTGGAATTTGGCATGTAACAGAGGTTATCTCCTAGAAAGAGATAAAGGAAATAGATTTAAGACCTAAAACCTTACCATTAAAATTGTAAAACAGTGTATCCATATTTCATGGTTATCACTTAAAGGCAGTTTTAAATATTAGTATTCATACCAATTATCAGTACATCTTTTTCTTCCACACATATTGGTTTATCATTGAAATACTCTTTTAATGAAAGTAATATTTATCACTGATGATATTTGGGAAACAAGAAAGTAAATATTTGAAAAATATAGAAAAGTCTGGGTTTGGGAGAAGAATTATGAAAGAAAAGCAGATAATATTTAGCTAAGGGTTGATGGGAAAGTATTTACTTCAGGAGAGAAAGCAGAGTTTACTAAAGAAACTAATGAAAAGATAGAATTGTACATAAGGTGGAAAGGAGAAAGGAAACTAAAAGCAAGCAAGAACCAGGAATGGTGAGGGTATTATGGTATGTATGTGTATCTCTGTGTATGGTTTAAGAGAAAAGAAAGTGTGAATTAAATAAGATGGAAAAAATAAGCTGAGAAGTTATCTTTTGGATGTAATGGTAAACAATGAGATTTGGAATAATGTGATAGTCATTTTCATTAATTATATTAAGGATGATTTGGACCACAGAAATAATTTCAATAGGAATGGAATATGTGTGTCGAATAATTCTGCAAACTTATTTCTTGGAATACTCAAGGAAAGTTATCTGGTTTATGTAAAATTTTTGGTAATTGATTTTTGTCTATTTTTCATCCCTGAGGTCAATAAAAAAAAATGAATGTTCAGTTATTTTAATTTCTTAAGTACATGGCGAACTCCAAACTGGTACTTCCAGGCTTTGGCTATGAGACTCTGCTGTGCCCAAGCCAGTTCATAGTCATTGTATTTGAGGTAGCTTTAAATAGCTATAAATAATCTTTATTAATATCTCATTCCCTCTTTTCTGACTTCACTGTATACTTCGATTTTTCCCAAAATAACCTAAGAGTTAACTGTTCTGGGTCTTACTCATTGTATATTTAGTTCATATTTAGTAGTTTTTGCACATTATTTCCTCTCTTCTGGACCATTATATGAATCAGAATATGCTGTCTTAAGGATGCTCTTAATGAAGTTAATTTATTTTCCTCCTATAGTTTAGGAATTTTCTGGATAAATCTTTTGAGAATTTAAATCATTTCATTTTTATAATGTTCCTTTGTAGTTTTGGTTTTGGTGATGTGTGTACTAAATCACTAGTCATAAAAAAAGGAATAATCATTGAATGTTGGAGCTGAAAGGAACCTTGAGTGTCGTCTTATCCAACCCATTCATTATATAATTAATAAAAGTGGGTCCCAAAAGTTAGGTTATTTGCCTAAATTCACACAGCTCCACTTTGTCATGTTTGTTTTGTTTCATATCAAGAGGTAAGTAATTTTTTGTGTGTGATTTGACCTATTACTAGGTCTCAAGTTTTTATTATAGTTTTTATTTTATATTATTTATTTGTTGTGGTTTTTATTCTTGGCTAAGAGATTGACATTTTTACATTTTAGATAAATTGCATGACATTGATATGTTTAGAAGAAGCATAATCCTATCTTTGTTAATACTTGTTTTGGGACCTGTAAAGACACCATACTCCTTGATTAGATTACACTTCAAACTTTCAAATAATAATAATAGTTAAGTAGCTAACTGTGTAAGGTATCCTGCAAAATTCAGGAAATGAAATTTTTAAACTCCTCTAAATGATACATCCCTGAGTCCAAAAATAATTAATCTCTTTGTCATTCCTACCCTCCTGAGGTAAGTTAGTAAATAAGCTTTCTTAAGCTTATCAGGCTTATCAATAAGTATGTATCTATGTGTCAAGTACTATACTACCTAATATAAATAAAAAACAAAAATAAAACAGACCCTGACCTCATGCTTACTGCTGAAGGGATAAGTAAATACAAAATATAGATGCATAAGCATGACTAATATAAGTGAAGTTAATACAAAATAAAATGGAAGGTGCGGACACTAACAACTGGCTAGATTAGGACAGTGGCAAAGGAGCAGAGTCTTGAAAAAAGCTAGAAAAAGACTGAAGAAGGGGAGTTAGAAGAGTAATTCTATAGCATGTTGTTTAGGGATTAGCAAGTAGGCCATTTTGGGTGGAAGTATGAAGACAAATAATATCAAATAAATTTGAAAAGGTAAACTGAAAACAAATGGCTAGTGTTAAAGAACAGGTTTATGACATTATATTTTAATCTAGAGACAATAGGGAGCCATTAAAGTGATTTGAGAAGGCAGTGGCATGTTTTAGGAATGTTCTTTTTGACTACTTTGTGTATAGAGGGAAGAGAATGGAAACAAGAAGATGAATAAATGGGAGGATTTTTCAAAAGTCCCGGCAAGAGGTGACAATGATGTGAATGAGAGGGAGGAAGGAAGATAATGTGAGTGGAAAGAAGGGGGTGGATACAAGAGATTTGTGGAAGTAAAATTGATGAAAACCTAGCCAAAAGGAAAGAGAAATATGAAATATCCTCTTATCACCATATGATTCCTCCTAGAAGCTAGACTTCTGAGCCAGTACTTATTTTCACAGCTGATTAATTTTCTAACTAATCTTTTCTTTGGACTGATTTCCTTTAAAACATGTGTCTTTCCCTGGCTAGGAATCCAGCCAAATGACTGTTTCATTTGACTTTCTCAATTCCAACTTTACTCTCCAAAAATTGTGATTTAGTTGCCTTATAACAAGGAGTTTACTTTGAGAGAACATAAATAAATCTGCAGAAGGTCTTTCCAAATGCCATCAATCCTTGGAATTTACTGATTCTCTACCTCTCTGAACTTATATTGCTTCAGACTAGATCTCTTTTACAAATCATTAAAAATTAATTTACATTAATTGATCTGTTTCCTAAAATTTAAAGTTCTGGCAAACTCCTCAGCTTTGTAAATTAAATGCCTTTTCTAAAATAGATTCACTTGTATTGTCAGTGAATATAATAGAGACTAGCTTATGGGAAACTAGAAATTATTTAAACTTGCTTAAAAAATCAGCTATTTTTTAAAGGGTGAATTATATATTTTTGTTTATTCTTTATATGATTGGAAAGGATTTTCAGTGGTAAGAAATTTCATGTGAAATATGGAGTCTGCTTTGATATTTGACCATCTGAAATGAGATAGTACTGGAATCCAAAATTGTTAAATATCAAATTACAGTTTTATCTTGGTCATAGATCTAGAGTTAACAGAGAACTCAAAATTCATTTAGTCTATTCCTCTCTCTTACAAGGGTGTTTTACCCAAGATCACACAGACATTAAATGTCAAGGATGGGATTTGAATCCATATCTTGTAACTTAAAAACCAGTATTTTTTATTACTGTCCCATTAGAGTTTTATTATATTTACATTAGGGGCAATGGGGTGTAGTGGATAGGGTGCCACACTTATAGTTAGGAAAGCCTAAGTTCGGGTTCTTTTTTTTTTTTTTTTTTTTTTTTTTACATTGCCTGTAGGGCATTTAGCAAGTCATAACTTCTGGGCCTCTGGGCCTTCAACTGTAAAAGGTGGGGATCATACTAGATGGCCTCTGAGATCTTTCCAGAACTTAAATAACCCTGTCATAATTTAGTTCTTTGATTTAAATATACATTTTGTTAGATGGAATGAATATAAATCATTTCAGTTTAAAACATTTAAATAATCTGTTAGAAAATTACAATTTAAAAATCATTGGTGCAATGTCTAATTTTTTTCCTACAGTAAAGTATATTTGCTGGATATTTTGACTTAAACAGAAACAAAAAGAATTTCAATGTTGTATTTGAGAATTTGTCAAACTGGATGTCCAGTAAACATCTTAATCCCAACAAGTCTAAACAGAACTCATTATCTTTCCCCCTAAACCCACCCTTCCTCATAACTTCACTCTTACTGCAAAGGGCAGCACCATCCTCCCTGTCCTTCAGACTCACCACTTAGATGTCATGGTGAACTCTCTGATATCTCACCTCCCCATATCCAACTATTGCCAAGTCCTGTTGATTTCACCATTGAAGCCTCTCTTGAATAATACCCCCACTTCTCCTCTGATATTCTCACCTATTTGGGTGCAGGCCCTCATCACTTCATGCCTCCACTACTGGTGGGTCTGCCTACCTCAAGTCTCCCCATACCAGTTCATTCTCTATTCAGCTGCCAAAGTGATTCTCCTAAAGCATTAAGTCTGACTCATTAACTCTAATGGCTCCCTATTGCTTCCTGGATCAATACAAAATCCACTTTTTAGCATTTAAAGACCTTATAATCAGCCTTCTCCTTCCTTTCCAGTTTTCTTAACACTTTATTTCCCACAGTATTCTTGCCAATCTAGTGACTAAGTTCTTTGCTGTTCCACAAACAAGATGTTCCATCTCTCAACTCTGGTCATTTTCTCTAGCTCTTCGCCCATATCTGAAATGTTCTCCCTTCTCATCTCTGCGTCCCAACTAAAATCCCATCTACAGGAAGACTTTCCCACTGATCTTAATTCTAGTGCCTTCCCTCTACTAACTATTCTGTGACTTATTTGTATATATTTGTTTGCTTGTTGTCTTCCCTCATAGATTGTGAGCTCATTGAGGACAATAAATGTCTTTGCCTCTTTTGTATCACCAGGACTTAGCACAGTACATGGCAGGTGCTCAATTTATGTTTACTGACTGACTAAAAGTTAAAAAGGAAAAATGTTTGTTTATTGAGTAAAGTAAGATTACATGAAGATCTCTTTGATCATTAAAAAATTATTTTTTCACAAATTAACACACTAATGAATGTGAATCTCATTGTAAGAAAAAGCAATATTCCAGATAATCAGAAACTATTAAATGTGTAGACTAGGCTTCGCTCATTATACACATGGTTGTTTGTGGGTGTGGGTGGGTGTTTCTTCTGGCTTTTACTTTTTAAAACGTTATACTTTAGGGTTTCTTATAGAACAATTCTTTATAGATCATTAATGTTTTGAGAATGAACTTAGGAAAAATTTAGAATTAAAGCCATTTCAAAGCCTACTTAATTATGATCAACTGAAATGAAATGAAGATAAAGTAGCCATAAGACTAATGTAAATCAATAGGAATATTACATTCCTATTATAAAATGTTATTTACCTACAGTTCTGTGAAGGGGAAAAGATTAAAGTACAATTGTACCTAGTCTTTCTGGCTTCTTTATTCCCATCATGGAGGGCTAAATTAAGTTCGGAGTTGTTCCTGTGAGTCTGTAATCATGGTAGGATTTCCTTTTGGTTTAAGCTATTAAGGCATTTCTTTAACCAGGAATTCTTTTTACCCAATAATAAGCACTTTTTGTCTCATTCAGTAACAAATTGGTTTATGTGTGCTGTATTAGTTTTAGAGTACTTGTAACACAATAGGGCCATAAGCTGCTTTTTTAGAACGATTATTCCTTCATTTTATTTTATTTCATTTCTTCTATAGTCACAATAGTGTTTGGTTTGGGAGCTAACCTTTCCAACAGTTGTTTTATAACCTTCACTCATATTCACCATAGTGGACCATCTTGACTTCAACCTTTTCTTCAGAATGGGGTCTAGAATTGTGTTTCTACTGGTATGAGTAACTCCATGATGAAGAAATTTATTCTAACAATTTAGATTAGTACTTTTCTTCAAACTTACATTGTTAGAGAGTTGTCTAGGGCCCAGAGGAGATAAATGCCTTCCTTGCCCAGGAATGCACAACCAGCGTGTGTGTTAGAGATGGTATTTGAATCTAGATCTTCTTGACTTCAAGATCAGCTCTCTAACTGCTGTACTAGGGATCATTGGCATTATGAGGGTTCTAATTGAGAATGGTCATCATGGCTCTCGAAGTTATATGATCTCTTCATCATTTGAGGAAATAACTATATGGAACTATTGTAGTGTCTGGTAACAAGAAATGACTTTATTGTCAAAACCTTAGACTTTTATGGGAAGCTATGCAACCTCAAACATCTTTTGTAGGTATGATCATAGTTTCCACAACTTATAGCAATAAAAGGTTTAGTTGGTTATATTTCTAGAGAAGATACATGGTATTCTATGTTTATTCAGCATTATAATTTTTATCTTATTATTTCAGTATTAATCTTTGGTGAGATATTTTCATTAACTAGCCTCCAAGAGTGAGGGTCAGTGGAGACAGTTTCATGAAGGAGAAGGCTAGAGTTAGAGCTAAGTAGAGTTCTTTGAATACATATTGCCTCCATAGTTTCATCTTCAAATTTCCTCTCTCCCCTCCTTTTCAGGGACTCTCTATTTTGCACATACATATAGGAAATTAAAGAGATAGGGCAACAAACTTCTTCAATTTCTGCACTGATCTGCTCATGCATTAAGGCTCACCACACCTTCTTAGGATAACTGCTTTTTAACAATTCCAGGACCCAGGCAACATGATTTGCAGTTCCAAGAGTGAATCTGTGGAGGCAGTATATTCAAAGAACTTCATTCATTGGTAAGTAACTTAGGAGGGAGGGGTCTATACAAAATAGTACCTTTAGTACAAGAGAATGAATATACATTGATTTATTCTTCTATTTTCCTATCTTCTACTGATGGAACTTAGGAGAAAAATACCTTGGTAGTTATATATAGATTTTGTTTTTGAGAACAATCTCAGCTGTCTAGATACCTTAGTGAATGGTAGGTAAATTTTCTGGATATCTGAGAGTCTTAACTCTTTAATCAAATTTTTTAACCATTTGTGGCATGGATTGTTAAAAAATCATACATTTTCCTCCATTCTTCTACAGAATAGACTAAGCATAAATAACTATTTCGTACTGTCAGTTGTGATCATAATGTCATTCACTATATTATTGTGGAATATTATGATCTTTCATAAGGCCTATTAAAACATGATATTTTTTTCTATGTAAAATGATCCCAAGCTATTGTGCATTTTTAGTTTTTGTGTCTTTGTTATGATTTCTGTTTCTCTGTCACCACCAGGCTGTCCTTTTACTTCATAATGCTATGACTTTATTTGTCTATAGTTATCTCTTTCATCTCTTCTACTTTGCTATTTCTAGTTTGTTCTGTTCTTGGAAACCATATGGCCAACCTTGTTAGACTTATGGGCAGATTAAGAGTAAATATTCACTGAGGAAGTCTCTGAGAGGCTCCCCAAAATGCATGACTTTTAAGGCATGGACTTAGTGGCACTTGACTGGTCAGAGGCCTTTTTAGACTTCCTGGATTACAACTATTTACTGAAGAGGTAAACTGTTATCTGTAGTGTCTTAGGATAAGACAGTAATCCTTCTTTACATTTATTTAATGTCCCTCATCTTTACAATCTAAAATCCTATTTTCTTTAAAAAGAATTGTATGTCTCAAAACATTTGTGAACTACTATATTTAGTGTCCTCACAAATGGTAAGAACAAACAAATCCCACCCAAAAAAGCACTTTTTTTCCTCATACAGAAATATTATTTAACTGGATACTGACAGGCATGTGGTTAATACATTAACCTTTAATTTAATTTAATAATTACCTCCTTACCCTAGTAAGGATAAGGTAATTCCTTTGGGCTCTAATCAGACTGGTTCTGCTAAGGGCAGGATTGCTGCAAAGTACTACCAAATAGAAGATAGGGGGAAAAGTTTATTTTCATCACATTGATGGGTACTGCTATATTTATTCATATTACTTTTCCCATTCTTTTTTCAAAGAAATTGGGAAGGAAATAATTATGTGGGTACCTGACATTTAACTACCCTATTAACTTTTATTAAACTTTGAGTTTCCTCTCCATTATTTTATAGTAATCAGTGGTAAAGTTAAAACTTTTCCTTTTCTTCATTCTTCTCTGTTTTCTAAAAAGCATAATTTACAAGAAAAGATTTAAGCAAAGAATTTTAGTGATAATTGTATAAAAGTATCATTATATAGCAAAATATTTGTGTTTAGAGAGGGGTAGATTTTTTTTCAGAATGAAACAGTTAATCATTTAAAGACAGTCTTTGGGTTTTGTACTTCTATTAACATTCCATGTTTAGAGCTTAAGCATTTTGACAAAAAAAAGGACTAGGCAGCTGTTGCTCCTCCAGCTCACTACCCTATGTCAGATTTGCAAGTTCTTGGGGATTTCAAATAAATGCCCTTGTTATCAGAACTTGGTGGTAATTACTACAGTCACCACCATACAATTTGAACAAACCTATTACCCTAGTCTCGCACTGGCAAAGTATTGGCACATATGCAGAGCCAACACTTGGGGATCTGCTCTGTTACCCCTCTTCCCAGTGCCAGAGGTCATTTTTTGCATGCCTTGTTCCTCTTTCCAGACACCCAAAGTGAATACTTCCTCCCTCCACTCTTTGGGGTATTGCAAGAGGCTCACAGGCAGCTTGAAATTGCAGTTTGGGCATGTGAACTTGAATACCTTCACCAAGGCATAAAGACTTAAAAGAGGGGCACAGTAGAAAGATGTATTTTGGTGTAATCATCAAAGTACCAAAGTTGTATTTATGACCATGGTTTGAATTCCTGCCCTATCCCTTCTTGTTTGGCCATGAGCACATTACTCATTCTCTCTCACAGCCCCAGTCTCTTCAGTTTTCAAATATAGAAACTGAATTTGATTAAGTAGAAGCAGATTTAAGTTTGATGGAAAGCAAACTGTCTAAACAATCAGAACTGCCTGAACACAGAATGACTACCCTTTGAAATAGTTTCACTTTAACGAAATTGTTTAAGCAGTAGCTAGATGATCATTTGTTGAAAATGTTAATGCATTCTTGTGCAGATAAAGTGTTAGATTTGATGGCCTCTTGAAATTCAATGTAGAGAACAATGGATATGGATTTGGAAGATCTTGATTCAAATTTCATCTCTGATACTTTTTATCTCTGTAACCTTAAGGAAATCATTTAACATCTGTTTCCTCCTCTATAAAATAGAAACGGTAATGACTACTCTCATGAGGTTCAAATGAAATGTCATTATTATTATTTTGTATTACTTCACTTCTGGCTTGGAAGTACTATAATTCTCTATGAGAAAGAATTGAAGTATAAAGAATTGATTGCATACCTTTCTACTCTTGCCTTCTTTCCATATCCTGTCAATAAAAAGTAATCAGCATTTTGTGGCATACCTTTTGCTTTGACAATTAGGGATTTTCTGCAGTCTCTCCAAACTTAAATTTTTCCACTTTTTGTAATCTTTACCAATTTGATGAATGTGAAATAAAACATAATTAGAGTATTCAAAGCAGAAAATAATTAAGACCATGAAGACTGGGGTAGTATATAAGAAAAATAGATTTCTATGTTTGTGTCTTAAAAATGAAAGGTGGATTAGTCTTCCTCCTCCAACCAATAGTGTCTCATCATAAGACTTTAGAGATATCAAAAGCAAATTCCAATAAGTTCAAATAATAATATTTTGATCCTATAAGCAATGATAACAACAAACCCACATAATTGCTGTTATTCAGTTGTATCCAATTCTTCATGTCCTTATTTGGATTTTTCTTGGAGGTGATATTCAAGTAGTTTGCTACTTGCTTTTCCAGCTTGTTTTACAATTGGAAGAAAATGAGGTAAATGGGGTGAAGTGACTTACCCAGGGTCACCCAGCTAGGAAGTATCTCAGACTAGATTTGAATTCAAGTCTTTTCTGACTTCTGTCCAGGCACTGTATCCACTGCACCACCTAGCTGTAATAACCACATAATAATCTTTTCAGCATGCACTGATTTACCTCTTTGACTTACATATAAATTTCAGTGTTTTGGGCTCTTAACTTGGGGCTCTAGAACTACTTTATTAACCACTGTTTCTCATATCTTAGAAGATGTTCAAATTTGGAGTTGTCATTTTAACCTAAGGGCCATATTACATTAAATTGGCAAATGCCATTTGACTTTTTTTTTTAATGTTCTAAATTCAAATCCAGACCCAGATACTTCCTACCTGGGTAATCCTGGCCAAATCACTATTAACTTCTATCTGCCTAAGTTTCCTGAACTCTAAAATGGGAATAATAGCACGTACCTCCCAGGATTATTGTGAGGATCAAAGTGATCTAAAGAATTTAGTATAGTGTCTGGTACATAATAGGTACTTAAAATAAGTGCTTTTTATTTTACCACTTCCCTTCTCCTATATGTGCCTCTCTTTAATCACTAGAATCTTAAGAATTTGCAATCTGGAAATTTTATTTAGTAAAGTTAATATTGGCATCCAGCCTGGCCAAGAGGAGTCTTCTAAGTCTTCTCTCTTTTTCATGAGTATTACTATTGACCTCCTTATAATAAACTGTTCTTGTGTTCCTCATCTTATCTCTGCTCTCTTCAATAAGCATACAGCATTTTACAACTCTATCTTTTTATGCAACAGACATAAAAATTACATCATGACACAAATTCTATTTATTAGCAATTTTTTTAATTCATAGTGAGCAGCATTATGATATAATGGATAGGGAATCATCCTCCAAGCCAGTAGGACCTAGATTTAAATACCCCACTCTGACACATATTTACTAATTTTGAGCCTCAGGCTCTTCATCTGTTTTAAAAAAAAAAAAAAAAAAAAAAGAGGGTTAAAGTATATAGCCCATAAGGTGCCTTACAACTCTAAATCTAGAATTCTTTGGCCCTCTATATTTCTTCAGTTATTTCTTGGTGTAGTAGAAGAAATTGCCAAGATTATTTTTTCCAGCCATGGAAATGTAAATTCCTAAAGATTCCCTAAAAATAATTATGCACCATCATTCATTAACATACATATTCTACCTAGAATTAAGTCTGAAATTACACTGTTCATAGAGATAAATATCTGTTAGTAATATTCATCTGATAATTAGATGACCTACGGATTTATTTATAAGTTCATAAGCAATCACAGCCTCTTAGATTGGAATCAGAAGGGACCTTAGAAACCCTTTATTTCAATGCTTGCATTTTAAAGATGAAGAAACTAAGGTACTTTATTTGTCCAATGTTACAAAAGTAGTAAGTGATTGAACTCAAGTTTGAACTTGTATCCCAGGCTCCAGATCCATTAACTCTGAAATAGCATCAGCTTGGCAGAAAATAAATATGATTTGTCACGCCATTAGATAATATTTTTTTGAATAATTTCATATTTCTCATAAATAAATTTCAGATTTTTCATAAATAGCTTCATGGAGATTTAACACTACTTAAGGGGGAAAAAAGACATTTCATTGATATTGAAACTACCCATTATATGGCTATATACAAATACAAATCAGTGTCTCTAATTTGTAATTTGCATAGTGGCAAGCTATGTCTAGTCAAGTTTCTATAAAATGGTATCTTGCCAAAAAATAAAAGCTAGTCATATTTTCAGGACCTTTTGGTATGTGAATGAATTAAAAGGCTAAGTACTGATGATATAATTACATAAATAAAGCATTCCTTCACCTCAGGGAGCTTACATTTTAATCAAAGGAGACTGTGTATAACATGTAGTGTGGTGGCCTGAGAGGGGTATTTTCATCCATTAGCCCTGGAATGATGAGGAGTGCAATATGGCATTTGATTGCCTCACCCTTTTCAGAAGAGATAATACCATTGATTTGACTGCTGTTCATCAGTAAAAAGCTATAAGGAGCAAAGCAAAGGGGTATTCAGTAGTGTTTGAAGAGAATAGGAGAAATATGATCTGGCTGGTGAGACCTGCTAGATACAGGATAGTACACCTGTAGCTTTTGAGTATTAGGAAATATGTAAATTTGTAGAACAAAAAATACATAAATAAACAAATCTAATCTTTTTTAATTACAAAGGTGCTCTTTACTGTTATCAGGCATCTTCCAAAAGAAAAAACATGATTTTTTCATTTACTTTGTATAAACTACAAAGACAAATTAATCCAAAAAAGGCTTTAAGGTTGAGAATTTTTTTAAACAAACAAAAGTATCAAGAACTTAAAATTAAATATAAGAAAATTAAAAACAAAAATGCAAGTAGGAGCAAGTAGCCTTGCTGAGGCCTTTTTTTTTCCCCTTCAGCCTATCTTGTAAACAGAATGAAGACTAAAGAAAAGCCAGTCCTGGAAACAGTATCACAATCTTCAACCACAATCTAAAGGAACTTTCCAACCCAAGAGAATAGAGAAATAAAACAGATTGTAAAAAGTTTGATAGGAACTAGGTTTGGAAGGATATTTCTAAATTCTACTGATGAGAGGGAAGAAATACAAAGATTATGTTGTTATATTTTTGAAAATATTTTGGGAATTATGTTTAATTCAGTGATTCAAATAAAAGTTACTTCCCTTTGATATTGTAGTACCTTCCAAAATGGAAAGATAGCCAGCCTTTGTAAATTATTTTGTTTATTCATTCCCTTAATGTATTATTTATACATTCTTTCAGCAAGCATTTATAAGGGACTTACTGAGTGTGTTATTGGAGATACTAAGATAAAATCTAAATAGTTCCTACCTTCAGGGAGCTCCCATTCTATTTGGAGGTGAGGGATGAATATGGAAGTAGAGAAACGGGTCCTCAGATAATTACATTATAAATTATGTACAGAATGTGTTGAGGTGAAGGGCACTAGCTGTTGAGGAGAATGTAGACTTCATAGGGAAGTTGACCAGATCATTTGCAATACTAATAGTTAAGAAGTATTTGGTATTTCTTAACAAAATGTGTCAGGAAAACGTAAATTCATATCTATATAACCATGAATAAGTCACTTTACCTAATGTGAATTTTAAAAAATGAAATCTGGTTATTATCTTTAGCTTTCCTTGACAGATGAAGTTCATCTGTTATCTTTATTTGGACAAATAATAGGCTTAAGAGGGAAAAAGACAGAAATAGAAGAATAGAATGTTCTGGTCAGAATGAGGAGTGTCAGAGATTTTGATCAAAGAGATAGGAAGTTTGTGGGTAATGATAATATTCAATGTGTATGCATTCACTAGATCCCTAAGGTCCAGTGGGGAGGGAGTGGGTCATGATTTTCGAGAATGTTGAAGAACATCAACATGAACGTTGTAGTCTAATGTAGTGTAAAAGCAGAAGTTGAGGAGAGAAGAAGAAAGGGTAATAATTTGGAGACCTTTCCAAAAATGATCCATATAGAGCAAAAACAAAATTTGAGTGACCTTCAAGGAAAAGAACATTTCTGAGTGTTGGCCCCAAAGGAAGTTTGGAAGTGGCAATGAAGAAAAAGGAGCCTTTTTACTTCCCAGCCAGGATGACCATCGTGTTAGAATTGTGGGGAAAAGAACAGCCAAGTACAAATTGTTTGTTGAGTTCTGTATATATCTACCTTGATCTTTTTATAAAATTCTTTCTTTTCATTCTCATGCAAATTATTTTCTGTCCTAAGAATTTCATTTTTGAAAGCTTCCTATCCTTTGTGGTAAACTAATGTCCCTTATAAAATTTCAGGCCATGAGATCCTGCTTATTTTTTTCTGAGCCCTTTGAAACTTGTTCTCCACAAATCTAGAATGCTTATTAAACTTTGTCTGGCTTTCCCCTCTTTCTCTAGCACAAATTCCAAGATAAAGTGATAATGGGGCAGGGCCAAGATGGTGGAATGATAGGGAGTTGTGTGTTTGTTCTCATCCACAAACTCATCAGTCCAAATCTTGATGAATAAATCTAGAATAAGTCACAGTGAGTCTTTTGTCCAGTTCAGCTCTGATATGGAGATTTGTGGACACTTAGTATGGATCAGTCCAGAAACATGTTATGCTCTACACAATCTAGTATCCGGAGAGAGGCTGTCTACTAGGGAAAAAAGAGATTTTAGACCAGGCCATCACCAGGCTCAAACAGAAACACTGCAACAGGGATAATCTTTTTGCTGACTGCCCAGGTTTGTGTTAGAGATCCAGGATGGAGTAAGAAGGGGACCTGCTCACAGTGGTAGCAGTGACATTCAGCCCTGGGCAGTGTAGAAGAAAAGAGGAGATTCAGTAGCCAGCTGCAATAATGATGTGGCTTAGATTATATGCAGAAAGCAGGGTGTCATTTCCAATGTCTAGCCTCACTGCAGTAGAATAACCAAGGTAGGAATCCGAGACCAAAGGCAAGCCTACAGTTTTTCTCTTATCTAGTTAATAGGGGCTGAGTCTAACAACTAGCAATCTGTTTTTACATAGTCCCAAACTAAGGTCAAGAACTTAGAGAGCTCAGACTTTGATCTGAGTCAGACCTCTTTAGGAACACTGAAAAGCAACTTGTCTCTGAGGTCCAGAAATAATACAATATTCAGGACTACAAGAAAACAACAGTAGAACCAACCAGACCTTCCCTTCAGAGTATGACATAGCCCAGCTCTCACATCAAGACTAAAGTCAGAAAATGGGCAAACAAAAAAAGAAGCCTGTGATAATGAGGTATTATGGTAACAGGGATGTGCAAAACACAAACTCAGGAGAAAAGAATGACTAAAACAACTACAATCAAAACATCAGAAAAACAGCTTGGGCACATACTCAACTATAATTTCTAGAAGAAATGAAACAAGAGTTTACGGAATTTTATCTTAAATATTTTTTATAAATAGAATAAGAATCCTTGAAGAGAGGAAAATGGAAGAGAAATGAGAGCTTTGGAAAGTGAATTAATAGTTTGGCACAAGAAAAACAAAACTTTGCCAAACCAACAAACTCTGGAAAGTAAAATTTCCAAAATGGAAACCAATGATTTCATAAGCTATAATGACTCCACCAAATACTAAGAAGTGTTCATACAAATTTAAAATCTGTGAGAAAATAAAGTATAAAATATGTCATAGCAAAAACAATTGAACTGAAAACCAGACTGAGAAAAAAAAAATTTTAGATTCATTGGAGTATCTGAAGACAATGACCAAAGAAAAAACCTACATAATCTTATCTCAAGAAAACTGACCAGATCTTAGACCCATAGATGAAAGTGAAAATACAGGGAATCCAACAGTCTTCTGAAAGAAACCTCAAAATGACAAAACCCAGTAACCTCAATAACCAAAATAAAGAGCCCCTGGTTCAAAGAAAAATTATGGATAGCAGTCAGAATTTAAATAGCAAGGATCATACACAATATAGTCAGTATTGTAAACAATTTAGCAGTATAAAGAAGCAGAAAGCATGGAATGCATTTTTCCCAAAGGTAAAAGATATAAACTTACAACCAAGATAACTTATCCACCACAACTGAATATAATATTTCCAGGATAGGGTATGCTAATGAAATAGAGTACTAATCATTCCTAATGAAAAGAGCAGAACATCATAGAAACTTCAAAGTTGGAAAACAGAAGTAAAGAAAAACATAAAAAGGTAAATATGAATGAGAGTTATTAAGGACTAAACAAGAATAGCTACTTACATTCAAATATGGGGAGATGATACATATGTCCCCTCCAAACCATGCCATCCCCCAACTCCACTTAGAGTTCACTTGGGCAAGATCTAGTGGCAGTTCTCTATATTTTGGTGATCCAAAGAAAAAGACAGAAAGAGAATTTCAGAGCAAGGAAAGTCAGGAGTAATTATCTTTCACAATCGGGGTACATATTCACATCTCTATAAGTCAAAAGGAAGGGGAGGGATTGGCTGTCATGTGAACCTCCCTCTGAATCAGTAAAAAAAAAAAATTATATATATACACACACACACACACACACACACACACACACACACACACAAAGCTGAATAAGGTGGAGCAAAGCTGTGCATATACTTTCCAAGTGCCCAACTTTTGTACATATCTCTTTTTGAAAAAAGAATGGGAATTTGAGAGAGTGCTCATAAATTGGGGAAATGAACAAATTATGGTATATAAATGTGCTAGAATATCATGCTGAATTCAGCATAATGACCATCCAAGATTCCAGAAAACTAATTATGAAACATGTTGCCTACCTCCTCATAGACAGGTAACAGTATCAATGTGCAGAATGAGACATTCTTCTGGACCTAGCCATCATGGAAATTTGTTGACTGTATGTGTATGTAATGGGTTTTTGTTTTTCTTTTGTTCTCAGTCGGAGCTGGGGGTAAGATGGATAATGGGGCAGAGGGAGAGGAGATGGATTTTAACTAATTAAAATAATAAGCAGTTTAAAAATAAAAGATGAAGCTATTAATTTCCTCAAAGTTTCCATCATTTTCTATCCTAGCAGACAGCTCTTTATTGTTGAGAATCTTATCCGGAACACAAGTTGTTCATTTTTCCTTTACCTTTCAGTAGATGAAATTATCAAGCAAGTAATGCATGAAATTAAGTTGCAGTAAGCATAAAGTAAGGTAAAATCACTCATCATTTCTATACCATTGCTATTTTTTAAGCTTGGTATCTAAACTTGCCACCTATTTATTTACTCTTGTCCAAGTTTTCCAAATATTGATTGCTTCTGCCTTCATATATTTTATGAAACATTTTATTGATATATTTTGTTTTTACATTGCTTTTATTTCCCAGTATAACCCTCCTCTCATACAAAGAGCCATTCCTTATAACAATGAAAAAGGAAAAGTTAAAAATGGGGTGTGGGGGTGGAGGGGCAGGCTTACTCAACACATCAGTCTAAGTCCAACATGTATTATCCACCTTTGCAAAAAAGGGAAAAGTACATAATCAATCTTCTCATCAAATCAATCAAGCTTAGTTTGTCCATTATAATGACCTTACATTCAGGACTTTTTTTGTTGTTTTTATTTCTATTTCTTATTTTATGCTGTTGTATATTTTTTGTGCACTTGATTTACTTTGTATCAAATCATATGTTTCCCAAATTTCTATATTCTTTTGTTCATTGTTTCTTGAATCACAGTAATAATTCTATATTTGTCATCCTTGGCGTATGACAAAAAAATGGGGCAACTAAAGGGTTGTATAGTTAAGCACTTGCTTTACATGGTTCCAAATTATTTTCCAGAATGTTTAAAGTAATGCACAGTTTTTCCAGTACATGTGCCTATCTTTCCACAACCCTTGCATCACTGATTAACCATCTCTATCATTTTTACTAAATTGCTAAATATTGTGTAAAATAATAATATCTAGCATTTATATAGTGCCTACTAAGTCCAGACACTGTGTTAATCTATAAATCTTATAAATTTATAAATCTATAAATATTATAATCAGTTGATGCTTACAAAAATCATGGAAGATAGAAGATAGGTCCCCATTTTTGCAGGTGGAGAAACTGAGGCAAACAGGATAAGTCACTTTCCCAGGGTCATACAGTATGCTAGATTTAAACTCAGATCTTCCTGAATTTAGGCCCACTGCTCTAAAAGTCAAATATATACATGTTTAATATATTCTTATACATGCTTGCTACAAAATGTATATGATTTGGGGTGTTTTTATTTTTAATTTTAATTTTTAATTAATTTCCTAATGCAGAACCATTTTAGCATTAGTAAAAATCCAGTTTGTCAGTAGGGAATTATATTTTAGATATAATGCTATAAGAGAGGGTGTGGAAGTCAGAAAAAGAGATTTTATCTCATCTGTAGCATCTAAGAAATGGCAGTAAGTTTAACTAAAGGGACAGTTTGATTAAGAGAAATATATTTGGTATTTTCCCTCTCTTGATAGAAAGGTTATGATGATGGACCAGGAGACAGCATATTAGACATGCATTCCCAGAGAAAGCCATTGGGTAGATTTATTTTGTTTGGCCATTTATGAAATATAAAAAGTGTAGAAGGGAATCACAAATAGAGTAATTTTGTCATAATCTTATTAAACTTAATATATAAGTATACATGCATATTATGTATGTACATATATAATTTCTATACACAGTTTCTTACACACTCTTCTTCCCTGTTCTTAATTTCTTGGAATGTTTGCATTTAGTAATTGTTAGTTTCATAATTTAAAAAAGAAAATTTAAAATAAAAATCATTACCATTGGGGACCTTGGGGAAGAGAGGAAAGGTAGGGAGAATATTTTCTAGAATTAGGTATAGAGAACATCAATGCTCCTGAACTAGGAATTAAATGAAAATATTTGAATTGTAAAGTTTTATCTGAACTGCTAAAGAGGCATTGGAAGCAGGACCGCCAGCTTTATTTCAATTATCTGATTTTGATGAACTTTAGGCCTGGATTTAGAAAATTTTATTAGGAAAATGAGACTGGGGAAAAGAATTATCTGAAGAGTCAAATTAGTTTAGGGGTAGAGAAGGTTAGAGGTAAATAGGGAAATTTCAAAAATGACTTGATTTGGTAGATATAGAATTTTACAAATGTACTGAAAATAAAGGCTTTCCTTGCCGGACTAAATAAATAAATAAAGCTTTCGGGGGGGGGTGGGTGGGTGGGATTTAAGTAGATCTTAAATGATTTTCCTTATATATTCAGGGATGCCTTCACAGAATAGACAATGAAATTGCTTTAATTGATGGATTTAGGGAGGAAAGCATTCATATTTGGCCTATACCATTTGTGGGCAGCTAGGTTGCGCGGTGGTTAGAGTGCCAGATCTAAAAGTCAGGAAGACTCATCTTCCTGAGTTCTCATGCATTTATTAGCTGCATGACCCTGTTTGCCTGTGTTCCTTACATGTAAAATGATCTAGTGAAGGAAATTGCAGACCATTTCATATCTTTGTCAAAGAAAATCCCAAAAGAGGTCACAAAGAATCAGATAAGACTGAAAAATGACTGAAAGTCATATGATTCAGCCACCAACTTAGAATAGAATCCCAGTCAAGTCATATATCTCTCTTGATTTTGGTTTACACACATACACACACACACACACACACACACACACACACACATTTATTTATTTGTTGAGAAAAAAATTTTTAATTCTTAGCTTCCATCTTAGAATCAATACTGGGTATTCTAAGGCAGAAGAGTGTTAAGGGCTAGGCAGTGGGGGTAAAGTGACTTGCCCAGGGTCACACATCTAGGAAGTGTCTGAGGCCAAATTTGAACCTAGGACCTCTCATCTCTGGGCTTGACTCTCAGTCCACTGAACCTCCCAGTTGCCCCCGTAAAATGAAAATATTGAAATAGATCTTCTCTTTGTCTCTTCTAGTTCTTCAATTTTATGATTCATTACTATAATACATTAATTACAGTGTGCCTGATGAGAAATTTAGAGTATTTTATACTTGTTCTTTCTTGAAGGAATTTCTTCTATGACTTTGCCTATATATCTGACTCCTAAAACTAGTTTTACCCAAAAAGTAACTATGACTAGTAGAATAAGGCTGCAACATCACCCTTTGCCTCAATCTAAAAATTCATTACTTTGTGGTCTTAATGGTTTCTTATGAGAAAGGTAATTATCCTTTCCTACTTTAAGTTTTTTATATTAGACGATTATTGTGTTGAAAATTTCCTTAGAGCTCTAGGTTTAGAGAGATGATGGATCAAAGCTGGAATCATATTTTGAATAGTCATTTAAGAATGAGATCTAGATGAAATCTTAGGTACTGCAAATAGTTCACTATTATAGGAGCAAAGAAGAGCCAGGAAGAGAATGAAAGATTGATCTGAAAAGAAAAATGAAAAATCAGGTGGGAAAAATAGTATTTCAAAAGGGCACAGATGAAACATTTAAAGGTGTGTGAGGGAAGTTTGACATTGTCATTTAGCAGATCAATAAGGGTAGGAACTGAAAGATTGGGAGAAGTAGAAATCATAAGGACTTAATCATAAGAAGAGTAGTTTCAGAGGATCCGAGGGATAGTAAATTACTAGAAAATAGAAGCTGCAGAGGTAAATTACTGATTCAAGAACTACAAGGGGCTGAGAACAATTGGACCTTATTTTGACTAAGCACAGTATTTTCTCTGACTATAGTGCTGATTTTACGGTGTTTAAGTACAGTCACCAAGTATTTGAATGCCTATGTACTTGGTACTAGAGCTACAAATTTAAAGAATAAACAATACTTGTTATCAGAAGATAGTGAGAAACTTGAGTAGGAAGACCAGTTAGGAAACACTTTTAGTAAGCTAGGTGAAATGAAATATGGAAGCAGGTAGATCATTCAATGGAGAGTCGTAGATCTGAGGTCAGTAAGACCCGAGTTCAAATCAGACACTTGCCAACAAGTCACTTAAACCTGTTTGCCCTAGCCCACTAGAGAAAGTAGCAAACCACTCCTGTGTTGTTACCAAGAAAACCCAGTGTACAACTTTGGCGTGCTATGGGGTAACAAAGAAACACAACTAAATAATAGTTTTCAAAAAACTTTCATTGTAATGGGAGAGACATCAAGTACACATAAAAAATATATCCAGAATAAACATTGAGTGAATAAATGCAAAATAGTTCAATACAATATTGTATAGGGAGAAGAGCTCTAGTAGTTGAGAGTGGAGAAATGCTTCACATTGAAAATGGCTTCTTGAAAAAAGAGAGGATTTCTTCAAAACAGAAGTGACAATGTACATTCCAAGGATGGTGGTTAGCCAGTGTAGAGACACATAAATGTGAGGAGCATCATGTCTGAGGAAGAGAGTAGGGACAAGTTTGTTTAGATCATGAGTGTCAGAGTACTGTACTACAATGCTAAAGAGATAGCATAGAGCCATGCCATTAGCAATGAAAGCCAGGGGTTTATATTTTCTTGTGGCGAAAGAAAGACACAGGAGTTTATTGAACAAAAGACAGATTTGTGTTTAAGGAAAATTCCTTTGAGAATCATGTAGAGAACTAGAGAGCTGAGAGACTGGAGGTAGAGGGAGACATTTTTAATAAGCTAGATGAGAAGAGATTCAGGTTTCAAATAAGATGATAGCTGAATGAGTATAAGATATGCATTGAATAGAAGAATGATGTGGAGGTAGAAATAATAAGATATAGGAAGTGACTAAATCTATAAAATGAGTCACAGTATGTAGTCAATGATAGGATTGTTCAAAAATTACATATCTGGGAAATTATCAGAATGGTGATACCTTTGACAGAAATAGGAAAAACTGGAAGAGGAATGAGTTTGGGAGGAAATACAATAAGTTCTTTTTTGAACATAAAGAGTTTGAAGTATTTTCAAGAAATCCAGTGTGAAATGTCCAATAAGCAATTGGTGATAATCTGTTAAAACATTTGGGAGAAACCATGACTGAATAGATGTCTTTTTGAATTGTGTACATTTGATTAGGTCATGTGGGAAAAGAAGAGAAGAAAGCCTAGGACAGAGCCCTGGGTAAAACCCACTGTTAGGAAGTGTGATATGCCACAAAAGTCTTCAGAAGGAACATAGAAGATATAGTTTCTTGAGATAGAGTAGAAGTAGGAAAAAGTAATTCCACATGAGCCCTGAGAAGTTTGAGTGCAACTCATATTGGTAACTTTGGAGAGAACAGTTTCAGTCAGAAGTAAGTAGCTAGATTATGAAGAGTTGGGGAATGAATGAGACTAGAGGAAATACAGGCAATGAGTATAGAGAGCTTTTTCTAGGAATTTGACAAAGATCAGAGGTAACACGATCGCATCATGGAATATTAGGATCTAATGAAAGTTTCTTTAAAGATGAGAAAAAATTGAGCATGTTTGAAGAAGGAATTAGAAAAGAACTGACAAATAGAGCCCTGGTAAAGATTTGGGATGAGAGGAGAATAATTGAAGCTGTAATCTACTGGAGAAAATGAAGGGGAATGAGATCAAAGCCACACTAAAAGGAATGGTCTTAGCATGAAGAAAGTCTATCTCATTGTCAGAATGGAAGAACGGAGAGAGTGAAAAATTGTGTCAAAGGCAGGAAAAAAAAGAGCTAGCAGAAAGGTAAGCAGTGTTCATTTATAGATTCTCGGTAATTGGGAAAGTATAACATCCAGAGCTCAATTAATTTAAAAAGCAGTTATTGAATGCTTACTCTATGTTTAGCATTGTGCTAACATTAGAGATGTTAAGACAAAAATAGTTCCTGCATTCATTTAGTTTATATTCTAAAGAATAAAACATATGTCTTATGTATAGTTGTGTACATTTTCTATGTGTGTGCTCACTCATGTGGTGGGTCGCATAATGAATAGAGTTCCAGGGTCTGGAATCAAGAAAATTCATCTTCTTTAATTCAAATTTGGCCTTAGAAACATACTAGCTGAGTGACTGGGCTAATCACTTTACCTGTTCTCTTCAGTTTCCTCATCATCCTCCAGTATCTTTGTCAAGAAAACCCCAAATGGACTCTGAAAGAGTTGGATATGACTGAACAGTAAATGAGTAACATATTTACACATATACATGCTAATGCTAAAATTCAGGGTCAGAGGATGAGGTGGTACACTTGAAAAAAAATCAAAAAAGGCCTCATTTATGAGACAGAATTTGAGCTAAGGTCTGAAAGGAGCTAGGAATTTCAAAAGACAGAAGGGGAAAGAGAGAGCATTCTGGGCATGAGGTGCAGTGCAAAGGATAGAAGGGAACCACAGAATGTTGTATATATGGAATATCAAGTACATAATTGTAGTTGAAATTTAGGATGTATGAGGAGAGAGAGTATAAATAAAAGTCAGTATAGAAAAAGAGCTGGGCTCCAGGTGATGGAGAATCTTAAGTGCCACATAAATTTTATTCTTACCACAGTAGGAAGCCCCTTAAGCTTCTTGAATAAGAGATTGCTTTAGGGATAGCAATTTCATACTAATAAAAGACATATGGAAGATTAATGAAGAAGTTGTTCCAATAATAACAACAGCTAATATTTATTTAGACATTTTAACTTAGCAAGGTATTTTACAGATATTATCTCATAAAACTACCCTCAGAGGTAAGGTGCTATTATTATCCCCATTTTACAGATGAGACTATAGAGGGAGACAGGTTAAGTGATTTCCTCAGTCACACAACTAGTAAGTATCTGAGGCAAGTTTAGAATTCAGATCTTCCTGATTCTAATTCTAGAGCTCTGTTCATCTCACCATATGGCTGTAGGTAGGAGGTAATAGTTCCCTAAACTAGAATAATTCCTGTATGAGTGTAGGAAGGGAATGGATTTCAGAGATAAGGAACTAAAAATTATAAGATTTACAACTGATAAGATAAAGAAAAGAGTGTAAAGTTGAAGATTACTTTTAGAATTACTCCAGGGTTACAAATTTGTATGCCTAAAAGAATGGTGGTGCCCTTAAGACATTAAAAGGCGTGACTATATGGGTAAAAATAATGAGTTGTTTGACTATAAGGCAAAAAATAGACTAGATGACCTTCTAGGTCCCTTCTAAGCTCCATTCTTGACAATTGCTGATTTTGGAGATCCTCCATGTCAGCAGCCTTCTTTTCTCTTGGACATCTTTCCAATATCTCCAATTGATGAGCTCCTAACCAGAACCACAAATTCTGGATGTGCCCCAGTCCATTCTTACTCACTTCTCTCCCAGGCCCTCTCTTAAAGTTCTAGAGTTTTCCACCCTCCCTTCACCTGGGGGGACCCTTGTGCTCAATCTCAACCTCTAGTTTCCTTTTTTTGTGTTGATTTCCCTCATTTAAATTTAAACTCCTTAAGATTAGACACTATCTTTGGATGTTTGTATTTAGGTTCCTAGAGCTTTGCTTAGTTCCTGGCATATAGTAAGCACTTAATAAAGGCTTCATCTATTTACATAGGCATCTGTGATCTTGTATTGAGTTTGAGTCATCTATGGGACATTCAGCTGTCTCACTTTGTTTTTTTTGGTGTGTTTTTTTCACCTTTCCCCAATATGTTTAAGAAAATCTGCTATTTGTAGTATCTGTTCTTAAGTAATTTAATTGTTTTTAGGAATATATAATTAACAGTACTTGTAGGTAAAATGGAATCCACTTACAATTCATTGGTCTCCAAATTCTATATCTGAGTTATTTTTCTATAACAATACAGAGTTATAGCAATGGACATGTGTGTTTGTTTTTGTTTAATATAATTAAGACCTTTCTGACAATTACATAATATTAGATGTCAGTATGCTTCCTAAAGTAGCATGTTCCTTTTCACATGAAGATTCAAGGAGAGGCTTGATTGAATCCTTCATAGATGTCATAGAAGGAATTCCTGCATAAGGTCAAAATTGGACTAGACCAGTTTCCCATCCCAAAGTCTTCTGAAGCCTAGTAAAACAAAGTTCTTTTTTTAAATGAGGCAAAAGTTTTTAGACATGACCAATGAGTTATTTATGTGTTATCACAGTTCTATTATGGAGAATAGGTGCACGGAATACAATGTTTTAAAACATTTTAGAAATGAAGGTAACAAGTTCTCTGCTGTAGATCACACCAAAAGTTAGCAAAGTTATGTATTGATATGAATTTCCCATTCAGCCATGCTTGTTGGAGGAAGTCACCCAAGAAACACTAAACTGGGTTCCTCCTAAAATTTTATCATCAAACCTCAGCTAACTTAATAGTTTCGTTTGAGATCCTTGAATATGAAAACAATTAGTGGAGATGTATTACAAATGATTTAAATGATTATTTCATGAATTTTAAGTAGTTTAAGGAAGTTGTTTACAGGTTAATATGAAGCTTTTTTTTTACTTTAGGAACCTTATGAATATTTAATTTTAAGCATAGTTAAGGGAGTACTAGCTTCTGCCTAAGAGAGTTGGACCTTTCCAAATTTATTATTTGCTTTTTATAGCTCAGTAGCTAATAAGAATGTTGTATATTAAAAAGAGATCTGGACTGGAAATTAACATCAAATTATAGTCTTGACTCTACTGCTAACTGGATATTACATCTTAAAGATCATCTAAATTCTCTGATCTTTGTCTTCCTCATAAATAAGAATTAACAATAATAATACTTTACTGTGTCTATCACCTAGCTAAATTCAGAGAATCTCATCAATAGGTTGGCCACAGGCAACATCAGAAGACTGTACAGGTTTTGAATACCAAATATCAAAGTTATGATCTGTATTTATTGAAGAGGTTGCCATACAAATAAAGTTAGGTCATTGTAGTATATAAAGTTCAAACTCAATCTAAGTTGTGATTACTTAACAGGTAGGGAAAGCAGTATTTTTTAAGCTATCTTCTGGTTTTTATGTTTCATCTTAAAATCATTGAGTCCAAATCATTTTAATGGTGTTAAAATGTTTGTTATTCTCAAGTTAATTATTAACTCATTAATTAAATATACTTGTTGTTTCTAGTTGCATGAACATGCAGCTTACTTGGTGGACAGTTTGTGGGAGAGCTCTCAAGAACTATTGAAAGACTGGGAATGTATGACAGAATTACTGTTAGAAGAACCTGTCCAAGGAGAAGAAGGTATGGTATTTTGAAATTTTTATTTTCCACATTTTTAGTAATTCTTTTCACAGTCGATAATTATAGCATGTAAATATATATTTGTCATGGAAAGAGGTTTTCATTTCTTGGCCTACCTTTCAACAGAAAAACTTATTCAATAGTCTCACATAAAAATACTATTCAACCAGAACATATTTACTATACAAAATTAAGAGGAAACGGTTGAGTCCTATATGATGGTAATAAGGACAAAATAAAATCAGACAGTCTCAGTAATTAGAAAATGTTTCCAGCTTTCATAGTTATACTTCCTTTTATTTTTAAAATATATTAAGTATTTTTAATTATTACGTATATTAAAGTAAGCAAGCAAGCTTACTTTATTAGTTATTTGCAAAAATTCTAACTTCTTTATTTCTCCAAAGACTAAACAGTGATATTTAGCAATATGCCCCATTCATTTTTAACAACTCTTTCTTTGAAAGTACTTTTAGCCCCCCCAAAAAAAGTTTAATTCCATTCCAGTCTCCCATTTTAAAAATCACATTTTCCTAAAACCACAAAATGTCATGACAATAATGTTTTTTGCCTGGATTTAAATGCAAAATAATGGCCTTATGAGAATAGTTGAGTATTATACAATAGATTTCTTAAATTTGTAAGTTCTTGTATTTATAGATCTGTTTTTCAATGTTTAAAGAAGATGAATACTAAATATTGAAAAATAGATTTATGAATTCAAAAACTTCCAAATTTAAGAATACTATTAATTCTATGAAATTTGTTTTAAAGTTAGTTGTTTGAGAGTAGCTAAGTGGTCCAGTGTATTGAGAGCCAGGCTTAGAAATGGAAGGTCCTAGGTTCAAATGTGGCCTCAGACACTTCCTAGCTGCCTGATCCTGGGCAAGTCACTTACCCCCCCCCCCCCCCCATTGCCTTGCCTTTACCACTCTTCTGCCTTAGAACCAATACATTGATTCTAAGACATAAGATAAGGGTTTATTTTTTTTTTAAGTGTTTCCTAGGCCAGGTCACAAATACTTATTAATTTGCCTTAGAATGTATCCAAAGTGCTTTACTAAAAATGATAATGCCACTTTATATTTGCGTAAGAAAAAGGAAATATTCCAGATCAATCATTTCACACCTTTCTTGAATTGAGAAACAAAGAAAGGGACTAAAGAATGGGGACTCCAAAAATGGATTCTTCCACCTAACTGTTTGTTTAGGCCATTTATAAGTTGGAGACCTAGCTATGTTATGACTGATTCATGATAACAACAGTGACTCAGCTCCCCCTCAGAAGAAGAATTAATTTCTCCCAACTTTTTTGATCAATATATTATCTACTGCATCTCATAGCTGTTTTGTTTTTTTAACCCTTACCTTCTGTCTTAAGAATTGTTACTATGTATTGGTTCCAAGGCAGAAGAGTGGTAAGGGCTAGGCAATGGGAGTTAAGTGACTTGCTCAGGGTCACACAGCTAGGAAGTATCTGAGGCCAGATTTGAACCCTAGTCCTCCCATCTCTAGGCCTGGCTCTCAATACACTGAGCCACCTAGCTGCCCCCTCATAGCTTTTTTTGTATCTTTCAAAAACATCAACCTCATTTAATTAATTTATCAAGATTTAAATGAAATTTTTAAAAATCAGTTCACCAAATAGCACTATATATTTTCATTGGGCATATCTTAGTAGTTTTAAATTTAGCTCAACTATCATTTATGTTCTTTCCTGCTAAAAATCATAAGTAGTTTTGTTTTCTAGGAAGCATATTTTGAAGTCTTGAGTTTGAATCAGAATTTAGAATATGGCTCCATAGAACTTGTTCATAGAATTGATGTCTGGAGAGGAAAGGATATTTAGAAGGTATTTCCTCACCATTTAGAAACAGAGCCAGTCCCAAGCCATGCATATATGTTGCAAGATCTTGATTTGCCTGTGTGTGTACACAGTATATACATACTTGTCAGAATATTAGTATACTGACTTTCTTAATTAAAATTAATTAAACAGAGAAAAATAAATTAATGGGTTTAGAAGTTGTTTTTAGTATAAAAACTCTTGTTTGGGGGAGCTTTTTTGAGCTTGGAATTTAATTCCTAATATTAGGAATTTTGAAATGGTGTCGCTTTATCAATGTAGAAATGCATGTTTGGTTTAGACCAGTGATGGACAAACTATGGCCTGTGGGCCAGATGCGGCCCCCTGAAATGTTCTATCTGGCTGTGTGACATTATTCCTAATCTAACGAATACAATGAGTAGGATACAATACAATGAAACTTCAAAAGAGTTGCCTTAGAAGCTGACTGACAGAGGAGCCTTTCCTTTCCTTTGGCCCCTCTTTAAAAAGTTTGCCCATCACTGGTTTAGGGGGATTTAGGTTGGCTAGGGCATTGTCTTGTGGAAGAAAAGATAACTTTGTTAGCAAACAGACTTGAAAGAAATTTTTTTGTGCCTCCCCTTAATATCCTACCATCCATGAGCAAGGACTAATTTTCTAATTCTAATTTACTTCAGTCTGATTTCCTAGTGAGATAATATTTGTAAAGCACTTTGCACAGTTCCCATCTTAGGGTAGGTGCTATATAAGTATTTATTCCTTTCTCTTCTTCCCCTTCAAATAATTCTCAGATTGTTGGCTACTTTAATATTCTTAAGGAAAACTCCATTTCTCTTACTACCATATTTCTAGTTAATCTCTTGAAGATTTCTACCTACCTCATCATATTTTATTAGTTTGATAAAGATTGACTTAAGATAGTTAGAAATATTAGAAATACATTTCCTATAAATAGGAAAATTGTTCTTGGTTTTTGAATGGTATTTATGTATAAAGAAGTACATGTCCCATGAACAAACGGAAGGAAAATTTGGCAAAATGTAATGACTTATAAATATAGGGACATATAGTCAAAGAATTTTGCAGTATCTTTAATATAGATAATGGAGAAAATCATTGTAAATACAGATGGCAGGAGGAGAAGCTATTGCAGGAATACAGCAAAAAAAAATGAGTTAGGTTTTGGGTATGTTGAGCTTAAGATGAGAAGAGACTGTTAAGAAGTCTCCATTACATATTCAGAAATACAGTATTAAAGCTTTGAAGATAGCACAACCTTGAGAGTATAAATTTGGAAGTCATTTATGTAGAAGACTTTTTGGAGCTGTGGTAATGGATGAGCTTTTTGAGTTAGGAAGTAGAAGTGCAGATGACTGAAAAGACCGATATTTATATAACACTTTGAAGTTTACAAAACACTTTATATACATTATCTCATCTGAGTCTCCCAACAATCTTTTAGGTTGGTTCCACAGATGTTACTGTGCTCATTTTAGAGTGGAGGAAATCAAGGCTTATAGATTTTAAGCAATTGGTCTCCCCATAGTCATACAACTAGTGTCAATGATAAGATTTGAAACTAGGGCTTCTGTATTCCAAATCTAGTCCGCTATAAACTACCCTGCGTCTGAAACATAGGGGGAATATCTATAGTTAGAGGTCAAGAGGAAGATGAGGAGGAAGTCAAGAGACTGTCAGAGTTAATTTTCATATCACAGACCTGAAAGGAAGAGAGTTTCAGTTAGGAAAAAGCATAGTCAAGCAGGGTAATTTATAACAAAGAAATAATTAGAGTTGAACAAAGACCATTTGATTTAGTGGTTAATAGAGCTCTGTCTTTCAAGAGTATAATTATACTATTAATGTTGAAGCTTAAAGTCATATTTCAGGAAATTAAGTAAAAAAGTTTTTAAGGAATAGAGGCAGTGGCTGAGAGTAGAATATTTATGTTATCCAACAGTTAAATAGTATCATATTTGAAAAAAAGAGAATTGTGGATATTTAATAATTGTCCTTCACCCTTTTGAAATCTGTCCTTTTAATCTGTTCAATAATTTTGGTTTCAGAGAGTATAATCAAAAGTAATGATTATTTAGGATCTAGTTAAATTACATGTTCTGAAAGTTCTGCCTAACTTCCATCCTTCTTAAATATTTTCCCAAAAAGTAATTTAAGGCATTTACAAAACCATTAGCATTTTTAAAATTATATATATCCTATTGTCTCATATTCTGATTCATTAATAAGGAAAAGAGGATAAATTCAGGGCTTATAAGAATTTGATATTATTCCTGGGAGTTAGGGGTAGTGGGAAGCTTTCTCAAGGAAAAAAATTTGTACTATTTCACTTGTTAGTAAAACTTAAATATCTCTTCATTTTGATTATTTCAGGACCACATAGGTTTAACTAACATCATCCAGACCAAACCATACCTCACTGTTAATAAAGTTAGCAAAATTTAACTTGAAGGGCATGGGTTTGGTTTTTATTTTTTTGAAACTTTTAATACATAGCTAGTCCAGAATACTTTTGATGCTGCTGATATATTTATGAGTTTAATATTTTTCCAAAAATGATAAGCATTTTAATTGAAAGGTAACTGATTTGATCTTAGAAAAGAGAAAATTAATTAAATTTTCGGCCTTTTAGGGAAAAGTTTAAAAATTATAGGTGGAGAACTTTCCATATACTATCTGATATCTTGGTTGGATTTGCTTTAATTTTCATTTTTTGTTGACAAGAAGATTCATTGAGTCCAGTGGTGTCATTTTGAAATGATTTTGATATAAATCAAAGGGTACCAATAATACTTTACAAGAAGATAATTAAAAATAGACTTTATAGTAGAATGCAATCTATTATGCCAGGAAAATGCCTTTTGTGAGCTAATTCATCCCTCTAAAATCAAATTCTGTTTTATCAAAATATTTGGTCAAATTTTATACTCTTTAACCATATCAAGATATTTTCTTGTAATTAATGTCCAGTTCCTTTACTGATCTTCCTATCTGTCAACCTTACACATGAAAAAAGTTAAAACTGAATTAACTAAATTTTTTTTATTTATAGTCAGTAGTGGTGATATATATCAAGGTTATCATTTTGTTTTGCATATGGTTATTGGAATACAGCTAATCATACTTTTTTTTTCTTCCAACTCAGCAATGTCTGACCGGCAAGAGAGTGCTCTTATAGAGCTAATGGTCTGTACAATTCGTCAGGCTGCTGAAGCCCATCCTCCAGTGGGAAGAGGGACTGGCAAAAGAGTAAGTTTCATTAGTATTAGTCAAATGGAACACAGAGTCACTATAAAATAAATGTAAATAGCAGAGAAATGCATCTAAATTATTTTGGTAATTAGTTCCTAGAATTAAGCTCTAAGATATATTCATCCAGCTATTTAAGTTCTTTAAATTCAAGCTTTTTTTTAATTGTCACACATTTTTTCTTCCTTTTACCTCCCACCACCCCAGAAAAGAAAAACAAAAACCTTATAACCAAATTTTTATAATAAAGCAAAACAAATCTCATAAATGTAGAATTTATGAACTGAAAGTCACCATTAGGGTACACAGAAGCTCCAATTCAGAATCTAAATTTCTAGAGACATTTTACTTTATTTAGATTGTTATAGTGAGGAAATCCTGTGTATCAAAAAGAGGAATATTTATAAAGAGACTATTGGGATTCTTTACCTGTTATGCCTTGTTTACTCTATTTAGGTTCCAAAGAAATGTATAATATTCATTATGAAAGCTTCTATAAGTTGCACAATCTTTATGAATGGATAAAGCACTTGTCCTGAGTTTTTGTTCTCTTTCCTTTCCTAAGGAACCATAATAAGAATGAGACCATTGGATTTAGATATGAAAGGGACCTTAGAAATATAACACCTCACTTTATAGATGATGGTAATAATAATAATAATTCACCTTTCATGATGCTTTATATATGGTTTTACAAATAATTTTCCTCACAACAGCCCTATGAAGTATAGATAACACAAATAATTGGGAACCCATTTTATAGATCCAGAAATCTAGAACTTTGAGAAGTTGAGTGGTTTACCCCTATTTATACAGCTAATAAGAGACAGCCAGGGCTTGAACCCATATACCCTGGAATTCAAATTCATTTTCCTTCCCCTGCACTATATTGCCCCTCAGAAGAGTATATTTTTCATTCTCTGTCCCTCTGCCCCCCAAAATTATAAAAGATTATTCTACTTCCAGAACCTTTTCCTATTTTTAATAGGATTGCCTTTTTCTATTAATTTTTTAATTTTTTCTGTTATTCTCCATAATTAACATTTCTGAGGTGACTCCTTTTCTCTTCCTCCCTTTGATGCTTTTCAGAGCACCAGCCTGAGAAGGATAAAGTTAAGGATAATAGAATATGAATATCTACAAAGTAGGTAGTATAACCTAGTATAATGTTTCCCAATCTAAATTTTATTTCAGCCAGATAAAGTACTTAAAACTTTTTACCACAAACTTCTCTGCCCTCCATACATTTGTCTAGGTTGAGAGTAGGAAAATAAAATACACAAGGAAAAGTCATTTTGTATTGTTTTTCATATATATGATTTAAGAAGTAAAAACCTTTGGCTATAAATATTTCCTGAACTGATTAAAAATTTACCGTTGACCAGTGCCAATCCATAGGTCAGTGGAAATGCTATGGCAACTGGAAGGAGGGTTCATTGGAATGAGGAGAGATTTGAGGCAGCAGACATCCCCTCCCCAACCCACTCACCCCCAAGTAGGCTACTGAGATAAACCAGATGTGAGGTGATAGGGGAAGGTGACAGTGCTGGTGGATAGAAAAAGGGTGTGTTCAAAAAAGATGTTGCAGAGCTGAAACGATCAGACTTCGGCAGTACATTGAATATGAAGGGTAAGACATTATGAAGGATCCAGGATAACTCCTAGGCAGTGCACCTGAGGGACTAGGAAGATAATGGTGTTCTCTAGAGTAATAGGGCAGTTAGGTGGGAGCAAAATTGAAGGGAGAAAGATAATGAGTTCCTTTTTATACAAGTTGAGTTTTAAGAGGTATACTGAATTTCCATTTCAAGATGTCTGAAAAGCATTTGGAGATTAGTCTAGAGGTTAACAGTAAAGTTAGATAGATTTGAGAATCATAGCGTAGAGATGATTAAATGCATGGAAGCTCTTTCATGATGTTCACAAAGTGTAATAGTATATAGATGGAGAAGAGAAGAGGGCAAAAACTGAAAAGCATCTCTACTTCTTCAAGTATCCTGTACTTGTTTGACCCCCAGAGTCCTTGTACCAAACTGTGGAACTACTAGTACCATAGATAAACCTGAGGGGGATTCTACATCCTATTCCACTTGGTGTGGGAAATGTATTTCTGATATCTAAATTTGGAGCCCTGAATATTCTTTCCTATAGAAAAACATAGAGTTTGAATTCTATAGTACTATTAATAAATTTTCATACTTAAAATATGATGTGGGAGAAATAGATTTTCTAAGTTGGCTTCTTGATTATAACTAACATGGAAACAGTGTTTGTATGAGATTATATATTGGAGGTTCCAACTGACTTACAAACTTTCGGAACAATAGTAAATTTCCACTGTATATTTTTAATCCATGGCACCAAATTCTCTCCCAATATTAAAGTATTCTAAATGATCAGTGTACTGAGAACTGTAAAAATTGAGCTTATGACAGATTTTTATCTTCTTTTAAAACAGAATTCCAACAACATTAGATTCACCTTTCTGTGGGTCTTTTATAGGCTAACTCCATTGATGAAGCTGAGAATTCTAGTCAGGACCAAAGATGAGGATAAACATTCTATCAGTCTTTGTTCTACAAAAAAGAATTTTTGAAGCCTTTTCACTCAGCCATATAGTTTTATAATATATCCTTTTTCAAACTACTTTTGAAACCCTATGGTAATATGTGGCAGTTCAGAGGATTTTGAAAAGCTTTGAAAAAGAGGAAAAGCAATATATAGATAGGCCTGAAACAGCAAGCCTGTTTAGCTTGTCTCTCTGTATCAATAGATACCACTTCAGTGCTGCCCCTGCAGATCTATCTTGGTTTGGATAGGAAGAAGGAAAATTTACTGTGAGCTCTCACTTTCCTGTTTCCTCAGTGCCTACTTTTAATCAAAGCTGCTACCCAGCCTGGGTACCTGACTTCTGGCCATGTAGGTTATGGGCCAACAGAGGTCCAGTGCCCAGGACATGCAGGAGCAACAGCACTGACTACTTGTCTTTACTTCAGTTAAAAATTTTTGCTACTTAATCCTCATTCTTAAGTTAAAAAGTAGGAGTAGTCAGAGGAAAAGCTGTGGTCATTGCTTCAGGTCACCTATGGCACAGTGTTATTAGTGTAACTTATTGCCTTTAAAACCTGAGTCCCTGCCCTGGTCCCTCTATCCCCCAAATTTGGCACACTCTGCTCTTTTGCAGCTTCATTGCTGCTCTTAATATTTTCTTCAATTATTCCTCAAGTCCCTAAATGCTCACAAGGACTTGTTCTTTTTTTTCTTTAGACGTAAACCTGCTCCACAAACCTTTTCAGATTCTTGTTTAGAATTCTTTTCTACATATTTCTACATACTACAATATGTGGGATTCTTGTAATCACAATCATTTTTTTAATAGTTTTAAATTACTGTGACAAATGGTATCAAAAAGGAGATTAAACAGTAGAACTTCTCAAAAGAAATTTTCCTAAGAATCATGGCTATTTTTTTTCATGTACAAATTCTTCCCTGGGACCAGAAAGAGAGAAAAATGGAGGTTTGGGGCAAGATATAGCTTTGCAGCATATTAGTAGAAAATAGAAAGGAAAAAAGACGAATCCATTTCCCTCCTGATTTCATTGTAGTAGAAAACTGAAAACAAGATTTCCTCTCCAACTCTTTTAAGGGATCCCTCAGAGAAAGGTTCACTAGGTCTGACAAAGGATTTTTATTTTCCTGATTTGTAGAAAGGATAGAATTTCTGAAAACATGTCCTAAAAAAATCTGGGGCAGGGGGTCATCTCCTTGAGGATAAGAATTGTATTCTATTCATCTCTGCATTGTCTGGCAATTATGACAGTATCTAATAGTAGGATAGATGCTTAGTAAGTAATTGATTTGCTTAGTCGCCTGGCTTATTAGTGACTGGGCTGTAACACTAAATTTTGTTCAAAACCTTCTTTGAAATCTCAGCCCTGATGAATAAATGAATTCTGTATAAATTAAGTTTTTAAAGACCTCATCAAAAGTTCCACTGTATATATTGTACTATTAAAAACAAAACATCTGCATAGTGTAATTTAAAAAAAAAACAACCTACCTGTGTGAGCTTGGGCAAATCACTTAATTACAGACTTTTAATCATCTCATCTGAACTTAGATGTTCCTTTCAGCTTTAAATCTTTCATCCTATGAATCCAAATCCACTGATCCCTACTGTAATGCTCTTTGTAGGACATTATGATGACCTAACACTCCTTTAATACTTAATTAACAGTGATCCAGTACCAAGGAAATGTCTAAATATCTAGACTTAACTCCTATGTAGGCTCTAGAATTAAGAAAATAAATTGAATTTAAGGTGTCATTTCACACTGTCAAATTATTTTATAGACCAAGAAGTTATCAGGATTAGTAGTAATAATAGCTAACATTTATAAAGCATTTAAAGTTTTCAAAGCACATTACATATTACTTCATTTGATCCTCACAACATGAAGGAGATATTATTATCCCCATTTAGCAGATGAAAAAAAGGCTAATAGACATTAAGCAACTTCCTCAGGATCACACAGGTATAAGTGTCTAAGATGGGATTTGCATCCAGTTTTTCCTGACACCAAGTCTGATTCTTTAACCTCTAGTACAACACATTATATACATTGCCTAGAAACTTGAGGTAAAGTTCTACAGAAAGCCAAAAGACAGTAATAGATATATTATGTCTATTATTATAAGATTGCAGGAGCAAGAGATTACATTTACAGTTAAACAGTTAACAAGCTAAAAAATTATAAAATTTTTTTAACAATCTAAATAAACTTATCACTTTTACAGCATAACAATTTGGGAGGTGTATAGGAAAAACTCTCATTGTGGCAACCCCTTTTACCAAGAACACAAGCTTGTCTGCAACATAATAGAAAGGAATTATCTCAGGACCTTGTCCAAAGTCAAAGCAAGTATATCTTAGAGGCAAGATTCAAACCCAGGTGCTTACTGCCTCCCACCCAATTCTCTATTTGTAATACCACCCTGCCTTTTGAAAAAACTACAAATCCACAAAGACTCTACAGATTCAGGTATGAAAATAGAAGGTAATGATTATCATCATACATTTATCATAGCCAAGAATCACATAGATCATGATTAGAGAAACTTTAACTATTTAAAGACACTCACCCACATTACAAATTATCAAGGGTATCCCATACATTAAAAATAGCTCAATTTGCCCATCTGGGTTTTTTTTTCCAAAGCTGAAAGAAATATATGTTATTATAATTTTCCACTTTTAAATTAATAACAAAGCAAAATATTTCATTAAACACAACATGACTACACACACTTCAATTCTGTGTTATGGCCAAACAAAAGAGTAGGAAGATTGAGAAGTAGATAGAAACAGATAGATAAAATACACAAAATAGGTAAGAGAGAAGTAGACCACAAAAAAAAAAAGAGAGAGAGAGAGAGAGAGAGAGAGAAACACAGGAAGAAAGGAAAAGGAAACCCAAGGAAGCTTCTGTAGATTCTTTTTACATGTCCTTGTAACATCCTGCTTTTTATATAGATTATAGGCTTCCAAGAAGCTATTAACTTTACCTCCACAGCTGATGAGATTTCCAGAAAGGACTGTGAAAAATATTTTCCGCTTTCTTTTTAAGTTTCAGGTTTTTATTACATAGAAATTCATGGGAGTTTTTACACAGGTATGAAGGAATGTCATAGGATTCAGAAGTAACTTTTGAGATTTGAGACCTTTAAAAGTGTCCGCTAATTTATCAGCTATATGGCTCAAAGTTTTTGATATCCTAGAAATACTGCAAAGAGTCACATTTGCAATTATAAAACTATTATGGAATATCACTTTTCTTATTACTCTGGATTGAGTCCTTGTCAAAGTAGGAGATTCAGTTAGAAGTTATGTGTGGAAGAATATTCTAGAAGAAAGGATTAATTCAAGAATGATTGCTAATGATATCTAATCACAAAAGATAAGTGTGAATACATTTTTTAAAGACTCAGTACAAGCCATTTCCATGATATTAAAAGAAAGTCTAGAACCTTGTTCACATAAACATCAGATTACTATGAGCACCTAGAGAACTATTATTTACTGTAGCCTTCGTTATTAGCTATAAATGCATTTTGTTTCTCGTTCTTCAGTGCCTTGAGAAATAGTTCTGTATTTCTTGGAGAGGCTTAGTAGAGAGATGAATAGTTATTCACTTGAGAAAAAAATTCATCCAGAAAGTAATAAAGAAAAAAATTCTGAGAGGTTGTTACAAAGAAACTCTATCCATCTAGAGTCATACAAATATAATGCTTCTCTCATGTGCATTTTTCAGAAGCTGTTACCTTATGTATTTCCAAACATTAATAGATTTCACAAAAGGGTATTACATATTTCTTTACCCTAGAGGAAGAAAGGACTTGTCATGGTTTGTTTCATAAGAGGAGTCAAGGTTTCTATGTGCCAAATATATCTAATCAAAAAGTAGGCTGCTTTTCTGGAGCAAGCAGCCAACATTTGGAAGGCAGCCTATCAAGACTCCTCAAACCTCTATATATTGTTCCCTCCATCTACTAATTCATATGGAAATGAATGATAGAAATAACCTAAAATAGATCTCAAAAGGAGGGTGATATTAATAGAGGACAATATCAATAGAAAATGAAGGATGCTAATAGCTAATATTTATATAGCACCTACTGTGTGCTAGACACTGCTAAAGCACTCTGCAATTATTTTCTCATTTGATCTTCACAGTAGCCCTTGGAGGTAGGTGTTATTATTATCCCCATTTCACAGATCAGATAATAAGCAGAGAGTGGTTCTTTCTGACTCCAATCCCAATACTCTATTCACTCTACAACCTAGCTTTGTTGGTAGCAAAGTAAACTTCATATTTCAGCTATCAAGGCACCAAGATTTAAGATATAATGTGATTGTAAGTATGATACATAAATATTAAGACTTAATTTGATGAGATCTTTTTGAAATTCAATATGGAATGAGTTTATTCTTTCTACAAAAGATTTGATCTTAAGAATGGTAGAATAGTGGAAGTAAAGATAAATTAATATTGGAATAGAAGTATACTAGAGAGTAATCAAGATTTCCTAAGACAAATTCCCTCCTCATTTCCCTCCCCTCTCTTTTTGCATTTTTTCTCTTCTCTCTCCTGTTCTTCTCCTACCCCCTCTCTCTTCCTTCCTCTGTCTCAAACAAGCACACATATGTTCTTTATTAGCAAATGAGGGGGTAGCAGCACAGTATAGTGAAAGGAGCCATGGCTTTTGAGTTAGAGGGCTCAGTCCTAAATTCCCTCTGCCATGACTTTTGTTAACTCAGTCATACCACTGAGCCTCTCATGCCTCACATACCTCCCCTCTAAAACAAGGCATCAACTAGATACTCTTGAAGGATCCTTCCAGCTTTAAATTTGTCATCTTTATCACTTCAGCTATTCATCTGTGTTTTCCAAGTCTGACTGTACTAAACCAGACCATCTAATAAATTCTTGAGTTGCTGACCTGATCTTAGAAAGCAGAAAAGAATGCATTTAATTCTTCACTTTATTCTTACCAAGAAGATAGAATACAAGAGAGAAATGAACCTCTAGAAATATTATGAAGCATCCTGAAGTCTGGCAGCCACCACTCCATTTGTACTTATAAGGCAGAGGCAATATGAAGGAAACTGTGCAGTGTAAGGTCATTATTTCCAGGAGGTAAAGAAGAAACCTGTGTAATAGGAAGCCATCTGAAAGCAGTCTCAAGGACCATCTACAATTGCTCAAAAATGGAGCAAAATACTTAGAACCTTCAAGGCAGAATCTGTAGACTATTCACTCTCACTCTTCCCCACCTCCCTACCAACAATATACCTCTAACAGTGTTTGTCCCTTATATTGAAAGGCAATTAAAGCTATCATGTTTCCATCTTAGTGAACTACTTCAAAAAAGCAGGTTCACTATAGGCAAAATAGTACCTTAATTTGTCCAAAATTTTCCTCTTTAAATAAACTTTGCCATTTAATTCAGTTATGAATTAAATAATGAAACTAATTACAGTGAGTTTAAAATCTGTGTCTAAAGCCATGAAGAAATATTACAACTCATGACCAGAGGAACCATGTGGAATATAGATGGAGCAATACACAATCACTACCTCTGCTGACAAAGTAACTTTTTAAAATTATGACCTAGTAATGGGAGACTAGATACAACATCATATATGAAGGAAAATAAAGGCTTGTTTTTTACTTTGGGAAATTTGTTCACATTTCTTAATGTTAAATTGGGTCATCAAAACTAGGAAAGTATATTTTCCCTTCATTGCCAATTTTTTTAAAATTCATTTTCAAAAAATACCTTCATTTTATATAATTTTTTTGGACAATCTAAATTCCTAAATCAGCTATTTGGTGTATAAAAAAGACTACATTTTCTAAATGTTTTACATGAAAGCATATTTTAAATTGGGTAATTTAATATAGAAGTCAGATTTCTATTTTCCTGTTAAACTCACAAGTTAGAAGTTATTTTTAAATTCCTCATCACTACAACTTGTTTGGTGAGTCAGTTTCTGAAATCATTGCTTATTCTAAAAGTTAAATGCTGGTTCCAACTTTAATTATTGTCTAGACTAAAAATCATTGATTAGTTTTAATTTTAGACTTGAAAATTAGCAAATGAAATTCTTACTATTCTTAGCATTTTAAAATTTATTTTTCCAGGTGCTAACCGCCAAAGAAAGAAAAACTCAAATTGATGATAGAAACAAATTGACTGAACATTTTATAATTGCACTTCCTATGTTGCTATCAAAGGTAAAGCCTCAATGAAAGTACACTAGATGTTTAGATCATCCTTTTTTTTAGTAAACATTAATTTTTAATATTTTCATGTGTTCATTCTTTCCAGTATTCTGCTGATGCTGAGAAGGTAGCTAATCTGCTTCAGATTCCACAGTATTTTGACCTAGAAATCTATAGCACAGGCAGAATGGAAAAGGTAGGACTGAAGCTCTGCAATTTAATTCTATTTTATTAATTGGATACTGTTATTCCTAAATATTCAGATGAATTTGTTTATAAAAGGGAAATGATTTTTCTTTTGATTATTCCTATTTTGTTTTTGATAGCAATGTCTCAAATTGTTATTTTTCCTCTCCAGCATCTGGATGCCTTATTAAAGCAAATTAAATTTGTTGTGGAAAAACATGTAGAATCAGATGTTCTAGAAGCCTGCAGTAAAACTTACAGTATCTTATGTAGTGAAGAATATACAATCCAAAATCGAGTTGACATAGCTCGGAGCCAACTGATAGATGAATTTGTGGATCGATTTAATCATTCTGTAGAAGATCTCTTGCAAGAGGTTTGTTTTTGTTTTCTAAGTCAAACTACATCTGTTTTGGCTTTGTTTTATTAATACTTAAGATAGGTTTGCATTCCAGTTATTCATATTAGCCTACCGAAATATTAGCTGCCCTTCCAAATTTTACTGCTTACAAATCCTAACAGTGATATACCTAAAGATCAATGTAGTTCATAGTTTGCTGTTTTTTTTTTTCATTAAAATTCTTTTTTCTTGATTTTTTTTTTCCCATTGAAAGGGGGGAGGTCTATTTGTTTTGTGCCAGGTGTGTGACTGACTTAATATTTATCAAATAATCTGCTAAATAAAATTTTAAAAACACTTAGATTATCTCTGCAGGTAGAGGATGGCATTTCATGACTGAATAAAGGTTTCAGAATAGCAGATAATTTCCAATTTCTACATTTTCCTTTTTACAACAGCCATTTTTCTCCCTTTCTATAGAGAATAGGCTGAAACCCTTCATAGTATTCTCCATGAAACTTGCTATTTTTTCTCATGGCCATGAAGGTTAAGGTAATAGGTTGAGACTTTTACAATTTAGTTGGCAAATATTTTTGAAAACTCAGTATCCATAATCTGTCATTTGTGTGAATCATTCCAAGTCATATATGCTGAGTATTAACATCTTTACTTATTACTTTTATTACTAGTTTACCTATAGAAAAGGAGCTAAAAGTTTTTACAGATATATATATCTTAAGACTTTTTCACTTTGTTTTAACTTAATTATATACTGAAAAATCCCAATTGTAGTAATGAGTATGTTTTATTTTGTTTATAGGGAGAAGAAGCTGATGATGATGATATTTATAATGTTCTCTCAACACTAAAGAGATTAACTTCTTTTCACAAGTATGTCATCTTATTTGGACTTGATTTATTGTCCCTGCATAATATGATTAAGGTTTTGTCTATATAATGTTTAGTTTTATGGATAATATTGATCAATATAGTGACCATTGGTTGATAACCAAGATTAAATTTTTAATATTCATTTGATTTTACATGATTTAATTTATTTCATTTTTAGTTTTCACTTTAAATTTAAAAGTATCCAAATATATACTATATGATAATCTTCTAGGTATTGAAAAATTATTTTTATCCCTCCATCTTACTCATAGTTTTCACATGAAGTTCATTGAATAAATAACCTTAACTCTCCACAGTTTAGTTTCCTTGTGTATAAAACAGAGAATTAGACTAATTTATAAGGTCTTTTCTAGCACTAAATCAAGAAAATTCTACAAAATAACTTTCAGAATTCAATTTTGTTCCATACATTGTGTCAATAGTCAGTATTTTTCAACCAACAAACCTAACATTTTTAAGAATATGGTTTGGGTTTGTAGACAGTAGTGGAAATGACAATGTTTTGGCAATATTAAAAAAACCAGTGCATAAGAGAAACAGTGCTGGGGTTTGGAGTCAGAAAATCTGGATTAGAATCCTAGCTTGGTAGTTTACCAAAGGTATACTGAATAATTCAGTAACCTCTTTGAGCTTCAATTTCTTTATCTTTTTTTTTTTTTTTCAAACCCTTACCTACAGTACTTGAATCAATACTGTGTGTTATTTTCAAGGCAGAAGAATGGTAAGAGCTAGGCAATGGGGGTTAAGTGACTTGCCCAGAGTCACACAGCTAGGACATGTCTAAATTCAGATTTGAACCCAGGACCTCCGGTCTGTGGGCTTGGCTCTCAATCTACCGAGCCACCTAGCTACTCCCTCAATTTCTTTATCTTTAAAATGATGTAGGCCAAATGCGGAATCTCTTTTAAAATTCCTTCCAATTCTTGATCCTGTGTTCCTAATATATTTAACTTCTATAGATTTTAGTTCCCTTCCAGTGGTCTTTTAAGTTTTTTTTGGTTTTTTTTTTTTTGGTTATTGTTTGGGTAGGGTAGTAGAAATTTTGTTTTGCTTTTAATTTTATTTCACATAAGTCAGTAATTCTGGGAAACATCAGGACCTAAAGAAAACAAAAGGTTCAAACTATTTAATAAATGTCAGTTTCAAATTATAATTTTTATAACATAATTTTATTATTTTATATATACAGTTACTGTAAAATGAGTAGAAAATGTTTTCTGTAGAACTAAGGTAAGCCAACCAAGAAGCTTCTGCATATTAATAAATGGAATAGAAAGGAAAGAAGGAAGGTCTTTGTGGCAAATATGCAGTCAAACAAAACATGATCCTACATTGGCCACTTCCAAAAATATGTTTCTTTTATTTTGCATCTATTGTTTCTCTGTCAAGAGATGAATAACATTTTCCCTTATTAGTCCTCTGAAATGATGATTAATCATTATGCTGATTAAAATGTTTAAGTTTTTCAAAAGTTGTTCATTTTTTTTATTCTTATTGTATAAATCATTCTTCTGGTGCTGATAACTTCATTTTATAACAGTTCATTCAAGTCTTTCCAATTTTCTCTGAAACCAGCCCATTTACCATTTCTTACGAACCAATAAAATTCCATTATATTCATGTAGTTTGATTTGTTCAGCTATTCTCCAATTAGTGAGCATCTGCTTAGTTTCTAGTTTCTTCCCTCCTAAAAAAGAGCTGCTATAAATACTTTTTACACGGATCCTTCTTCCTTTTATCTTTGATCACTTTTGGATACCAAATTAAATTTCTAAATTTGTAAAACGTTTTGATCATTTTAACTTAAATATTAAAAATTTCCTTTGCCAAAAGATTTTTTATCTTTGCAAAACAAATTATATTCAGCCATCCATTAGAATGCAAACTAGTTTTTAATTTAATCTTTTCCTCCAAGAATAAAGTTAACTTTTTTCCCTCATTTTTTTTTTTTTTTTTTTTTTTTTTTTAGTGCTCATGATCTTACAAAATGGGACCTATTTGGTAACTGCTACAGATTACTGAGGACTGGAATTGAGCATGGAGCTATGCCAGAACAGGTTAGAAATGTTTTACATTGATATACTATGCTGTTTGAATCTCATAGGAATATCATGGGCAATCAACAAAATTATTTAATCTTTTAAAAACATTTTTATGATTCAATATCCTGGGTAAGTATAAGCTAAAGGAATACGAGAAACTGATACAATAGTAATTTTAATAATATTATGCTTAGACTATCATTTTATAATCCTGGTAGCTTTAGTTAAAAATTAAAAGTATAGGGGCAGCTGGGTAGCTCAGTGGATTGAGAGCCAGGCCTAGAGACAGGAGGTCCTAGGTTCAAATCCGGCCTCAGACACTTCCCAGCTGTGTGACCCTGGGAAAGTCACTTGACCCCCATTGCCTACCCTTGCCAATCTTCCACCTATAAGTCAATACACAGAAGTTAAGGGTTTAAAATTTAAAAAAAAAAAAATTAAAAGTATAGTAGGACCTCATTTTATGTGAATATAACTCATATGAATTCAGTTATATGTAATTGGCAATCAAAAAAAAAAGGGCATAAAAATAAATAAATTGGTTTCATTATGTGCTAAATCTGCACCATTTTCCTAAGCAGTCTCACAGTAGCTCACCCAGTTACACTCTTTCTTGTTCTAAGAAGCACTAGTGTGAGTCATTACTTTTTTGCATCAAACAGTAGAACCCATATCAGTCACTGTCCAGTGTTCTCATTTGTAAAAAGTCATGTCTTCAGCAGAGCAGTGCTCCTTTTGGTTTCAGTGTTCCCTTATTGTTAAGAGTATTACCATTCTCGTGATTGCCTAAATGACAACCTAAATGTCATCTACAACTCTCACATTTCTCTCTCACACCACACATTCATTCTGTTGCCAGGTCCTATCTGTGCTATCTTCTTAAAATCTCTTGTCAAATGCTTACTTCTCTATTCAAATAGCCACCAACATAGCAGTTCCCCTCCCCCCATCTCATACCTGAATTACTATAAAAGGCTTCTGGTTATTCTTCCTGCCTCAAGACTCTACTTCCTCCAATTCATCCTTCACTGAGCTACCAAAGAGATTTACCTAAAGCACAATTCTAACCATATCAACCCTCTGTCAATCCATTCATTAATATTCAGCGAACTGTAGGATGAAAATATAAAGTCATCTGTTTGGATTTTAAAACCTTGACCACTCCAATCCCTTCCTACCTTTCCAATCTTCTTATATTTTCTCCTTTCCATGTATTCTGTGATCCAGCAACACTGGGCTTATTACTCTTCCTCATATTTAGTAGTCCAACTCCAGATTTTGTGCCTTTCAGTTGGCTGTCTCCTATGCCTAGAGTGCTGTCCCTCTTCACCTTCTGGCTTCCTTATCTTCCTCACAACTCACTTTAAACCTTCCACAGTTTCCTCTGGTACTATCTTCTATTACCAGTTTATATCTTGTATGTACATAGAAGTTTGCAAATTGTCTCTCCATTAAAATTAGTTGCTTGATGGCAATATCCATGTTTTTGCATCTCTTTGTATTCCTAACAGATAGTGAGGGGTTTGGCACATAATCATTATTAATTGCTTGTTGACTACTTGACTAACAGTACAGGTGATGAGGAAAAGGTCATTGAGATGAGAAATGGATGAAGAACAGAGAGAAAAACACTTTGAATAAATCTTAGAGTATTGGTAGGGAAGTAATGCCCAGTGAGGAGGACATAAATATAGTTTAGGATCAGATTGTGGCTTTAAAAATTAAATAGAATGATTCATACTTTTTTTCTAGAAGCAATAAGAAGCCATTTGAATTTATTTTGTAAATGGGTCATATGATTAGACCTGTGTTTACAGAAAATTAATTTGGCAACAATGTATAGATTAGACCGAAGTGGCAAGAGACTTTCAGCAGTTAAATCTGTCCTAGGTAATGAAAGGCTAAAATAAGGTTTTATGGAATGTACGTGAAGGTAAAGATGGCAGAATAACAAGTGATTGAATATGCATAGTAAGGGAGGGAAATAAATCTAATATAATGCCATGGTTGAAAACTTGAGAGCGTAAAAGGATGTAGTCTTCAACATATAAATAAATAAATTTATGAGCAAAGATGAGATAGTTTTGCATTTGTTAATTTTAAGATAGAACATCTAGTTTTAGAATATCCAGTAGATAATTCATAATTGAAGGCTAGAACTTGGGGAAGATTGGGGCTGGTTATAGAAGTCTGGAAACCATCTGTTAGTAAAATCCATAGGAGATGATAAGAGAAAAGTGCATAGATGAATATAAAAAGGCCTAGGACAGAGCCTTAGCCAAAATCTATAGTTAAGGACATGATACAGATGATAAACCAACAAAAGGAGATTGAAGAAAAGTGATCAGAGAGATTGGGGTGAGGAGGAAGAGTCAAGATGGTAGAGTAAGAGGAGGCATTTTTATCCAACTTGTGTAATATGCCACCTCCACAACAGTCTAGGAATCATAAAAACAAGAAATAATCATAATGAGTCATTTTTTAGCCCAGAGGCTAGCCTAGGAAGATAGAGAGATCTATAGATCTTGGGGACAGGGAACTGACCAGGAGAATAATATGGCATGTAAATTGGACACAAGTGCAACAAGAATTCATAAATGAGTTAAAGATCATAAAAAAAGAACCAAAAAAATTTTAAATCAAATAAGAGCAGTAAAAGAAATGGAACACTATTCAAGAAAATTATAAAAGAAAAAAGAATGGAAATAATATGTTGGTAAAAGAGGTACAAAACATTACTTTAAAAATAACTCCTTAAAAATTAGAATTGGCAAATGCCTTTTTTTTTTTTCATTGAGGGGTCGGGGGGCACCTTGGTGGCACAGTGGATAGGGTGCCAGGCCTGGAATTAGAAAGACTCATCTATTTTTGTTTGTTTGAAGACTCATCTTCTTTAGTTCAAGAATGCCCTTAGAAATTTATTGGCTTTGTGACCCTGAGCAAATCACTTAAGCCAATTTGCCTCAGTTTCCTCACCTATAAAATAAGTTAGAGAAGGAAATGGCAAAATACCCGAGTATCTTTTTTCAAGAAAACCCCAAATTGAATCATGAAGAGTCAAACGTGACTGAAAACAACAAAGTCGGAAAAGAAGCAGAAATTTTTGCTAAAGAAAATAACTGCTTAAAAATTCAAATTGGCAAAATAGAACCTTCTGGGGAAAAAAATGAAAATTCCCAGGAATATTATAATAAAAATCCAAAACTCTTAGGTCAAGGAGAAAAACACTGCATGAAATGAAAAAGAAATAATTTCCCAACCACAGAGCCACTGTCTTTTAACAGCCAGAGTAAAGTAACAGAGAATTTATAATATGATATTCTAGAAGACAAAGGAACTAACCTACCTACTCAGGAAAACAGTCTAATCCTACTGGTGGATTGGGGAAGAAATGGATTAATTAATTATCCCATTAATAAAATGGAGGACATTCAGGCATTCATGATGAAAACATCAGAACTACGTTTTTTTAAATGATATTCAAGAATAAGTCTCAAAAGAAGGCTAAAAACTCAAGCATCAATGAAAGCATAAGTGATTAAACAAAGTTAAACTGTTCATATTCCTATATTGGTAGAGGTTGCATGTAACCTCTTAGAACTTTACCATCACCAGGAGTCTTAGCATGAGTCTACTTAAACTTGGGTAAAATTCTATTATGTTGAAATTATCTCAGCAGAAGAATGTACTAGGAGAGTGAGAGAGAAGAGAGAGGAAAATTGTATCACATAATCAAGTAGGTAAGGAAGAGTTTACACATGAAGGAAGCAGTGTGGTTGGGGAAGTGAGGGAGTTGAAATACTTGAACCTCACTCTCATTTTAAACTGTTTAAGGAGGGAAGATTTCATATGGAGGGAAATACATAATTAACAATCATAACTGAATGTAATTGAGATAAACTCTTCTTACCCATAAAACAGAAGAGGCGGTCAGAATGGATTAGAAACTAGAATCTAATTGGCTAAAATGACAAGGGAGAGTAATGAATGCTGGTGCAGGTGTGGCAAAATTGGAACATTAATGCATTGCTAATGGAGTTGTGAACTGATCCAACCATTCTGGATGGCAATTTGGAACTATGCCCAAAGGGCTATAAAAGACTCTGCCATTTGATCCAGCCATAGCACTGCTTGGATTATACCCAAAAGAGATAATAAGGAAAAAGACTTGTACAAAAATATTTATAGCTACACTCTTTGTGGTGGCAAAAAATTGGAAAATGAGAGAATGTCCTTCGATTGGGGAATGGCTGAATAAATTGTGGTATCTGTTGGTGATGGAATACTATTGTGCTAAAAGGAATAAAGAACTAGAGGAATTCCATGTGAACTGGAATGACCTCCAGGAATTGATGCAGAGTGAAAGGAGCAGAACCAGGAGAACATTATACACAAAGACTGATACACTGTGCTACAATCGAGCATAACGGACTTCTCTACTAGCAGCAATGTAAGGATCCAGAGCAAGGCTGAGGGACTTATGAGAAAGAAAACTAGCCACATTCAGAGGAAGAACTGTGGGAGGAGAAACACGGAAGAAAAACAACTGCTTGAATACATGGGCTGATGAGGATATTATTGGGGACGTAGACACTAAACAATAACTCTAGTCCAACTATCAATAATATGGAATTAGGTCTTGATCAATGATACATGTAAAACCCAGTGGAATTGTGCATCGGCTAAGGGGGGGGGGTCGTTTAGGAGGTTTGGGGGAGAGGGAAAAAACATGATATATGTAACTGGGGGAAATATTTAAAATAAAATTTTAAAAAGAAATAAAGAAATAAAATGAAAAAAGAAAAAGAAACTAGAATCCAACAATATGTTGTTTTTAAGAAACACTTGAAACAGAAAGATATACAAAGTTAAAATAAGGGACCGGAGCAATATCTATTATTCTTCAGCTGAAGTAAAAAGGACAGAAGTAACAATTATGATCTTTGGAAATTACATTTTACTAAAAGGTAGCATAGAAAATGAATTCATACCCATAATGAATATATATGCACCAAATGGCATATCTTTTAAATTCTTAAAGGAAAAGTTAAATGTTACAGGAAAGATAGACAGTTAAATTATATTACTGGGGATCTTAAGTTATCTCTTTCAGATCTAAATAAATAAAACCAAAAAAATGTCGTAAGAAAGAAGTTAAGGACATGAATAGACTTTTAAAACCATTAGATTCAGTAGACCTTCAGAGAATATTGAATTATAATATAATATATACCTATTTCTTGACTCTTTAGACAATGACAGCAATGATACAATTACTGAAATTAGTGGGTTGCAGCCAGAGCCATACTTGTAAGAAAATTTTTATCTTTAAACTCTTTAATCAGTAAAAGAGAAAAAGAAGCAAATCGATGCATTGGGCATGCAACTTAAAAAAAAACTCTAAAAGTAGAAAGTGGACAAATTTTAAGACATTAAAACAGAAATCCTGAAAATCAAAGAAAAGATTAACAAAATTGAAAGTTTTTAAAAATTGAAATAATAATTGCAACTAGGAACTTGCTTTAAAATAAATAGATAAAGCATTAACTCATTTGACTTAAAATAATAAGAAGCAAACTACCAGCATTAAAAATGAAAAGAGGAGTTGAGGAAGTACCATATGCCAATAAAACTATCTGAATGAAATGATTGAGTTTTTTATGTAAATTTCTTAGATGAAAAGGATTGGAACCAATACTTAAATAAGCCCATCTTACCAAAAAAAATTACTAAATTCATTCACTATCAAAATATGGTCTTGATACCTAAACTAAGGTGAGTCAGAGCAGAGAAAGAAAACTATAGCTTAATTTCCCTAATGACATCAAAAATACAAAAATTTTTAGTATAATATTAGCAGAGGGACTAGATTTATACTAGGAATACGGGGCTAGTTCAATATTAGGAAAGCTATAAACATAATTGACAAAGAACAATAACAAAACAGATGTTGGAAAATCTTTTGGTAAAATATATCCTGTTAAGCACAGAGATAAATAGAGCTTTTCTTGAAATAAGTAGTATCTATTTAAAATCAAGAACAAACATTATCTGTAATAGGGATAAATAGAAGCCTTTCCAATAATAATACCAAGACTCAAAGAAGAGAGAAACCCAATCCAAAAAATGAACCAAAGCAGCGTCGTTGGACATAAACCTACAAAAATCATCCTTATTTCTGCATATTGACAACAAAATCTAGCAGAAAGAGATAGAGAAATTCCATTAAAATAATTAATAATGGACAGTACAAAATCAAGAATCTACCTACCACAACATGCCAGAACTATATGACCACAATAGCCAAACATTTGACACAAATAAAGGCATATCTAAACAAGTTGAAAAATATCAATTGCTTGTGGATAGGTTAAATCAGTATAAAAATTATAATATCGGAAGATGGCAGAGCAGGATATGAAACTTTCTTTCTCCCAATATCCCCCACAAACAATCAAAACAACTTCACAGAATCTACACTAAAAACAGCTAAAAAGTGAAACTGAACAGCCAAGGACACCTGGGAAGGAAGGACCATAGTCATACTAGATAATTCAATTACCCCATTGCAAACAACACAAAATCAATAGTCAGTGAGTCCTGGGGGCAGAACCTGCAGCCTTACCTTGTGTGCTAACTCCAGGAGCTTGTATCCTGGTGGAGTCAGCAGGCTGGGGGCCCTGAGAGCAGTTGTACTATCTGTAGTCTCAGCTCCAAAGATACCTACTCATCCATAGCGTGGGAATGATCGCTCCCACTAAAGTAAATACCGTAGAGTTGACTTGTCACAAACCCCTAGAGCAGGATCTGTGGCCTCTCTTGTCTTCTGGATCTGGGAGCTTACCTTCCAGTGGCAGATATTGCCAATAGGCAGCATATCCTGGGAATGCCTATGCGGACTGCAGCCTCAGCCACTGATCTGGAATGGACTTGGGGGGCCCAAGAGCACAGAGGAGCCACCTATTGTATCTATCCCAGCCTGCAACATCAAGAGAGGAAGAATGAGGAAGAAGAACACACACACGGGTGAGTATGGTTGCTCAGAAACCGGGGCCCCTGTCAGCTATGGGCACTCTCAGGAGAGTGGAGTCCCTTCCTTTCAACACAGGGTGGTGAGTTGTTTCCATGGTCAGAACTGCTAGGGGGCTCTGGTTGAAGCACCTAACGTTAATCACAGACTGGGGCTTGAGCTGAAGGTCCAGGAATTATACTTGACCTTGGATAATAGAAATTGAAAGGACTAAATAGGCCCTAAGAAATGACAAACACAAAAAATGCTGAAACCTGAGACACTATCCTCCATACTCTTGAGATTCTAAGATAAATCTAATAACTAAACCTATTGGCCAGGCTACTAAAATTTAAAAAAAAAAAATGAGTAAGCAAAGGAGAAAGAACCCAATAATTAATAGCTACTTTGGAGACAGTACCAGGGTTGAAACTCAGAAGATGTTAAAGTAAAAACATCTACTTCTGAAACAGCAAATAAAAACAGTAAATTGTCACAAGCTTAAAAAGAACTTTTGGAAAGCTTTTTTTAAAAAATTAGGCTAAGAAAAAATTAGAAAACAAAATAAAAGCAATGCAAGAAAATCAAGAAAATTGTGAAAGAAAGAGTACCCAAATGGAAAAAGATTTAGAACTCATGAGGGGAGGGGGAGAATTCATTAAAAACTAGAATTGCACGTGGAGTAGTTAATGATGTCCTAAAGCAACAAGAAATAATAAACCAAAATCAAAAGAATAAAATAATAGAAGAAAATTTGAAACATCTTATAAAGAGACAGTATAAGAATTGTCAGACTACTAGAAAGTTATGATTTTTTAAAAAGAGTTTAGACACCATACTCTAAGAAATTATCAAGAAAAACTGCCTAGAAATGGAAAGAATTCACCAATTACTATTCCAAAGAAACCCCAAGATGAAAATACACAGGAACATCATTGCTAAGTGCTGTAGCTCCCAGATTAAGAAGAGAATACTACAATCAACAACAACAATAAAAAACAATTTAAATACTATCGAGCTGCAGTCAGAATAACAAGACTTATCAGCTTCGACATTAAAAAAACAGATGCAGTACAGTATTTCAAAGAGAATAGGAACTGGGTTTACAACCAAGAATAACATACCCAACAAAGGTGAATATAATTATACAGGGTATAAAAATGAATATTTAACAAACTAAAGGAGTTTCAATTATTCTTGAGGGAAACCCAGAACTCACTATGCAGTTTGATCTATAAGAAACATAAGAAAGTAAATTTGAAAAACCAATTATTAGTGACCCAAAAGGTCAAATTATTTAATTGTCCTATCAGAAAATTTCATCTCTAACCTATAAGAAAGGCATTATTACCTGTGCTCTTTCAAAGAACATGTATAGATAGACTTGAGTTGAATACAGTGGAATGAGCTAAAATAATAAAAGTAGAAGAGGAAGAGGTAAAATGAAACAACTATCTCATATAAAAGAGGAATGAATGAAAGAACTGTCCCAGAGGAAGGGAACGGGGTAGAGGGCCAGTAGTACTAGAACCCTACTCTTAGCAGATCTAGGTTAAAGAGAGATTCGCATATACAACTAGAGTGGTAAGGGTGGTCTTAATGTTCAGAGAATCAGGAGGGGAAGGTCATAAAATATAGGAGAGACTAAGGGTCCCCTTACAGGACTAAGAGAAGGAAGGGTAGATTAAGAGAAAAGAGTGCAAAGGGATAAGAAAAGGGAAGGATATTTACAAGGGAGTACATATCCCTTGTAAATATGTAAATATTTGTATCCCTTGAGGATACAAAATAAACTCACATAAATTAAGAACGTTTTTATTTTCTACCAACAAAGTTCAACCATAACAGAAAAAAAGGAAATTCCATTCAAAACAACGTTAGAAATGCAAAATACCTGGGAGTATACCTAAGAAAACAAACCCAGCAATTATATGAACACAATTATAAAATACTTCATACAAAGTCAGACCTAAACAGTTGGAAAAACATCAATTGTTCATAGATAGTCCAAGCGTCCTACCTATTCGGTGCCATGCCATTTTAAAACTATGCAAAAATTATTACATAGAACTAGAAACAAAATAGCAAATTTCATCCAGAAGAGTAAACAGAATATCAAGGAGATCAAAGAAAAAAATATGAAGGAAAGAAACCTACCTATACAGATGTCAGACTATACTACATAAAGCAATAATCAAAATATCTCGTACTGGATAAGAAATAGATTAATGAATCAGTGGAAGAGATTAAGTAATCAACACATGGCAGTTCATGTCCATAGCAACTTAGTGTTCAAAGATCCAAGCTTTGGAGAAATAACTGAGCAAAGTCCACCATCTCTTGGTAAAGTGAAAACGGATATTTGATATAGAAATAAAGAGTGACACCATAAACAAATTAGAGGAACGTGGAAGCATTTGCCTGTCAGACTGTTGGATAAGGGAAGAATTTATGACCGAACAATACATGGAGAACATTCAAAAATGAAATGGATAATTTTGATTGCATTAAAATAAAATGATTTTTTACAAACAAAATCAATGTAACCAAGATTAGAGGTGAAAAAAACAATTTTGGGGAGAAATTTAGTAGCAAGTATCTCTAACAAAAGCCTCACTTCTCAAGTATATGATTAAATGATATGAGCAGGCAGCTTTTAGAAAATGAAATTAAATTATCCATAGTCATGAAAAAATGTTCCAAATCACTATTGATTAGAAAAATGCAAATTAAATTGAGATCAACCACTTCCAATATTAGATAAATTATTTGAAATAACAGATAAAGAGTTTTACCAAACTTTTGTTAAACAGTGCTGCAATCTAAAGCCAGAAGAACCAAAGCAGAAAGAAAAAGACCAATTTCATAAATTATTATGGATGTAAAAATCCTAAATAAATTGCTAGCTAGGAGACAACACTATATCACAAAGGTTACACATTGTGAACAATCACAATTTATACCAAGAATAAGGGATAGCTTACTATAAGGAATACTGTCGATGTAATTGATTATATTAAAAAGCAAAAGTAATTTTTAAGAAACATACAATTACATCAATAGATGCAACAAAATTGCCAAAATACATTATTCATTCGTATTAAAAATACTACAGAGCAAAGGTATAAATAGATTTTTTAAGCTGATGCAAAGCATCTACTTAAAACCATCAGCAAATATTTGTAACAGGGAGAAATTGGAAACTTTCCTAGAAAGATCAGGAATGAAACAAAGATACCCATTAGGAACAAAAAAGAAATCGAAGGAATCAGAATAGGCAAAGAGGTAACAAAGCTATCTCTGTTTGCAGACAACATGATGGTATATATGGAAAATCCTAGATATTCAAATAAAAAGTTAGTTGAAACTATCAGTAATTTTGGCAAAAAGCAATACAATGATCCAAGACATTTCTGAGGGACCTATGAGAAAGAACACTATTCATATCCAGAGAAAGAACTGTGGAAGTAGAAACACAGAAGAAAAAAAACTGCTTGATCACATGGGTCAGTGGAGATATGATTGGGGATGTAGACCCACCCTAGTGTAAATATCAATAATATGGAAATAGGTCTCAATCAATGACACATGTAAAAACCCTGTGGAATTGCAAATGGGCTATGGGAGGGAAAGAGCAAGAATCATGTAACCATTTCTTAATTGATCAATAAAAAAAGATTCAAAAAATAATTTTTGCAAAGTAACAGGATATAAAATAAATCCACATAAATCATCCACATTTTTATATATTACTAACAAAGTCCTACAAGAAAAGATAGAAGAAGAAACTCCATTTAAAATACCTGTCAAAACCCAGGAACTACATGAACATAATTATAAAACACTTTACTCAAATAAAAATCAGATCTAAATAATTGGAGAAATAATTAATTGTTTATGGTTTAGGTTGGTTTTAATTTTCTCAATAAAGTAAAAGGTAAGATTTAAAAGAGACTTGAAAAGGGAGGAAAAGGAGGAGGAGCTTTGGAGGAAATGAGATATAGAATGAATTAGGAAAGAATAAAAGGACTGCTTTGCTGGCCCTTGTATAACTTTAGTTTGTATTATATCTATCAGCACAGTTGTGAAATGCCCTAGAGCTACATTTAGCAGCTTGTTAATAGAAGCAAAGAAAGTGGATGGCAGGAATAAATTCAGAGCTACAGTTTGGTAAGGTGGAGCAATAGAGAAAGGGGCAAAACAGCCAAGAAGCCCAGTTAGGTAATGAAGAGTGAATTGTGAATTATCAGTCATCTAAAAATAGTTTCAGGAAGGATAGTGTCAGAGGAGATTAAAAAACAACAACTAGGGAGACTGGGGTTGTCAACCTGGAAAAACACCGAACTACCAAAGTAGTTATAATAGAATACATTTTTAATCAAGACAAGTAAGCCAATTCTCATATGGCCACCACACAGAGCCACCATGCTGGGAGCTCTGGGAACACTATCTTGGGAAAGACAGCAATAATAGGAAATTCTTTCAAACTAAAGATCTTGAAGTTATAGTTTACCTTAGGGTGTATAATCAAGGAGGACCAATTGACTGTTTATGTACATAGAGATTTGGGAAAGAGGATTTAGCCAGAGCCTAGAATTATCTGGAAGAGGCCCAGATACAATAAGAGAAGAAGACAATAAGGGTTCTTGGCCCTCTTTAGGATTTTGGAACTGGAAAAAAAACTGAATTAAAAAAAAATTAAGACTGAGGAACCTGGAAAGAATATTTAAAAAAAAAAAAATCCAGAGAAATCTAGGGCACAGGTTAGTCAGAGGGTTTCTTGAAGGCAAGTTCTCATGGAACAAGGGTAAATTTGAGATTTCATAAAACAAGGTTGTCAGGGTCAGATAAGGAAACTCCAAGAATTTCTAATTAAAAAAGAGGTACATTTATGGGTAATAGTAAGGTCAGTTTTATGATTACACTGTTTTTTAATGTTGATTCTAAGTTAGCAGCAACTGAAGAGATGAAGCATTATTCCAGTGAGTAGTAGAGTTCTAAGACCTTGAAATATGTAAGAATTATGGTAGAGTTCCAAAATGAATTTACTACAGTTAAAATCTTATTACATTAAATGCCATCACAAGCAAGGAAACTGAATATTTCCTCTTTAATTGGTCCATTAAGACATTTCAGTTGAATAAATATTTTTAAAAGACCTACTCCGGCACTTTATTTTTATACTTATAGTTAAGTAGATTTATTAATTTTATTATAATTTATAAGATAATGTATATAAAAGCAATTTGTAGACCATGGTGCCATTTTTATATAATTATTGTGATTGTTATTATCATACTGTAATCTGTGGTCTATATAATAACCACTTTCCATAATAAAAAATAATTAAAATCTATCCCTGTGTTTTTATTGAATTTAAAAGAGGAAATTGGCCACTTGATATTTCTTTTGTTATACCATCAAGTATCAATGCACTTGAAACTCTTTATTCCTCTTTCCCTTCCCCTCCTCATTCAGATTCTCCAAACAAGATAAAATCTATCTAAAGGCTCTAACTACCCACCAAAACAAAGGAACATCAAATGAGCCAGAATAAAAAGAATGATATCATTAATACAGTTTTCCTCCCAATATCTAAATTTTTCTAGGTTATTCCAGAAATTTTGTAAATTTATTCTGTTTACTAAAGAATGTGAAAAAAATTTCCAGGATCATATTATTTTTATAAAACTCTACTATTATAATTATATTTGGTTTTGTGTTATCTCTTAATGTTATTGTCTTATATGCTTGTATGTTTTGTATAATTAACTTGTGAAGTATCTACATTCTGTCTTTCCAATTAATTTTAAATTTCTTGAAGTCAGGGGCCATTTCTTATACTATTTAATGTGACTCTTTGGAGTGATTATGCTGTCATATAATATGGTTTTAACCACATGGTCTAGAAGCTTACCCCAGGGGCATAGTCCCAGAGAATTGGTGCCCATAGCATGAATGAGATGCCACAAAATAATGGTTTGCTCATTTTGTTAATATAAAACTCTGAATTCCCATCTTTACTTGTATAGTTTTTAGGATTCAAAAAATCCATTTGTCATGAATAATCTTTTCACGGGTTCATATAAATTTACTTTTCAAAGTACTACGTCATAAAATTAAGTTATAGTCAAAATCTGATATAAAAAAAAATTTGCAGTAAGAATAAGCCCCCAAAAAGCACATTTCTAACAAAGCTAGGACTAGTAGGCTTAGACCTGTTGACTTGTCATGACTGTGACTATTGTTATATGGTATGTTGATAATGGGTTACTCCTTTTATATTATACTTCATGTTGCTAATATATTTTAATGTCAGAAATCTCTATTCTCCAAGGCACAGAGGTTCTTATTTTATGATGTTAGATTACCAATTGTTACAAAGAACACTTAAAGCTTCCCCATGGATAATAAGTAACACATAAGGGATGCAGTTTTTTAAAGTCATGCAAAAGGTATGCAAACCACTTGCCCCCAACTTGGCTGCCTGTACCTCCTAACTTAACTCTGTATTTACTTTGTCATTGCTGATATTCTAGCTTAAGCATTTCATTTTCTTTGAAACCACCTTGCAGCTCACTATTCTAAATCTCACTATTCTCTAATACAGTTTTGACCATTGGTTTTCTCCCTTACCCTCTATTACTAATATGGAGTTTATTCTCTAATGATGATATTTAGTCCTAATGTGCTACATGTTTTAAAAGGCATGGATGTTGGTCACATCTAACTCTTAGTAACCCTATTTTGGGTTTTCTTGACAAAGATATTGGCATGAATTGCCATTTCCTTCTTTAGCTCATTTTACAAATAAAGAAACAAGGCAGACAGGGTGAAGTGACTTGCCTAGGGTCACACAGCTATGTATCTGGGCTGGATTTGAACTAAGGTCTTTCTGACTCCAGAGCCAGCACTTTCCATTGTGCCACCTAATGGCCTTTGCTTCAGGAGCAAACTGTTTTATGCCTGTGTGTTTTTCTGAATAACAGTTGATAGCATGGAATTATTGATCTGCATCTGGAAGGTACCATTAAAGGTTCTTCCACTGAACTATGTAGTCCATCCTCTTATTTTACATATTGGGGAACTGAGTCCCAGAGACTTTAAATGATTTGCTTATAGTCACATAGCTGATAGGTGCCTCGTTAGAATAGCCTCATCACTCAACTGAAACTAGTTTCTTCATAGTTACTGATGATTTCTTAATTTCCAAAACTAATGGTATTTTCTCATTGCTCATTCTTTCTTGTTCTCTCTGTAGCACTTAACCTTCTGTTACTGGAATCTATTCTTCCTCGGTTTTCATAACTGCACACCAGGATTTCACAACATGAATGAAATCAAACATCTAAACACCTACCCTTCCCTTTTATACAAATACTCTCTGTGAATATATGTGCAATGTAGACCTTTCATTGTATTGATGTAAGGAACTCCTGAATAAGGAAACTCTACCAACATATGTTGGCACTTTTTCTATATAAAAATGTTTTGTTTCCTGGGCACTGATTGGCTCAGTGTCTATAGGTTAATAAGAATGTTAAAAATGTTTATAGGAGAGTGGGAAGAGTTTATAAAGCCTTAAAATATACATAAACAATAAAATAAATATAATGCCACTACTTTGCAGATTTTCACCTATCATGGGGGTCTCTGGAAAATAACTCCCACAATAGGTGACGGATCACTATAATTGTTTTTCTTTATTTTAATAACTTAGGATTCATTTTAAATAATTCATCTCTTAAAAGCTATCTACAGATATTCAAACAGATTCTTTTTTATTGTTAGATTTTCTTTTAGGAAGCAATGGCATTCGGAAGCATATCATTGATAATAGAATTCTACATTTTCTTTTCTAAGATATTCATTTTTGCATCTAAATATCCAAAGGTTTTACAAATTTTTGTTTAATCTAATTATCTTATTTTCTTTTCTTGCACTAACAAAGGAAACTTTGAGTTACTAGATTGTGGTAGTTAACACCTAATGGTGATGTTTCATATTAATTAATTAAAACTTTGTATTGCAGTAACTTCTTAGAAAGTTTTCAGAGTCATAAAAACCAGCCACAAATTGATGACACAACTTCCTCCAAATTGTAATTTTTAAGGTCAAAGTATTTTCTCTTGTACCAGAATTTCCACATGGTTTTATTGCATTTAAAATGTTAAAAGCATTTTCATCACTTTTCACTAAGAGCTGTCTTTCTGCTTGATTGTTCTGAAGATCTGAACAAAGTTTTACATGAGGCAAAAGGCCTTTAATGAGTAAATGAGGGGCACTAAGAGAATTGCATTAAAATACAAAAAAAAAGTAATATTAAGTCTGAGGTCAATAATTCTTTGAAAGCTAGATTACTATCTTTTTTTTTACAGATAAAAAAGCTTTGAAATTAGGTTTTAAGTGATAGGGCAATAATCCAAATTTCAGAGTTTATTTTCAAAAACAATGAAGATTGCCCTTCAGTACCCTAGGATTTTTTGAATGCCTGACTGACATAAATCTTAATATGAAATTCCTAGTAAAATATCCATTTTAAATAGAAGTCTTGATTTCTTCTCCTTAATTATATAAGTCTTTGTGGAGATTACTAGCTCATGAACATACTTGAAACAAATGCCTTGTCTTAGATTATGTTTAATGTGATTCAATTAGCAGATTGGATTTATGATCTAGCTCACAAGTTCTAATATCACTATCACAGTTTTATTACTTGGGGCATAATATCAAAATGTAACAAGTTTCTGGATGGTAAAATAACCAAAATAGTTGTTGTTTTGCTAAAATCATCACATGCATCAATGTTTTTTCTTTTGTCTGCTAAAATAAAAGGCTTGAAATTTCTTTAAAGTCTTATTATACTGTACTCCAGATGTCATGTGTTGTGCTCTATTTTTGGTTTATTTTTTACCCCGTAAAGAATGTTGATTTGCAACAACTGTCCTTTTTTCACCACTAAATCTAATGAAGATATTATTCAATGAGTATGCTCTGTTCCTTCACCTACTTTGATGTGTTCGTAGCCATCAACAAATCTTTTAAGTTGTGTAGTTGTTCTTTAGATAATTCATTTGAGCAGATCAATGGAGTACAAAACATGAAAAAACATTGTGTATCTTTCTAAAATATGATCTGTGTTTTCATGTTTCATGAAGTCTGTTACAGAGTTGGGAACTAAGAACAACACAGGTTAAAAATAAGGGGACAGTGAAGTGTTAGATTGTGACATGCTACTTAATAGGTATAATAGATCTCTTGATTCTTAGTCACCACGCATTTACTACTAAGCACCTTCTATGTGTAAAGCATTGTGTTTATCCCTAGGGAGATAGAAAACTCAGCTAAATCAAGGTCTCTGGCTTTATGGAGCCTAAATTCTAGAAGGGAGGTAACACCAAAAACAAAAAATCATATATACATATATGTGTAAATATGCTTGGAAGTTACAAGCAAAATGCTATGTGAAGTTAGATGGAAAGGAAATCATTATATATGAAATGATCAGGAAAAGGATAATGGAGGAAGTAGTTTTTAATTGAGTTTTAAAGGGTGGGTAGAATTCCCTCAGCTATGAATATGCCAGAGATAGAAATAATAGCACAAGCAAATGTATAGAGGTGAATAAGTTACAGGAATAATAAGTAATCCATTGTTCTTTTCTGCAATATTACATTTATTTATGACTAGTTAAAAAGATTTTATTTGATAAATGAACTAATATTTTAGTGCTATATTAAGTATCCACTTGCTTTTCTATAGAGGCATACCTCAGAGATATTGCAGGTTTGGTTCCATAGCACCTCAATATCATGAATATCAAAATAAAGTCATCATGATTTTTAAAATTTCCTAGTCCATATGAAAATTATATGTACACTATATGGTCATCTATTAAGTACATATTGCATATTGTCTAAAAACATGCATATACCTTAATTTTAAAATGTCTTATTGCTAACCATCATCTGAGCCTTGAGGGAATCGTAATATTTTTGCTGGTAAGGGTCTTTCCTCAGTCTTGATTGATCCAGGGTAGAGGTTGCTAAAGGTTGAGGTGGGTGTAACAATTTAAAAAAACAAAGCAACAATGAAATTTACTGGATCAATTGACTCTTTCACATGTGCTTTTAGAGATGATCATAGGGTTGTTCATTGGTCTAATTAGGACTGGAGAGAGGGAGAGAGGTGGAGGAATGGCTGTTTGGTGGAGCCTGTCATATGACCATGATTCATGGTACCCCAAACAGTTACAATGGTAACATCAAATATCACTGATCATAGATCACCATAATACATATAATGATAATGGGAAAGTTTGAAATATTGCAAGAATTACCAAAATGTGACAGAGCAACATGATGTGAGCACAGGTTGTTGGAAAAATTATGCTGATAGACCTCCTTAACTCAAGATTCCCACAAACCTTCAATTAGTAAAAAATGCAATGTCTGCAAAGCACAATAAAATAAGATCTGCCTGTGCCCTGTTTTGTGGCTTACTTCCTTCTAAGCTATAAGAAGGAAATAATGTAGTTCAGTTTTATCAGACTATGACTTGATTATCAAGTTTTAAATATTATGCTTATGTTAAATTTCTACTAGTAGAACATAAGCCTTCAAAAGATAATTATAGTTCAGAATATTTGCCACTTCACAAATGGGGTAACTATGGTTAACAATATTGGTGTATTTAAAGTAGTTCTCATTCCAGTGATTAGACTTTAGAAAAATCTGATTTCTACTTGTCATTGATTTTATTTTAATTTATTACTTGGAATTTTAGTTATCCCTAACTAGATAATAAAGGAAAATTCTAATATTGTATGAATTTAAATTATTCTTGCTTTGTTTTCTTCATAAAATAAACTTATTTTTTTCCTCTTTGTTACAGATAGTAGTTCAGGCACTTCAGTGTTCCCATTACTCAATTCTCTGGCAGTTGGTGAAAATAACTGATGGTTCTCCTTCTAAAGTAAGTAAAGAGTTTTTCTAGACAGTGGTTTATTCATGAATTAAAGCTTGCTTTATCTATCAGATTTTTTCTATTGAATTTCCTCAAAGACAGTTACCATGAAATGAAATCAAAATCCATGCATTAATAATAAATGTGCAGTACAAATTAGACATTAAATTTTTAAAAGAAAAAAGAAACGTCTTTAAAACAAGTGTCATAATACTAAAACATTTTCTCATAATCTTAATAGTCCATTGGTCCATAGCTAATTAAGACAGTTTATATGCTCTTTTTTATCAGTAGCTTAACACTTATTCCTTTTCACCAGATTTGTTTCAAGAGAAAAATGCATCTTACTGTTCTTATTCTTTTTTCTTATTAATAATGTTATAATTCCAAGTATTTGAACAGTGATTGAAATCTTTTTAAAATTAGATTTCTATAATAGCATCACTTTGTCCAGGGATGCACAAAGTCTTTTACTTAATCTTGTGGAAGTTTCATATAGCAGTTGTTTTCATCATGATTTTTATCTCTTGATAGTCTTCTTTGCTACTTTGACTTTTGGTCACCATGATCCTAAATTAAATTCAGAATAAATATTTTACCTAGTTTTAAGAAAATTATGCGTATTTCTAAGTAATAACTATTAAAATAGACAAAACTGATCAAGTTTTTCCAAAAACTAAGTAAGGTCATCTATATGTAGCTATTTTCTTTAATTTTTTAGACTGTTTCTGTCCATTAATATTTAAAATTAAAATTTATTTTTTCCGATCAATGAGAACTCCTTTTATCTTTCTCTAGCCTCTCCCCTGCCCCCATTGAGAAAGACTAAGACAATCTTCTCATCACTGGACATTTCCCATTACATAGAGAATAATTTTATTAACTTTAATGAATGAAAACTGAATGGATTGCTAGACATTTATAACTACCATTTATTTCTTTTGTAAAGGCAATGCATTATAATATTAGTCATAGTACTCAAGTCTTTTCCTTTTGGTGCCAGCATTATTATTTAATTTAAATTCCATAGTGTGTGATTGTTCACAGTATAGAGCAGGGGTCGGCAACGTATGGCTCTTTCTGCAGGAACCATAAAGTCAATTTTTTTTCAGGCGCTGTTACAGGAGCGCGCACTGTGAGCACTGTACGGCTCTCATGAAATTACATTTTAAAAAATGTGGCATTTATGGCTCTTAACAGCCAAAAAGGTTGCCGACCCCTGGTATAGAACATTATATTGATGACTTTAACTACTGCCTATTTTTCTCTATTTAATTGTTTTCATTTTTAGTTTATTTTCTTGTAACCAATAATAACTTTACAGTGTGTATGATAATCTTAGATTTTGAAAACCTTAGAACACACATGAGTTTGTGTGTTTTGATTTCTATTTTTGTAGTCATAATCTGATTAATTATAAAGACTTAATTCAATATTTGACAATATTTAATGAAATACATCTCAGCAGAGTGATGAGAGATTAGGAACACTGGGCATAGAATGTTGAATATATTTTCAAATTACTTTGTGGTTTTGTTTTGTTTACCTGTTTTTTTGAGATCATGATTTTTTATTTGGAAATTGAACTACATTCAGTTTGGTCATGCAGTTCTCCCTCCTGGGTCTATACCCAGAAAAATAGGCCTCATAATGCCAAGATTTTTTGGAATAGCACTATTTATGGTAGCAAAAAACTGGAAACCAAATGGATTCATTGGGGAGTGGTTGAACAAATTATGTTTAAAATATAATAGAATATAATAAGAAATAATAAATGAGTTAAGAAACCTAGGAAAAAGTTGGGACTAGATTTTAGTAAAATCTTGAGAAAAGTATAAACAATGACAACAATAACATAAAAATGAATACTAAAAGGTTAGTCTATGTAGCAGTAAAATTGCATGATCAAAAGGAATATCATTGAGCAACTTTTCAAGCCATATGTCATTTAAATGCTCTCCATCTCTTTTTCAATAATATATTTTTCCCCTTTCCTCTCCATGAGGTTGGAAACAATCTAATATAGGTTATACATGTATAGTCATGTAAAATATATTTTCCTATTAGTCATTTTGTGGAAGAAAATTCAAACCAAAAAGAAATGGAAAAAAGTGAAAGACAGTATGCTTCAGTTTGAAATGCCATCCATCTTAAAGAAATATTTGCATTATTTCATTGCATTATGATTAGTAAGCACTAAATTCAGTCTACAGTGTCTACAGTGGCTGTTCCAAACCTTCTCTCTTAATATCAACTTTCTGTAGCACTTTATATCATTCAGACATTTTCTCCCATGTTTCAGCCAGTATTCCTGTCTCTAATGAAGATGTGGCCCCTTTACTTTCTAAGGACATCCAAAGGTACATATACCTTTGATCCCACTCCCTCCTGTTTTCCTGCAATGTCCATAATATCATCTTCTGTTTTCTGTCTTCATTCTATTCTTGAATACTACCTTCAAACATATCTTTGTCTCCTCAAAAACCCTCCCTTGACCCTACTCTCACTGCTAGGTCTTTATCTTCATCCTTCTTACCCTCCCTCTCTGGAGTCTTTGACACTGTTGATCACTTTCTCTTCCTGAATACTTTCTTCCCTTTAGGTTTTTTTTTACACTACCCACTCCTGGTTCTCTTACCTGTCTAAGCACTCCTCAGTCTTCTTTGCTGGTTCTTCATCTAAAGTCACACTCACTTATCTGGTTATCATGAGTGACACCCCTCTCCCCCAGGCTCTGTCCTGTACCTCTCTTATCAGGAGGTGGGTAGCATGTTTCATCATTAGTTATCTGGAATCATAGTTCTCATAAAATCAGAAAAGAATTAATAGAAGTAATTGCTATTATTATTAAAGGCAGAAGCATGTTTTCTATCATAAAGAAGAAAAGCAAGGCTGCCTTTATAGGACCAGCACCCCCCACCCCCACCACCATTATGGTTCTGGGACGTATTCTCACACTTGGGCATAGCCTTTCTCTGAGCACTTGAATTGTACAGTGCAACTGCTTCTCTCCAGATCAGTTTCCATAGCTCAAGATTATCTATCTTCCTCTTGCCAACCTAGGCTGGAAAAATTGCTCACTGTGTTATTTTCATAGGTTTTTCCATTTATTGAAGGAAATTTTTGGCCAAGAGCTCATTGTACTGCTTCTGCTACTCTGCTATGCTGATTCCCTCTAGTAACAGTTTACTTCTTATTCTTCTTACGTTGATTTTGTTCATGGGGGAGGGAAAGCTTTTTAATATTATGCTAAATCAAAATTGGTTGTTTTTGTCTTTTATGATCTTTTCTAACTCTGACTTGGTAATGAATTTTCCCCAAACCATGGATTGAAAGTGAAAACTCAAATTGCAACACTCACAAGTGACTTTTGTACATTAATAATAGTTCTGTTTCAAAAGATGGAACGTTGAAATAAAAAACACAATAGATCTACTTGACAGAGACAAGATTAGATATTTCTTTTGAGGTTAAGTTCAGCAAATTTTACAAATATTCTCTCTAATCCCATAATGGCCAGAAAGTTAAAATGTGTTTTTGTTTTCTCGCAGGTCATATTCAGTTTATTTTGCTCCAGTGCCCTCTAGTGCTGGTCCTATAAAGACAGTCTTCACTTTCTCATATTTATAACAGAAAATATTCTTCCTTTAATTATAATAGCATTTATCCCATTAGTTCCTTTTTGATTTTTGAAAAGAGAATTCATAAGCCAGAATAATAAGTGTCAAGCCTAAGAGAATATTTGCTGCATTGAGACCAATCCCCTAGGAATGTTAATAATCCACCTGAATTTATTCTTCTGTGATAAACAAACACATCATACCTCAACCGCATCCCAATAGTCCTGAATAACAACTACCTGGGGATTTTTTGTAAGTGTGTCTGTATGTCTGTTGTGAAGCCTATTCTTTATCTCCACTGACCTTAACCCAACTCCTTTACCCCCAGGAAATGTTACAATCTAAAACCACCCCTCCCCCTGAAATGCTTGTTCTATAAGACTCATCTTAAATCATTTCTTTTCCCATTCCTTCCATTATATGGCTCTCACTGAGACCTGGCTCCTCCTTTATGATACAGGCTCCTGGCCACCTTTTCCAGCACTTGTTGCTCTTGATTTATTCCTTCTAATTTACTGGTTCAAGACAGAGATTAGAATAGTCCTTGTTCCTCACTATAGCTCCTGAGCTTCCTTGCCCTCTACCACCATCACTCAGTAACCTTTCTTCCTTTTGAGATTCACTGAATTAATATCTACCACTCAATCAAAATTCTGATAATTTTTGTCTCCAGAACACTTCCCTTTCCTAAACCGAATACATGGCTTACCATATTTGTCCCTTCCCCAACTCCTTCCACTGTTCTAATGAACTTCAACATGCATTTTAATCCTTTACTTCCCACTCCATCCTACTTCAGTTAGAGCACTTCAATCTCTGACTCTTAGTTCTTTCCCAGGCCATTACCTGTGCATAGGCTATGCTTCCTACTTCCTCATCTTGACCCTTTAGTAAACTTCTTCATGGTTCAGTTCTACACTGGCCTCTTGTCTTAAAAGCTTTGTTCCCCTTGTCCTATTGATGATCTTGCCCTGCCAAGCCACAACTCTAGATTACTCCCACTATCACTTACACACATGATGCTAAGTGAAGTTAGAGAGAACTGTAAAAATAGGCTGAAAGAATCCAGTACAGATTTATATTATATAATCTCAACTGGACCCTTACTTCAGCAAAACAGCCTCTAAATTGACTCGCCATCCAACTCACCACAGCAACTTTTCTAAACCTTTTCATCCCTCCTCAGACTTCCTATGGCTCTCTTCCCATGGAACACTCTTTGATGCGAATCTGCTTCTTATTTCACTGAAAGAAGCTCTTTATTTTGAGCTTCTCTTTCATCCCTCCTCTTCATCTCATACCTTCCACAGGCCTCTGTCAGTATCTCTACCTTCATCCCTGTTTCTCCTGAAGAAGTAGCCCGTCTCGTCTCTTTCCCAAGGTGTAAACCTTTAGCTTCACAAGTGGTCCCATTCAATTTTCTTCTCTTTAATCCCATTGACCACATTTTCATTCCTGTCCATGCATCCTTACTGTATATCTCACAGGGCTCTTGGGACAGGCCCTCTTCTCTCTCTACACTAGTTCACTTGGATTCTCATCAGTTCTCATGGATTCAGTTAGCATTTCTATCCTAATGTTTCTCAAATCAGCCTCTTCAGTCCTGCCCTTTCTGCTGAACAATAGTCTTTCATCTCAGACTGCATGTTCTCTAGACATCTTAAACTCAACATATCCAAAACTGAACTCATTGTCTTTTCTCCAAACCTCTTCCCTTTACACACTTCTCCATAACTGTTGAGGTCACCACCATTCTCTCAGTCCCCTAGACCCAATCTCTCACAACTTCTTCCTGTCTCACCTTCTTTAACCAATCTGTTGCCAGGACAAGTTGAATTGGCATGTGTCATATCCCTTGAATATACCTCCTTTCCCTTCTTTCATTGCCATCACTGTACTGCAGGCCCTTGTCACCACATGCTTTACACTACTACAGCTTACTGAGTGATCTCCCTGCCTAAAGTTTTTTTTTCCTCCACTGAAATCCATCTTCTTTAATTATTAGTGAGTTAGAGTATCCTTATTTTTTCTTAAATTTTTTTTTAAACCCTTACCTTCCGTCTTGAAGTCAATACTGTGTATTGGCTCCTTGGTGGAAGAGTGGTAAGGGTAGGCAATGGGGGTCAAGTGACTTGCCCAGGGTCACACAGCTGGGAAGTGTCTGAGGCTAGATTTGAACCTAGGACCTCCCATCTCTAGGCCTGGCTCTCAATCCACTGAGGTACCCAGCTGCCCCACTGGTCATCTTAACATATGGATTATCACTGAATTTTGATGACTCTAGAAAAGTAAGAAAGACAACAACCAGTTGCCTACTATGTTCCAGGCACTGTGCTAAGTGCTTTTACAAATATTATATGATTTGATGTTCACAGCAACCCTGAGAGATTTGAATGATCCCCATTTTTTGATTGAGGTAACTGAAACAAATACAGATTAAATATTTTTTTCAGGATCACTAACGATTTCAATGTGATAGGTGGAATTTGTACTCAGAACTTTCTAGTTTTAGGCCCATCAGTCTATCTGCTGTACCATAAACTGCCTCTGATGGAAAAGATATTAGATAAAATCCATATTTTTGAAAACTGAATCCTAAGTTTGACATGAGTTGTAAGTTAAGTATGTGAAATTAAATGATCTTATATTCAGAGTTGGATGGGAACTTAGAAATTTTAGTCACTTGAACTCTCATTTTATTGGTAAATAAAAATGAGACACAGAAATATTAAATAATGTGACCATGATTATGTTGTTAATGAGTGTCATAAGAGTGGTGTACTGGAAACATTGCTTGGCTCAGTCAGTAGTTATTCATGGGTTTGAATAATGGCAAGGCTCTAACTAATTATATGACCTTAGGATATCTAAAATTAGTCTGATTATATTTTCATTTCTTTATCTAAATATTTGATTTGACAAAGAAAACTTTAAAACAATTTCCAAGTAGTCCAGGATTTTCCTTTTTTTAAGTCTTCTTAATGTTTTTGTTTAACCAACAAATATACAAAAACTTAGGCCTGCAAAGAGGAGGACTATGGCCAAGATTGCTTTGGAAATCATGGAGTTCATTTAGAGACTAAAATCTTCTCCACGAAACAAAGTTCCATTTACTATTGTTATTTTTAACACCAGCATTTTTCTGATGAGGTTATATGGCTGAGAGTCATACAATATAACTACCTTGGAAGAATTAAAGTTGAAAGTTGTTCAAAGGACAAAGGGTAAATCAAAACCAACTAGAAATCACACAAGAGAAGTTATATCAAGGATGTTATCAGAGATACTGATGACATAAAAGGAAGGAAAGACTCTCAGATGGCTAAATGGTGAGTTTCTTTACTTCATTATGTAAATATAACTTACAAATAAATAGAATCATACAAAGTCAATAGAACTAGAAAGTCCTCAAAAAGTTCTGTGTGCCCCTTGAGAAGGATTAATGGAAGTTCACAGACATGTATGATTGGTTTTGATGTGCATCTTTAAAGGGAGTATCCACAGTGATAAGGATAAGGTAATCAAGTGAAATGCTCAATTCTAAATTTAAGTATGTATATGTAAATAAATAAGGAGATTTAAATAGGGAAGCTTGAGAGTGAACTAAAGACCACAGCAGAAAAAGACACAGACTCCTACCACTGCATTGAATTCAGACATTCTATTTAATGAGAAAGTAGCAGTAAGAGACCGAGAAATTATTCTTAGGACAAAACAGGAAGGACCGAACCACCATGTCAAAAAATGTAATAGGAAACAGAACCTAGCTGTCAAATAAAACCCCAAATAAGGAATGAAGGGTGTAAAATATGAATAAACAGAAGACACTGAACCCTTTGAAGAATTAGTGGTCAAAGACCTCCAAATGAAAAAACAAAAAGAAAAGAGTAACTAATGCCACAACAAACAGGTATAGCCTGAGGAGACCCATGGACTATAAGAGCATATGAGAAAAATTGAGAGGGGGCAAAAAGGAAGTGAGAGCTCTGAAGGAAAAAAGTGGAAAACACAAATATGATTTTGTTTCAAAAACTGTAGAGGAAAAAAGCTATAGCCCAATTTCCCTAATGAATTTTGGTGCAAAAAAAATTTTTTTAATTAAAAAGTAGCAAGGAGATTATAGCAGTATATCAGGAAGATATGCACTATGACCAAATTGGACTGATACCAAGAATGCAGGGTTGGTTTAATATTAGGAAAACTACAAGCATAATTGGCCATATTGATAGCAAAAGCAGCAAAATCATGTATTTATATCAGTAGAGGAAAATATTTTGATGAAATTCCACATCTCTTTCCCATTTAAAACATTAGAAAGCGGTGGAAAAAATGGAGCCTTTCTTAAAATTATAAATACCTGAAGGAGTCTTACTAGCCAATCTAAGCTCAAATGAATAATCCTATAAAGTAGCATGTAACTAGGGAAACTCCAGAGAGAACCAAAGCCCACAGTAGTGCCCTAAAAAGGACAGCCAACCACAGAGCTCTAAAGCGGGGATAAATGAGCTCTAGAATGAATATAAACTAGAAACCTTTCTGATAAAATGAAAGATGAAGTGTGAATGTCCATTATCACCATTACAATTCAATATTGTACAAGAAAAAAGAAATTGAAGGAAAAAACATAGGCATAATGTAAATAAAACTTTCACTTTTTCAGATGACATCACGATATCCTTTAAGAACTCTAGAAAGTCAATTAAAAGATTGGTCCACAAAATTAACAACTTGAAAAAAGTTGCAAGATATAAATTAAACCCACACAAATCATCAGTATTTCTTTATATTACCATCAAAACACATCAGGAAGTGATAGAGATATTCCATTTAAAATAATTGCAGACAGAGATGCAGGACACACAAAGGAACAATATGAACACAATTGCAAGATGTTTTTCACACAAATAAAGACAGATTTAAGCAATCAAAGAAGTATTAATTGCTCATGGGTATCATGAGCCAATATAATAAAAATGACAATACTACTTAATTTACTTACTCAATACCATACCAAACAAAAGAATTAAAGAGCTAGGGATGGAGAAATCATCTGGAGAAGCAAAAGGTTAGGAATAACAAGAAAATCGATTTATTTTTTTAAATAAAGGAAAGCAGTCTATCATCAAGTTTAAAACTAAAGAGAGCATTGAAAAAATTACCCGTCAAATCTGTGAATAAATGAAGAGTTTCTAACCAAACAGGAACGAGAAGATCACAGGAAACAAAATAATTTTTGCAAAAATAAACCCAATGCTGCTAAAATTAGAAGAAATTCAGACAAGAGCGGGGGTGGGGGGGTTGCACTGATTTTTTTTCTGGTAAAAGGTTCAAACTGAGCCAGATTTGTAG